>NC_090935.1:159559521-159872475 GCF_040938575.1 Ambystoma mexicanum | reverse complement strand
AAATCTTCTCTTGTAAACAATCCAAAATAAATCCTAAATAAATGCTCAAAACCTGATTACAAGCAAAAAGTAATCCAAAAACAATCAAAAAAGTGGATTTCTTTTATGCTAGGGCCTAGTGACATAGTGGGCCTCTACCAACAACAACTGGCTTAGTGGTCCTCTGGTAACCCTGAATTCTCGGTGACCTATTGGGTCTCTACCAATATCCCCGATTGCCTAATGGTCTTCTACTGGGCCTGAATTACCCAGTGGGCTAGTGAAAGCACCTTCCTCTTCCTTTCCAAACCCTAGTTATCCTTATGGGGCCTGAAGGGCCATCCAAGGAGCAGGGCCGACCTGCAGCGGTGGATCTCGCCTCCCTACAGACCCGGCCTTGCTCAGATCTTCTTTCCCATTGCGGCAAGACTAGATGTTGTCCTTACTGACGTGCCGTACAGTCTCCTCCTGCACCTGACTCACAGGGGAAATAGAAACACAAAGAAAACCAGAATGCCACCCTAACAGCTGAACAGCCGGAGCGACAAGCTCATTATGGGGGGACATCATTGTGCTGACGTCCTACACACAGGAAGCTGTGGAGAGTGGCGACCTTTCAAATGACGTCCCCACCCCCACAACACATAGACGTGTACATCTTAAATGTTCTCTGTAACTTTGATGTAAAACCTGAAATTAATATCTTAAGCGGCCGTGTAGGATTTCAGCTGCCATGAAAATGCCCTGGAACAACTCCATAAACAAATGGTAGTGACACCTTAAAAGTAACTTTCAGGAAATGCAGACAAGGGATAGATAGCTCAGCAAGTTAAACACTAGCTTCAGAGATGCCTTCAGATTAATATGTGCAGTCTACAGTCAAGGTTTCAAATCCCTAAGGGCTTGTTATGTTGTTATGACATTTATATAGCGCCAAAGCCCTAGGGAATCCAGGCGCTCACTCACAAGCAGAAAGAAGTACAGTGAAGATGGCTGATGTTTATGTGAACAGTGTCGTTTTCAAGGATTTTCTGAAAGTTAAATGATTTGTTTCTTCTCCAAGGGCTTGAGGCAGATCATTCCGTGCATATGCCGCAAGCACTGGGAAAGAACGTCCATTTCCACACACTCTCTTGGTCCTTGCCACTTTTAGAAGCTGGGCGGAAGTTGATCGAAGACTACTAGTGGGCTGGTATTTGGAAACTCTTTCCTTTAAATAGCTGGGTGCACGCCCATAAATGCACTTGATCAAGGTCAGGGAATTCAGTAACATTAAGCTGGAGATAATAACATGTTATTGCAAAGACTTTAGATGCCCGAGGACTCCAACTTGATGAGGCACTTCGCGTGTCTCCAATAGATTTCCAGCAATCGCCTTTTTGCACTCTGCTTTGCGTTCTTCGGTGTTGGGGAAGTGGCACGCTTTCGGAGTTAGCCATGCTTTACGATGTGGGCAAGAAGAAGAGGAAGGATCTATGTGATCACTGTGCCGCCGAAAATCCCGACAAAAGAAAATGCTGGCTACAAAAACGGCCAGGTGCCGTGATCACATCCATCACTTTTTCCAACATCCCCAGACCCGCTGCCCCATTATATATCGACTTGCCTTTCAGCTGCACATTTCTGCTAGGAAATTTGTGGGCTCCGATCGTTTACCCTTTTTATATATCGGAACCAGCAAAGATCTCCTACTGGAAATTGGTATGGGGCCTTCAATACCAACGTTTGTGTACAGAACAAAAACCAATTTAGACAGAAATTCCGGGGCCCTCTTCAGTACTATTTGAGAGACGGTGCGGTCCCGGTGATTCTTTGAGCGTGTTGATCTTAATCTCAATATCACCCTCACCAAAATAATGTTGTAGCTTTTCTTTGTACCAACTTCCTCACAGTGAGGTCACTCAGGATAGTCAAGGGTGCAGCTAATATTTTCAGTCTATACTTGTGCACCAATAATTCTAGTCACCTGCTTTGCTTTGATAGATTTAGTGCAACCTAGCAATTGCCACATCTTTCTTGGATCTTTTAGTCTTAGCCACTGCGATCAAATGCTGCCACTGGGTATTTTTACAGCAGCATTGCCACCATTTGACCCATCTCCTGTATTTGTTTTTATTGCCCGTATTACCGTATAAATGCCATGCGTGGTTAACTGTTCTTTTTTGATCTTGCGTACCGTCTTCCTCATTGTTCTTTTTGCATCTCTAATTTCTTTATCATAATATTGTCTATTATTCGTTCTGGACATATAGACATAGGTTCCCTTTTGCATCGCCAGCCCTGTCATATATGTTTGTTTGTTTTATTCACTTATAATGCGTACCAAACCCGAAGGTAACCGGGCGCAGCAGTAAAGAGTATGCAAAGCTTGAGTATGGTATCACTCATGGTATCAGTTATCCATGACTCAACCCCATCTGCAGTCTGTCCCTTTAAGTATTCGAACTTTCTCTCCGAGTTGGAGGCCATAAAATGACCCGCTTTTTTGATGTTCTTCTACATCCAACTTATCCTATTACCGCTCAGGTTTACTTCTAAGTCCCCCACTTGTATCAATTTGTCCTGAACTTCCCAGCCTTCTAGAGTTAATGCTAGTAAAATTCATTTTCTTTGGCCCATACTTTCCTGATGCAAGGTATCACAGGGTCATTGATGAAAAAACAATCCAATGTTGTAGTTTTTGTGTCACTTTGCCATGTTTGTTGTCCTTAGTGGTCACCCACTCACTCGGCCATTCCACATGTAGCATCCCCAATCGAGCAGAAAATCGAACCATAGGTTCCCTTTCTGGTTGACGATTTCATTTTAGATACACTATTAACAAAATCAGCCTTAGGTATTTCACTCTGGCAACAGAATTGTGCACTGAAATCCCCATCTCAATAACGATAGCCTTTTGGGGTTATAGGTTAAAGTTTTGAATCAAAAGGGTTGAATGTCAAAAGGGTCGAGTCAATTCGACCGAAAAAAAGGAACAAATCATTTTTTTGTATATTATTTTTTTTGGGGGGGGGTCCCCCACCCCAAACCCCTGTTTTTGGTGTTAAAACACCCTTTTTACCTATATAAATCCAAAAATAAATGATACATTAAAAAAAAAAATTCAATCCGTTTGTTTTCGGTCGAATGCACTCTCATCTTTGGCATTCGACCCTTTTGATTTCATTACTTTAACTGGACACCGCCTTTTGGTCCCACAGTGCGCAGGTGCCACTGATTATCTCTGAACCTGTTTCCATTATACTATCCATGTACTTGTTTCCCGGGAGGGGGGCTCCCGGGAGGGGGGGCTTCATAGATATTAATAATACTAGGCTTATTTCACTGTTTGGAAAGCTGGCTCTCACTGCCAATACCAATGTATTTTCACTGGAAGTGTTTATTCTTACAACCCTTATATGGTATTTTACCCCAATCACCAAACCCCCCTTTTTTGCCATTACTTGCAATATTTGGTATCATCTATATTGAGTGCAGAGGTCAGAAAGTTTTCCTGTAGGAGAAAAATGGCATTCTTCAAAAGCCCTCTAAGTGAGCCTTCTTCACTCATTAGATGACCAAAACCCTGGTATTCCAAGTGCAGACAGTCCAAGTACAGTTCTTAGATGGGGCCTTCTGTACATTGGATTCAATTCGCCATTTCAATACTCCCAATGCACTTGCCTGTAGTGTATCAGAGTTGTCCTTGTTTTCCACATGAGCACCTGCCACCATCCACACTCCAGTGGGTTTCCCATGTTTTGGGTCTGATTACTAATCGTGGGTACAGGGTCCACTGCTGCATCCAGCCGGTACCCTAATTCCTAAAATCTGCAGTGGTACCTTCGAACCTTGCCCACCGTTTTAGACGTGCTGCACTGCACTCCACTGAATTGATGGTTTAGGCATTTAATGGGTTCAATGTACTGAGAGAGCCCGATTCATGGAATATTTCCCTGGTTCAAAGTGAATTTGCACTGCTGAAAAATGATTTTCCACTGCCGACACAAGCCCTGATTCATGGGACCGTGTGCAAAGTGTATTTTTGTAGTGCAAAGCCTGGGCAAAGTCAGCACATAGTAATTTTTGCAGTACAAAATGACTTTGCCCGGACTATGCACTGCAAAAATACACTTTGCACAGTTCCATGAATCAGGGTTTGTGTCGTCAGTGCAGAGTCACTTTGAACCGGGCAAATATTCCATGAATCGGGGCCAAAGTCTTTAGTGTCCAGAATTCAAAGTGGTAGAATTAAACGTAATATGCTCATGAAGTCTGCTCGCTCTACTTATTTTTCCGGACCTTCTGCCCTCCGTTTTATCGTAAAAGCTGGTTGACCTTTGCTTAAATCCTCTTCTTCGACCGTGGATGGTTTATCCAACTTGTTTCCTTTTACCCCAGAAATAGCAGAGCCTATTTTCTCCTTTGTCGTAATTGGTACTGTAGGCATATCCTGCATTATTTCACCTGCCTGGGTATCTGGTCATTGCATTGAATGCAATAGCATCGAATGTCTTACCATCGAAAAAATTGCATCGAAAAAAATGCATTTAATACATATTATAATGGGTTTCAAAGGTTAAAAAAAGGGGGTTGAGGGGATCCCCCATTATATTAAAAATTTTAAAAAATGCATTCGATGCAATTTATTTTGATGCATTTTTTTTTATAATGAATGGTATGTCGATGTGTGGGATGTACTGATCCACTAGTCTCTGCCCTGTGACATCACAGTGTGCTGGTGGCACCAGAACCAGCAAAATGGCCGCAAAAAGCCCTATGTGAGATAAACCTATGAAAATTGCGCTGTGAAACCGGAAAAGATGGCTGCCAATCTACTTTGCCTGTGTCAGTGGTGGAACAGGAGACCACACTGCTGAAACCTGTCACTGGGCTGCCCACAGAGTGAAAATGGAAACTACATGAAAGGCAGTGTTTTCTTGCAAGTAAACCCAGAAGCACTCTGTAATCCCTGTTTCCTTGGTTGCTGAAAACACAAAGGGCCTCATTACAACTCAGGCGGTAAGGGGTTTACGCCGGCGTAAACAGCGCCGACCCTTACCGCCTGAGTACCAGGTCCCTTAGCGCCATGGCGGATTTAACACCTGCTTTTAGCAGGTGTTAAAATCCATGGCGCTAAGGGACCCTGGAGTTAATTACGCCACCGTAATTTACGGTGGCGTAATTAACGCCTTCCCCACTCCCATTATGCCCTATGGGGCAAAAATGGGAATGGGGAAGGGTAAATGGGGATTGGGGACTTACCGCCCCGCCAACCTCGGAATGGGGCGGTAAGTCCGCCAACCACCATGGCGTAAACATAGTTTACGCCATGGTGGTAAAGTCACGGCCCAGGCGGTAACTTACCGCCTGGGTCGTATTGAGGCCCAAAATAATGGTTCAAAACATCAGAAAATATCCAACATCCTTGCTGGGTGTTACCCATCACCTTATTTAAGGAATCCACATGAGCATACAATGTCCGGAAAAGCAGAATCTATCACCAGAATATCCACCTAAAAAAATGTGCTTTCCTGTGAAAATCGGTCAAAATATGGGCGCAGTACCACCGGCCACCTGTATGACAACTGTCATTTAATTCCATTAGAACAGGGGTGCACAACTGATTTGACAGAGGGCCGAAAGTACCTTACATGAGGACTATAGTGGGCCGAAAAGTAAATGTGGGCGGGGCGGTAGGGGGGCCGATAGGCGGGGTGTGGCAGGAGGCTTTTTAAACCCCCAATTTGTATTAAACACGTGGAAAAAGAATATGTTTTTGAGGGGTAACGATTTTTATTTGCATTTCAAACTTACATTTTGTACTACACATTTTCCATTGTTATAATTTATTTCTATTTAGTTATTGTATCTCGTCTGTTTAATTAACTTATATATATTTTATTTACCCTAGATTGGACATTCCGTTATTTTGGACTGCTATAGTTTGCTGTTTGGGTGTCCCAAGAGGAGTATGTCCTTTGTTGAGTCAGGTTTCCTCAAAAAGCAAAGGCTGTACATCTCCTAACTGTGCCTGTTTTAGCTTTATTATTGGGTTCACTCTTGGAGTGTAACACTATGCCCCATGTCTCCCACCCCCAACCAAACACTATGCCCCATGGCCGCCTCACCCCCAACCAAACACTATTCCCCATGGCTCCCTCGACCCCCAACCAAACACTATGCCCCATGGCCCCCACCCCTCAATCAAACACTATGCCCCATGGTCCCCTCAACCCCAACCAAACACTATGCACCATTGCTCGCTCAACCCCCAACCAAACACTATGCCCCATGGCCCCCACCCCTCAACCAAACACTATGCCCCATGACACCCTCACCCCCAACCAAACACTATACCCCATGGCACCCTCAACCAAACACTATGCCCCATGGCCCCCTCACCCCTAACCAAACACTATGCCCCATGGCCCCCACTCATCAACCAAACACTAAGCCCCATGGCATCCCCACCCCTCAACCAAACATTATGCCCCATGGCACCCTCAACCCCAACCAAACACTATGCCCCATGGCACCCTCACCCCCAACCAAACACTATGCCCCATGGCACCCTCAACCAAACACTATGCCCCATGGCCCCCTCACCCCAACCAAACACTATGCCCCATGGCTCCCTCAACCCCAACCAAAGACTATGCCCCATGGCACCCTCAACACCCAACCAAACACTATGCCCCATGGCCCCCACCCCCAACAAAACACTATGCCCCATAGCCACATCCCTTAACCAAACCCTATGCCCCATGGCACCCTCAACCCCAACCAAACACCATGCACCCATACACACACCCGAACCCCCCGCCCCCAACTCCGAACCCCCGACCCCCCAAATCTGCACACACAAACATGCACCCATACAGACCCGAACCCCCCAACCCCCAAATCAGCACACTCTCAAACAAGCACCCATACAGAACCGAACCCCCCACCCCCCAAATCAGCACACACAAACTAGCACCCATACAGACCCGAACACCCCACCCCCCAACTCCAAACCCCCACCCCCCAACTCAGCACACACACAAACATGCACCCATACACACCCGAACCCCCCACCCCCCAAATCAGCACACACTCTCAAGCATCCACCCATACAGACCCGAACCCCCACCCCCCCAACTGAGCACACACACAAACATGCACCCATACAGACCCGAAACCCCCACCCACCAACTGAGCACACACACAAACATGCACCCATACAGACCCGAACCCCCCACCCCCCAAATCAGCACACTCTCAAACAAGCACCCATACAGACCCAAACCCCCCACCGCCCAACTCAGCACACACACAAACATGCACCCATACAGACCCGAACCCCACCCCCCCAACTCAGCACACACACTCTCAAGCATGCACCGATACAGACCTGGCAGGAGAGGTGGGTGAGTGGGGTGAAGGGCAGGTGGATGTTCGGTGTTCGCGGGAAAGTGTCGGTGAAGGTGGATGCAGGGAGTTCAGAATGGAGGAGGGGGGAGGAGGTGATGCTGAATCGGTTGAGGATCGGTCATGTGGGGCTGAATGACTGTCTATTTCGAATAGGGAAGCGTGAATCAAGGGACTGTGCGGTGTGTGGGGTGCCTGAAACGGTGGGACATTTTTTGATTAGGTGTGAGAGACATGTTGCAGAGAGAGAATTGATGAGGGTTCGGTTGACTGCGTTGGGTGTGGCTGAGCTGAGTGAGAGGACTTTGCTGGGAGGTGATGGGGAGAGAGGCAGGAGGAGGAGTAGTGTGATGTTGGATTTTGTGAGGCAGACGGGGAGGTGGGAGGAGTTGTGAGCTTGGATGGAGTCAAGTGGTGATTCGTGGGAGCGGTGCACATCATCCTATAGGATGGGGTAGCGCCTGCGTGGGTCCGCCCACGCATCCAATAATTAAGAAGAAGAAGAAGATACAGACCCGAACCCCCCACCTCAGCACACACACAAACATGCACCCATACAGACCCGAACCCCCACTCCCCCAACTCAGCACACACACTCTCAAGCATGCACCGATACAGACCCAAACCCCCCACCACCCCCCAAATCAGCACACTCTCAAACAAGCACCCATGCAGACCCAAACCCCCCATCCCCCAACTCACCACACACACAAAAATGCACCCATACAGACCCGAACCCCCACACCCCCAACTCAGCACACACACTCTCAAGCATGCACCGATACAGACCCGAACCCCCACCTCAGCACACACACAAACATGCACCCATACAGACCCGAACCCCCACCCCCCCAACTCAGCACACACACTCTCAAACATCCACCCATACAGACCAGAACCCCCCACCCCCCAAATCATCATACAAACAAGCAAGCATGCACATTTACAGACCCTGCATCTCAACATACACCGCACTTACACTCCAAAACAAACATTCATGCACACCCGACACCCCCATACCCCGCATCTCAACATACACAAAAAAACATTCAAATCCAAACATTCATACACACCCGACACCCCCCCACACACCACCATCCCCGCATCTCAACATACACACAAAAAACATTCAAATCCAAACATTCATACACATCCGACACCCCCCCAACCCCACATCTCAACATACGCATAAAAAACATTAAAACCCAAACATTCAAACACATCCAAAACCCCCTCATCCCCGCATCTCAACATAACACACAAAAAACATTCGAATCCAAACATTCATACACATCTGACACATCCCACCCCGCATCTCAACATACACACAAAAACATTCAAATCCAAACATTCATACACATCTGACACCCCCCCACCCCCGCATCTCAACATACACACAAAAAACATTCAAATCCAAACATTCATACACATCCGACACCTTCCCCCACCCCGCATCTCAACATACACACAAAAAACATTCAAATCCAAACATTCATACACATCCGACACCCCCCCGCATCTCAACATACACACACAAACATACAGCAAAACAGACCCGACACACAAACACAAACAGACCACTTACCGGAGACGTGCTGGAAGGCAGGTAAGCTGGAAGTCGCTGGAATCGTACTACAGCTGGCGTGGTCCAAGGCTGAAATGCCTTCCGGCATTAAGCCTTATGGATCACGCCAGCCATAGTGCTGGCACTCCATTGGTGCAGCACACACGCACTACGTGGCTCGTAGGAGCGACGTGGTGCGTGTGTGCTAAGCCAATGACGGCCAGTGTTTTGTCTGGCCCGGAAGACAACAAAGACTTTCCTAATGGAGGGCGGGCAATGCTGCTTGCGGGCCGCCCTCCATTAGGAAAGTCTTTGTTGTCTTCCGGGCCGGACAAAAGAGCATGGTGGGCCGCAACTGGCCCACGGGCCGTATGTTGTGCACCCATGCATTAGAAGCTTAAACTTGTGCAGTTAAAATGAAATGGTTGGAATTAAGTGACTTGTCATCAAAAGTAATATAGGTTACAACTATTTAATCTCTATGTTTTAAAACACTGGAATTAGAGTTCTGTTTGCCTGTTTTAAAATTATAAGTTTATTTTAAGCATAGAAAAATGTAAACAAAGTGTTTTTTAAAGGGAGCTGATGCAAGCCAAAGAACTACAAAACTACAAAGCAAATTCCACAGCTTGCCCCAACAAAAGGCACCTCCCTTCTGCTCTCTGGCCCAGGAACTCACATTCAGGTGTTGATGAAAAGGGGAGGAGATTTGGGCTGCTGCTCCTTGGAGAGACAAAGGATTTCCTTGATTGAAAAGATATTAAGATGCAAGTGTCAACAGAAGCCCCTGCCAGAGGAAAGAGGCAGGGATTGATCTTGAGCCACCAGAATCTTTAGGGGTGGGAACAGACAGTTTTGTTTATTCTTAAAGCACAGAAAAGTATATTTTTGAAAAGGACTGACAAAGGACTGTGCGAATTTGTAAAAACTGGACAATTACAGTATTGTTAATGTGAAATTATTGGTCACGTTTTAAAAGTACTCAGAACTCTGTGCTATGTTGAGGGACATGACAGCAGAATTTGTGGTTTTGTAGCAATTGTGGTGATGCCAGAAACATGAAACTTCATATGATTATGCCCAGATATCATGCGCACATTTGTGTAAAATTGTAGATAAATCAGACATTGGGTCCCAGACCAAAAGTGTGAAAAATTGCCAAATCTAGACCCAAGCTCTCACCACGACAGGGCTCGGATGAATACTTGCTCCACAAAATATGGGATAGAGATATGCTATTGCTATCAAGTTTGTAAAATTGTAAATATGTCTTGTATGAAAAGTAGATTTCATGTGCAAAAACAGAGGGGAGGTCTTCGCTGGATCATGAAACACATCGTCATGATGACACTCTGTTCTTTTCTCAAATCAAGGGAGAGGAAAGACCCTAGCCAATAGAATACCAGGGGGTGTGCCTAGTAGAATTCATTCAGCATACCCACCCCTTTAGAAATTACTTAAATAGAGACAGCTTAGGACCTAAAAACACATACATTCACCCACCAACCGATTGCTGGCAGAGCACTTTGCAAGAGAAATCCATATTCCAGACTCCAGAACTTTGAAAGCAGAAAGGCCCATTTCTAATGCTGAACCCTTCTCAGCTTGGCCTTTAAAAATCCAGAAACCAGATTTTACCCCAGACCTCTATGGGGAAACCAAAGAACAGCCTGGTTGTGCTGTTGCTGCTTTCCTGCTAAGAATTATTGCCCGAATCCATAGATCCAACCCAGTAGAGTCGTGCTGTGACCAGATAGCTGCGAACCAGAACCCGTGAGATGCACTCCAGTCCCACCGTGCAGTGTCCAGAGTGCCTTGCTGATTGCAGAACCAGAGTGCCTTGGGTCTAATCTGGTGTGCTAGCAGAATTCCTGCCCAGAAAGTATCCCTGACCAGATCCCTGATGGGTCCATTCCAAACATTGGTAGTGAGTATCCATAGCATAGGATTGTCACTAGCATATGTATTGTCCATAAGTTATCTCTATCCAAACCCATTCTCTTATTTCCAGAACTGAATTGTTTGAATATTTTGTCTTGCCTGAACTCCTTCTTTTACACTAAAGTCCTTTGTAATAGTAGTGTTAAAATGATCTTTTGCGCTGATATATTTTCTGAAGAAAGGCAAGCGTCTCAGCAGGCCAAACCATCCAGTGATATCCTGGCTTGGTGGCTGAGCTGTCGTGGAGTTTGCATCTTCATAGTGTACCCCTAGTGTAAAGAAACCTTGTTTGTAATTTTAAAAAAGTGCATCTTTATTTTGCAAATTTTGCCTCTTTCTGAAAAAAACAACCTCCACAAAACCTTCATAACTTCACCGTTTATGCTAGAAACTAAATATAAGTGTCTACTTGAAGCTAACATCCTAAGCCTTCCAATGACCCCACTCCTTATATCGTTTGCCGCAAATTTTTCGTTGGGCTCAAATCTATCACGTGTGAAATAGCTTTTCTATGCATCCGACCTCAGAATTAAGTTTATAACTTGCTAGTTACTCAATAATCATTGCTAGTGTTTGGCTGATACCATACAAAGCGGCTCCCACAAGTATTGAACAATTTTAGTGAATTAAATCAATTTTCAGTGTTTTTACCATTTCATTCAAAGCCACATTCAAAACCATTTTTGACAAGTTTTCAATCATTCCTGTTTCTCTCTCTGTGTTTGCTGGGGGAAAATTGGGATTGATACTATTTTGTTGAATTCTGTATTCCTGAAACCTGTTTTATCTCCTTCCATCTCTTTAGATTGCATATTGGGGGGATAGAGTAGTGTACAGGGGGAAAGAGTAATCACATTGCATTTTGATTGAACCCACACAAAAGTATTATTCTATGCTGCATTATTTTTCCTATTATTACTCCGTGTGATTGAAGAGATTTATTGTGACATCACCCCATTAGGGATCATTGTATAACCATTAAAGTAGTGTGATATATATATATTGTGAAATACCTAAAATAAATATTTTTAACTTTGCAAACCAGCCTGTTTCCTGGTTCAGTGACACCGGGGTGGAGGATTCAAAGAGAGGGGCGTGATATAAGTGGTACATCATTCAGAAATTACAGATTGCTGAATTACATTTACAGATTGCTCTAGTACAGGTGCTCTTCTTATCCCCTCCCTGGGGGGTGGTCCGAAAGGACTGCCCTCGTCTTGGCAACCATACTCCCTGCCCTCGCCCACCCTGTTGGTGAGCCATGGTGCAACGAGCCCATAGGTCAAGGGCCCTAGTCCCCCAGTCCAACTGCATGCATGTCCAACACTTAGATGGAATTCTGAACACTGACCTGCGCCACATCTAGACAGGATTGTGAATGTTAGCATGTGCCACACATAGATGGAACTATGAAGGTTAGCAATTGCCACACTTAGAATTGTGAACATTAGTATGCGTCGCATCTAGATAGGATTGTGAATGTTAGCATGTGCCACAGATAGATGGAATTATGAAGGTTAGCAATTGCCACACTTAGAATTGTGAACATTAGTATGCGTCGCATCTAGATAGGATTGTGAATGTTAGCATGTGCCATAGATAGATGGAATTATGAAGGCTAGCAAATGCCGCACTTAGATGGATTTGGGAATGTTAGCATGTCCCAGACTTGGATAGAATTCTGACCGTTAGCCTGAGTCGCTTCTTTATGGGACTGAGAAGGTTAGCAAGTGCGACCCTTAGACAGAATTGTGAAATTTAGCATGTTAAATATCATATAACTCACTAACCAAAAAAAGCTTGACATTTCTGCATACTTATCTCACTCAAAACAATCACACAACCATCTCTCGCACAACAACCCGCACACACTTCACAACACCGCAACAACACATAAGCCGCACCAACAGCACACGAGGACTGACATCGATCCGATACTCGCACCAAAGCTCAGCACCCCGTGTATACCGAGTTGAAGCTGCCAACAGAACACCACTTCTCTCACTATCCAACTCCATCTTCACCCTACTAACCCATCCCACCTTCTCATTTGCAGATCCGCCAGAGCGCCTGGGGACCAACTCCGTTGGTGATGGTGCGCAGTACAAATACCTTTAACATTTAACATTTAACATAAATAAATAATTACGGGTTTCAATTGTGCATCACACTCTATGCATTGACTTAGGTGGAGTGCCGGGTTGAAATCACTTACAAGATGGTAGGAATTCGATGCAATGGCTAGGAACCTGTTACCAGTGTTTTCCAGATCTGACTGTTCACTTCTTGTTTTGTCATTAATTAACCAGCTTGTCGGTACACCATGTGGCCTAACACCCCTCTTCTTCTTCTTCTTCGCCATTTTTGTTGACATTCTTCATGGTTGTTGTTAGCTGTGGGGTGTTATTTATATGTTTTATTTGGTTATTTATTTTATTGATAGTGTCATGCGTCATCATTACTTTGGTTGTACATAGGTTGCCGGCGTGTTGTCTGTCACGTCGCTTCTTTTGTCGCCTTTGCTTTCTTGTTGGATAAATTGAGGAGGCATCATTAATATCCTCGCTACACTCATCCCGGTCGATTCTCGCTTCTACTGGCCTCGGTTCAGGAGTATTAATGACTTCTAAAGGCTGGGGAGCGGCCTTCTTGTAAGTCTGCCTCTGCAATCAGGGCACTCAGTTCTCGATCCTAACCAGGTGCGCAATCAGTATAAATGTGGCCTATCGGGTACCTTCTTACAGGATTTTACCACTCAGTCTCAGCAACACTTTCATGGCAAACTGTAGCGATGTTAACTGGGCTTGTACCTCATTTTGTGAGATATATCTGCGATTACACTTGCCTCGTCACAATCCCGCCATACACAAGTTTGGAGATGCATGGTGTGTGTATATGGCATTAGGCATAGAGATGTTTTTTTCATTTATAGCTTCCGTAAAATTTACAAGGCTTTTCATATCGCTTGCCACGTCTGTTCCCACACGCCTTTCATTACCAATAGTTTTCTGCAGCGTGTAGCCCAGTGCTAGCAAAGAATTGCTATTATCTATTGTTGCCAAAGAGGGGTCCATAATGGCCTCTGCATTGCTATTCGCTGGCCCCAGTTTCCATAGCTCGTTCTGAGATTGAACCTGTGAGACGTCCTTTGACTGGGTTGTGGTCTCAGGAGGAATAAATGCTGGGGTTTTGTAGATTTCCTTGGTTTTAACATCTGTGGTATGGGTCGGGCATGTAGCAGACGGATCCAATTTTTGCCCATTAGAACTAGTGCCAGCACTTACTTACTTACTTACTTATTTATTTATTTATTTATTTATTTATTTATTTATTTATTTATTTATTTATTTTGATATTTGTAAAGTGCTCCGAGCCCAAAGGCATCTGGGCGCTTGTTGCATAAGAAGTTGGTTACAGTGTTTGCATGTTACATTAGGATAGTATTCGGTTACAGTAGTTGCAAGATACATCTAGTTACAATTTGATGGTGAAGTTCTCTGGCAGATACAGTACAGTCATGACATAGTGAATTCAGATCCATGAAGGTATAGTTAGGATGCATGAAGCTGGTTGCAGGTGACTGTAGACATGTAGTTCTACTGGTTATCTTGGGTAAAGAGCAAGGTTTTGAGACCTTTAAGGAAGAACCAAATGGAGGGATCTGATCTCAGTTGAAGGGGAAGGGAGTTCCATTGTTTAGCCGCAATCACAGGGAAGCTGCTTCCTCCAGCTTTTTGGCGTCTGAATCTAGGGATAGCAAGGCACTTAATTTGTTTTTTCTGTATGGGGCATTGTTCCGCAGATTATAATTATTTGCCTGTGTTCTTAACTTGCCCGGCATTTTTTTATTATATGGACCCATAGCCAGGGTCGGACTGGGACAAGAAATAGGCCCGGACGCCCAAAAAAAAGTGTCCCACACCTCGCCTCAAAAAAGTGGCCCACCCCTCGCCTCAGAAAAGTGTCCCACCTCTCGCTCCAAAAAAGTGGCCTACCCATCGCCCCAAAAAAAGTGGCCCTCAAACCATCATCGGTGAATGGCGTCAATTCACAACTTTACAGAAAATGCTGCTTATGGAGGCTTCATGTGTCTGTTACATTACAACACAAATCATAAAATAACATAACTTTGCATACAGTTCTGTGACAGGGCCACAGCTCGTTGAGCCTCCATCCAGGGCCATAACGAAAAGAAGACCCGGGGCTACAGCCTCCCCAGATCCCCCGCCCACCGGCAACGCCCCCGCTCATGGGAACTCCTCGAGCTCACCCCAATCAGGCCCATCAACAAACCTTGCACGCAAAGTGCCCCCGCCAGCACGTTCCTCAAAGCCGTCCTCTGAGAGCCAATAGCTCAATTGGAGTTGCAAACCGCTACTGGTGCAATAAAAATGTCTTAACCAGGTCATCCCAGAGCCACTCGACCCATAGACATTCTGTGTGACCTGCTCTGAAGTCCTGTCGAAAACAAACACTGACAAAGTCAACAGCTGTGACCTGTACACAAGTGGCATTTCTCAGGCACTGCTATTATATGCCCAAGTACTCGCTCGCACCATTTTGCGCCTACTACCATCAATGGGCAGGTAATACCACTACAACCGTACCTGGCAAGTGCCTTGGCCATGCCTACACAGAAGCCCAAACTGTTGGTATTGCCAATGTCTTACACTTGCATACAGAATGCAGCCCAGGACTACTCCCATTCTTCAAAAGGCCTTTGAACATTTCACTCAAATCCAAGACTTGTTACTTTACTGGCTGAAACCCTTATGAATGCGATTGGCAACCGCATAAAACAACATTACAAATTCAAAGAAGCAACACCCTATGGGCCACAAGAAAGGGAGCGCCCTCCTGCCCCCTAGGTCACAACATCCGACCACATCTCCTTCAGAATATCACAAGGACAAAAGCTTTGCCTTTAAAATGACTGTATTTGTCAATGGGGGTCTGAGTAAGTATTTTTGTCCGATCCAACCACTTTATTCTCATGTTATCTTTTCACTGCTAGCACGTCCCAAGGCACCAATGGTAGCAACCACTGGCACCCAATGACCCACTTGGTGCCCCGTCATTCTCCCCCCCCCGTATCACCTCCACTGTACAAAGATCCATGCCACCTGCCTTTTGCCACAACTGCTGCACCCACCCTACCTCTGCATGTTCTCCACACAAGCACGTCACCCCACGCTCGTATAAATCCACAATAAACAAATACAGCGTGGGATTTTCAGCACGCACAGCTGCACTTACTCCGGTGATACCAGGGTGACTACTAGCTGCATTCCCTCTATTGATAGTGAGTGGCTCACAACTGCACTCACTACAGTGGCACCCGAGTGACACACAGCTGCACTCACTCGATTGCTCACAGCTGTACTCACTTCAGTCATACCTGAATTGCTCAGATCTGCACTCACCACAGTGGTACCCAAGTAACACACAGGTTCACTCACTACAATGATACCAGAGTGACTCAGAGCTGCACCCACACCGTGATACAGGGGTGATTCACAGGCGCATTTACTCAGAGCGCTCAGGTTTTCCGTGGTCATGCGTGAGAAGGCAGTCCAGACCTGTTTTTACTTGGAATTCTGGGGGTTGTAGTTTTCCATCTTTCAAATCAGAAATAAAAAAACGAAAAGTTCCAGAACTCAATGGGGAAAAAATGGGACTGGATGGCCAGGGGGTTCTTGAGAGCACTGATTAAATTGCACTGATGTCCGAATAACTGCAAACACACTGGCTGACTGAAGTCACAGCTGATCAAACCACTAAAACAGAAGTAACCCACAAATACTCTCACTAGTGCCCCCTCCCTCGCCTCCCACAGTAGTGCCAGAGCGCCTCATAGCTGCGCTCACTCGTCCCAGTGATTCTGAGGGGACCCGAAGCTTCCCACACTCTGCAGTGATTTACAGCAGCTAGGAATATACCAGCGGACCTAACCCCCCCACCCTAAAGGCTGGCATCAGCTGAAGGCTGACTACTACCCCAGTGCTGCTTCAAGTTGTTTTGGAAACAGTCACGGTTACATACTTACAGTTAGTTACAGTATGCTTACTTTGCTTGCTGTAGGAATACAGGATGGTGATAGCTAAACAAGCAAGATTGGTACATACAGTGAGAGAAAATAATTGCACGTATAGCTGATCCTATAGAGATATACACACACAGAGCAAACCATCTGTGCAGATTGTGGCCTCAGCGCACATGGCCTTTTCTCTGCAGTCTCCTCTCTGATGCAGCCTGCGTGGACCTGTCCAAAAGTCCTGCCAACATGCCCCATCCTACTCAGATGGCAGTCCAGTTCGGTTTTCCCCCTTCGATTTTCCTGATTTGTGGTCCTGAAGTTACCCAATTTCAAATCAGTGCTACAAACCATCCCCTGAATGGAATGGGTCGTGTTGACATGTATGATGCGATTAGTCCACACTGCTATTGAAAAGTCTCGAAAGTCTTGCAACCTTGATTCTAGGGACATGGTGAGCAGCTATTGGCCTATATTTACGTATCAATAGCATACGTGCATCTTCAGAATCCCAGTTTCTGGTCATGTAGAAAGAGCCAGCGAGTCAATCACAGCTAAAGTGAGAGTTTCGATTTGGGCAGAAAGTAAGAGGCCACTGCCCTTGCTTCGGCAGGTAATAAACATTTGCAATATCACCAAGTTAAGAGGTCGAAACACACCTAGCTCTCAATCAGCGGGCCACTCTCCTCTGCATGTAATTACTGCTTTCTCCCTTGGAACCAAAGCGATTTCTCATAACCAGTGATTTGCGCTAGAAGGGAGCCGCCCCCTCCCTCCTCATGGGAACAGCCTCCCCGGTCCAGTGCTTGCCGCATCCCCTGAGGACCACAGGCCAGGAACCGAAGGGGAATCCGAGAGAGCCTGGCCTATGGGACAGTGGCAAGATTGCACGCCAGGCCTGTGTTTCTGACACGCTGGCATGCCAGGCTAAGATAAAGCTATGGTTCTGGCAAAAGTATGCAAAGAAGCTACCTGTAAATTCAGCTCAAGCCACACTAGCACTCACCCAAGCGTCAGTTCCTTACAAAAATAAAAAGCACCTCTAAAAAATAATAAACAAACACACACACAATTTTCCTGCTCCGGTCTCCTCGATTCTTTGGAAGGGGGAGGGCAATGGTATTTGAGGGCCTTACCTTCTCCTGGCCGGTAGCCTACATTTCCAGGAAAAAAGCAGGCCCAGGAACAGCAGCTGAGGCATAAGCTGAAGGCTGACTCTCTGCACATGGGAATGACCGAGGCCAGACTCTGGGCTCCTGGGTCCAGGATCCCTGGGCTGAAGGATCGACCAGCGCTCGATCAGGTGAGATGTAGGGGGCCCAGCTGGGAAGCCTTGGATCCTGGTCCACCACGCAGCTCACTGCTTCAACTTGTGGCGGGCACTGGAGGCGGTTGCGGAGAGCAGAATCTGTGTAATACAAAACACTGGGAGGGAGCAGGCCGGGCTGAGGCAGCAGTGAGCACCGCCCAGCCCTGCCGCTCGCTCCCAGTGTTTTGTAACACTGACTGCTGCTGGCGCCAGGGTGTCGCGGGCCGCGGCAGTTGGCCGCTGACTCGCCGCATTTATCAAAGAAAGGTAGCACTTCAGTTTAACCTTTCTCTGCATCTGCGGCGGGTCGGCGGCAGCGGGCGCGGGGCTGCAATTGCAAAGGATCTGTAAGTTAATTACAGATCCTTTGCAACTTGCATCCGTCCGGCGAGGCAGAGGCCCTGGGGGCTGGTTCCTTAAGTGTGAAGCCTGGGCCGAAACCGGCCCACGTGGGCTTCAGGAACCGGCCCCCAGGTCTCTCGCCATGATTTTGCATCGGCCACGGGCCGATTGGCCGACGACCCAATCCGACCCTGCCCATAGCTCTTTTTGGCTTAATTAACTGCGTGCTTTGTGGATCAGAAGCTTGTGCTTTATATGCACATTCGTACGGAGGTACTACTGTAAATATCAGCGAGTAATGCTGTGTCCACAGATAATTGTTCCATACTAACTAAATCAGGCACTATCAAAAACGAGGTGTTTGGCAAATCACACTTGCAGTACCTCAATAATACAAATGGCAATCCACTCTGATCAGCCGTGCAGTCATGCAGGCCACATTTGATGATAGTCCGCAACTAGGCGAGAACCACTTGTTAATGGAGGCACCACAGCTATTCATGGCGCTTGCTGCGTACCATATTTTTGGCTGCTTCTGCTCCTCACAGCCCTCCTCATTTCCTGCCGCAAACTGCCACTGAATGTGCATAGTCAGAACTTTGCGCCAGCATTTTCTGTAATGTGTGAGATCAATTGTCGGCCTCTTCTCCAAGGCCCACGATTTTGACACATTAAAGAAAATGTATATAAGGATAGGGATAAGGAGGCAGCGTCCACAGCGAAATATTTTACTGAGTGGGCGTTCCCAGATACCGACCCTCCGTGCCAGGAACACCAGGAACACCAGGAACACTCTGACCACACTCCGCCACGCTCCGCTATCATGTGGAGTGTTTATCAGCTATGCACCGCCTTCTCCAAAGCAAATGAAGATAGACTGCCTCTCCTTTCATCAGGAACACTCGCACCACACTCTGCCACGTTCCCTCACAGTGTGGAGTGTTTATCAGCTGGGCACTGACTTCTTCAAAGTAACTGAAGATAGACTGCCTCTCCTTGCACTTTGCTGCAGTCTGTTCCCCCGGGAACACTCGCAACACACCCCGCCACGTTCCTCTACCATGTGGAGTGTTTATCAGCTTTGCCTATATTTAGGCAATAATGATGTTGGTGCCAGTAAAACCAGGAGCAACCGGTGTCTGTGCGGCTGTGTTTTCTAGGTGGGTATTGATTTATACACTGGAGATCTTTTGCTTCCAGGTGGAAGGCCTGAAGTGTTTGACTTGTCATGGTGTTTTGGTGCATTGGTGAGGTTTGCAAATTGATTCCAGAGATGAAGATTTTAGAAGTGTTTTGACTGGGGACTGGTGTTTTCTTGAGTCCTATTAACTTACCCCCCTCTCCCACCCTGCCTTACAGATCCGCCAGAGTGCCAAGAAGCCACGCAGCACTGTATATGAACTTTTAACATAACATAACCCCGTGTTTTGGCTTGTTTAATCAGCATGTTGTGAGTTAAAGGAATAGTGCGCTTAAAAATGTTACTGTTCCCATCGTTCGGACAAGTCGTTATAAGCATACAGTGATCAATCATAAAATATTTTCCTATGCATCTTACCTTAGTTTTCCTCACTTTTACACATGCGAAAACAACAGGTTGGGCGCGGCCATCTTGTGCGAATCCTTTCTGTGGATCGAACGCCCTAAGTTCAAGTGTGCTTGCAGCAATAAATCAAAACACCCGCCCCCGAAGCTGACATCAATTGTCCCAACGATCTGCTCCACCTATATTTATTGCATTTGTGGCCAGCGTAGCCCAACGTGCCACATCATGACCCACACCAGCAGAAACAGGAAGATAAACACAAGCTAAACACAGACTTCTTCACACAGAGCGTACCTTCTCTGTCTTGCCCTAAATAGCATTTGTGTATAGAATATTTCAATAATACATCAACAATAGTGTGCCATGTTGCAAGTTCTTTTATTTTTCAAAGAATGTTCACCATAAATGATAAACTCCAGGAAACAAATGATTTTTTAATTTTGCAGTTAAGTGGGAGCTGACGACAGTTGCATGACTCCTAAGCTACGCAGATTACGATAGACGCTCAATGTTCTTTGTCCTTTTGTGTCCTTGTCTTGACATATGGCACATCAGCAAAACAATTTAATAACCACCCTTGGTGCTCCATGTGGGAGAAGACATGTCTTTTTTGCAGTTTCAAAGCCGAACGTTCTTGCTTCTCTGAGTTCTTACATCATGAATGCTGACATGTTGCTCCTTGTTGCCCGAAACGCAAATGTACATATAGGGCTATATCTATCGTACCACTTAACGCTGATTGAAAAAACACAGTTTATGGTACTCTTTCAGTGTTGATTCCAGAAGCCGTCTGCTGGCACCTGGAAGCTATGGCATGGGCACTACAGTACAAAGTATCTGAAAACAAAACACAATAAAAATACATTTCAGTAGCCGTTCTTTATTTTAATATAACAAGTTACTGTATAACTCAACTGTTCGAAACCTAATCATAAGCACAACACAACCAATATTTAACACACAAATGAAAATGAGGTGTACTACTCGAGACCACGAGTTGCCTACAATTTGAGCGCTGTGAAGTAGGTATAGCTCCCAATGGAATGGAGAACCACATGGAGAAAAAAAGAACAAACATAGCAACCATTCAGCTTGAACCCCGGACAGATGTCATTGTAACAAAGCTTGCAAGATTACTGTTCGAAAAGCGATCACAGTGCACACGGACAACATTTACCCCACAGTCAATTAATTATTATGCATACAGCACCGCACCCTTCTCGTTTTTAATCCCAATAAAAATGTATGTAAACTGGAACGTACATAAATTCTGGAAATTCCATGGTTAGACTTTTTCCACAAGCAACCACTCTGTACGATGTATCACACACTTTCACACTAACTTGGCGGTACATGTCCACTCTCAATATAGTTAAAGTTATCTTTTTTTCCTTCTATTCCCCACAACTTATGTCCTTTGAGCAATTGCTGCCTAGAGTTCAAGGCCAAATTACAATATGGCACTTGTCCTATTCAAAGGCCGAGATGTTTAGCTTTCAATTTCGGCAAAGAATGTGGGTAAAAAAAGCAATTGAGGCGGGACAGTGTTTCAGAACAGGAACTACAGCTTGAAACATTCATCTAAAGATATGTTACGCCACGTAAACGTGTCTACATTCACGAAGTGTGTGCGTTGATGTAACGCACAAGTGTTTATCAGCCCTCAAATGAAATTCCAAATAAAGATAACTTCACCCTCCTCCAGAACTGTTTCATTCAACCAAGCGGATTACCTGTTGATAGAGTAGCCAGCTCTAGCATATTATCGTGTCTTTCGCAATGTAACTTGTGTGAGTTAGATAGACCTTAGCATTAGCTACATGGAGAGATGATCCTAGTTTACACATGCTGTAATCAATAGACGGATGAGCAAAAAACCAATAGTAGCCTTCTGCCCCCTATGTAATACTGTTATGTACACTGTCTTACCAATAAATGGTGCATGTTCAGACACTGTGTGTGACACACTCTGTGTGTCAGAAGGCTGAGCATACCTGGGTGGCAGGGCCATCATAAGCACTTTTGGGGCCCTGGGAACGGACATCTTTGGGGACCTGCTCCACCAAACCAAAAGAATTAACATGCTCAAGCATGGATAGAGGAGACCAGAAAGCTACACATACCATAGCATGGATAGTGGATGCGGATTACAAGCTACCAGGAAGGTGTCTGTATCCAGATAGAGTGAGATTATAAGTAGGACATGGTTTTCAAGTAGTGTTGCCCTTAGAGATCAAAAGAGTAAAGTGCCTTTGGTGTGCAATATATCAATGCTCACTATTATAGTGGAAGCAACACTATAGCCAGTGAAACCATGAAAGAGGCTGCTTTGAAGAATATACCCAAAGAAGGAAATCTCTCTGAAGGGCTGACAATTTTGAAAGGTTTAGGGACTGGCAATTTCGAGAGGCTAGGCAATACAAGATTAAATCAATCACAATACCAAACATGACAATTTATAAAAACTAAATATTATAGCATGGATTAACACAGAATGATTCTAGCTTCATTCTCTCCATCATCAAAAGAAGTATGTAAGTACCAGCATACCAATCAGTGCGATTTAACAGATTTAATCTGGGTTTGTCTTTTGTATTTTAAAGCTTTACATACTTCCAAAACACTGGCTTGTGAAATTGTCATTTATAAATGTGCAGAAAAACCTTTGACTTTAAAAAAAATGCAAAGCTTTTTTTGTGTCAAAGGAGCAGACTTTAAAATATGCTTGCCCAAGTCCTGCCCCATATGGTCCACTTCCCTCTGTCTACCACCCCTTCCACTCAAATGGCCTACATAAGAAGAAAGATCAAGTAATGGGCTAAACGATGCCACCAGCATGCGAGGAGGCAAACCTCACAGAAGACAGTACAGTAATGTACGAGATATTAGATGATTTGACCAGGATCACTGTATTGTCTGCTGGCAAAGCCAGGATACAAGAACGAATGCTTTGGTTCTAAATTCGGACACTCATTTATCGTTGGAGGTGATTAACTAGGTTTTACAACACCCCATCTGAACAAACGAATTTCTAGACCTTAACCGTAAGGATGCCATGTTTGTTTTTATCGCAACCCTATATGGTGCAGATACATTGCTGATAATAGTACCTGTTGTGCGGCAAGACCAAGTACATATGCAGGCATGTTTATAAACTTCAGACATACGAAAGGCTCAGCCAGCCTTACAGGAATGTTCTATTCTAATCTTGCATAGGAACAGACATCTCTGCAATGAGTGCTTAACACACTGAGCTAACTTCTGAACCATTGTGGCACTCAATTTACCAATATTAATTTCAAAATTGGTTATTGCACATGATCAACATAATTCCCAATATACCACCGTGAACACAGAAAGAATTACATGATGAATTGATCGAGGCAGAATGTCCATTCAATTCAATATTCAATTACAGTTTATTTTTAATTGAAATTTTATTTTTTGGCATTTATGATTTGTCATTGATAACACCTCCAGATGTGAACGTGAACGCATTTCACAGGGAGCTACAAATCATTTGAATCTGGAACTACGCTTTACGACAAGTTCGGATTTTGGAGGATGAATGCTCGTTTGCAATATTTTGTGGCATTGTATGGGCCCTGGAAACAAAATCAGCTTCCAGTCCATGAGTATGCAATGTCAGATCTTTGACAAATTCAAAATCCATTTCCTCGTATATTGGCTTGGCCACCCATTGTTTGCTTCATTTTGTAAAAAGCCATGTAGTAACGTGGCACCCGCAATTTTCCTGAAGCTCCCGCTTCATCCCTACCTAGGTTATTGTTATGGGCAAGTACGGCTAATTTCGTTCTCGCCTCCATACCATCTATGCCGAATGTGCATTCTTTTGGGCCTGTACTTTAGGCACATATTATGGAACACCTCCAAATTTCCAGTGTGACAGAAATCGGTGAGTCCCTTCAGGTTTTTGGAAAGTGTTTTATCGTACACAATCTTTTCAAGTGCTTTGTGTGGAGGTGAACATGGCACCAACCACTTCTTCTTCCGTTCCTCCTTCCTCGCCAACGGTCCATGTGCACATTCGTGGAAATGTTGGTTTTCTGTCCATGCGTGTACATTGGTACAATGGTGCATCAATGAACGACATTTCTCAAGTAGAATTTTCACAGATCCATCACAAGTTTTGGAACTCCACCAAAGATGGTTGCTGATGGACTGACACTATTTTATAAGGTTTTCCGAACCCTTCTTTTTCCCAGCAGCTGTCATTTTTTAATTGATTGATTTAGCAACGTGCCATACAACAAAATGATGCCGAATGTGTGGAAATTGCTCTCGCATGGCCTTCGCTGTTGAAACGTGCCTGTTGGTGGCTATCACGTCTATTTGCATTTCTTCACCTGGATTGCAGAAGTTGAATGAATTTGATGAAGCCATGTTTCTCCATGGCACCAGACGATGAACATTCAGACACCTGCACCACGACAGAACTCACAATTTTATTACTTACCATGTCTTGAAAGTGGTAAGTGCAGTACTTTGCGTAAAATCCTGGACTGTCACACTGTCCATCTCCAGCTAACCAGAAACGCTTGCCAGAGAATGTACTGTGCACTGACATCTGTTCAACATTCCAAGCATGACTAATAGTAGGGAATAAAAATTGCCTTTGATATTTGTAGCATTGAGTTTTAGCAAGGAACTCAAGACCCACAAACTGACAAAAACTGGAAATCTTGCTGAACAGTAAAGCTGCTGAACAAAGTAGATTCTCAGCTGGCACTTTGCCGAGCATCGGTTGTGCAGACCATGTAAATGTATTATGGCAGTGGACGCAGGTTGCTTGGATTTTCAGGTTGGTGCTTTGTAATACGTGAGACATTTTCACCAATGGATCCCCGCATATCTTGGCCCCGATTGTATGTTCACATTTGAGCATGTGTACAATCTCTATCAGGCAGCTATTAACACGATGGGCCTCATTACGAGTTTGCCGGTACAGTAAGAATGGTACTGGTAAGCTTGCCAGTACCGCTGTTACAGTACCTGCAAACGATGAGTGCTGCTCGCGGGTGCCTTTGCAGCACCAGGTCTGGCCTGGTGGCCGTCCCGGCACCCGCGAGTAGAACATGACGGTACCACCGGTACCGTATTAACAGTACCGGTACTACCACCCTCCCCATTCCTATGGAGTCCTATGGGGCTCAAATGGGAATAGGGAAGAATTTTTTCCGGCCCCAGAAAAGTGCAATTACAAGGTCGTAATGACTCGGTAATTGCCCTTTTCTGGGCGCCAGCCTCGTAATGAGGCCCAATGTACTTTTGCTCCTTTAGTAGCCAATCGTCCTGCAGCACTGATTTTTGTGAGTCGATGGTGGTGGAAAAATCCTCAAGACTTTGCAAACTGAAGTCGAGATCATCTGCAAGATCATCTGTCGATTTCGTTGAAGCTTCAACCTCTGTCAGTTTATGATGTGATAATTCAACATGAATTGGAGAAACAGCTAAATTTGAGTGATTTTTTGGTAGAGCATTTTTAGAGGGTGTAGATTGTGGGAAGGGGTCGGAAAGCAGTTGCCATGCATCATCACTTCCTTCATTTTCATGTGCTCGACTTTTCACAAAGTAGCAATGGTCCAGTCCGACTTTGTAAGGGTCGCATGTGACATTCCATTCATTTTCCGGCCACTGGACAAATGCATCACTAGTCTGCTTGTTGACTGAGCCATGCTGCGCCTGAGATATTAGTTGCTCCAATGTGAAATCGGTTTGGCAAGCGACAACTTTGGTTACAAGCAATGTCTGCGTCTTTATACTCCTCTTCTGGGCTTCTTAAAGAATAAATAGAAGAAGATTCTGAATGTATTGCACACATACAGAACATAAGATGTTGCAACTAAAAACCTAGAAAGACTAAAACTTCTGCTCAAAAGCTTGTGAAAATCAAACTGATACGTTATTTACCTTTGGTTTCTTGATTTGCTACGAAACAGTGGCCTTCGCTTTGCGGACGGCGACATCAAGCTGCAAAAAAAAAGTTTTATTTGGTTTTAATACAGCAAATTTCATTTCAAAGCAAACAAACCTAAGTACATATTTGCAAATCGAAATCAACTAGACAAACTGGAAAAGATTGCGACATAAATAAAATGTATTCATAATGCAATGTGATGCCCAATTTGACTTCATATATGTATACTTCAGTTTCATGCGCCTCTTCTAAATCCACAACTGGAGCACATTCCTTCAATCGAGTAATATACAAAAAAATACAATGTCAGCCAGAGCGCATAATAAATGTTTTCATTCGACAGAGCACCTCCAAGCTAAGTATTTTACATATAATTTGAACCATATACTGTTAGGGTTGCTGTCGCAACACAAATAGAACATTAGTAAGGATAAAACCTTGAAACGAGTGTACATGACTTGATCATAACATTCAGTTCATATTTCACCTGATATCCATTTGAGTTCAAACATGGACTTGATTTGAGGTCACCCTGTAAAACATAGTGACCACAATGTTGCACTGCAAAGTATTTTGCTTTGTAATGTGTCCTTGGTAACTGTTCTGCGTTAGGGCGAAGTACAACGTTACTACCAAAATCAGAAAAGTTTAAAACAGTGCCCAGCTAAATACATATATGTCTCAAAGTATATCCAAAGTCGGATGTACTGTGATTCTTGAAAGTGAAATGTAAATAAAAATACCTCAAGCTGTGGACCTATTCCAAAGGAGGACGAGATAGTAGTCGAAGTACCACCATCCACCTATAATACAGCACTTGTTTTAATATGGATTAAGAAGCGAAATGAAACAGAAAAAATGTTATGCAGAAAAAGGTACACACTGAACTGAAATGCAGACAATGGTACACACGTACACAAACCCATACCTGCCACTTTGTACAAATAGCCAGTACTGCACATAACACATTTTGATATGTTTACATTGAAAGCATACCACATGCAAGAAGTTTAATCGCATATAAAGAGTAGTGTAATATCATTACTTGGTATGTGTATTAGGTTGATGTTGACTCCAGAACAGAAATTGATGCAGAATCTTGCGTGTTCATTTTCAGCCCAATGTCTAAAAATAATACAATGGAAAAGGAAAATTAGTAATTGAAAAGTGGAATTAAGCAACGAGATAAAATTTCACTTTGTGCAGGTCGGAAGGGCTCACCATTGGGATAGAAGGCATGTTGGTGGTTTTGTTGCTTGAGAGGGTCTGTTCTTCCATCAATATGCTCTAATTGAAGAAGGATATGCCAACCAACACATTTTCTAAACATAATTTCTAAGGGGCACTGTGGAAGTTTTCATCAAGGATCACATTTACTGGTTAGAGGCTCGACAAAGCGGGTAAAGATGAAGTATACTAAGATGAAATATTTGACACTTGTGTTGAATCCGGTGACTATGGAAAATGGAGTAACAGAACAGTGATGTTGATAAACAGATGGAAGATAATACTTATTAATGCAGACCATCGTCACACATACCAACAAACATAACAAACTCAACATTCACTACTCACCTCACCAGCCGCATGAGGAAATTGAGTTGGGATGGTATTTGGAAGCAATTTAGGAAGAACTCAACAGTCGACGTTTTTTTGGGTACCTTGACTGATCATACATATCCTGGGTGAAGTGCAGACGCGGAATTGATTGGCCCTCACATCGGCCAAGATTTCCGGTGCCCTAATTTCAATCTCATCCACTTTACAACTGCAGTTTCTAAGGCATCTTCCTATTAAATCAATATCCTTTGGGAAAACATGTAGGATAGTACCCAGATCTTCTTGGTCATGGCTTGCAGAAGTGCAACCGAGAAACAACCATTATGGCATTCTTGAAAAGTGCGTGAGATCTGTATAAAAAACTATGAACTATTAGCACGGATAACACAAGATGAATGTGAATAAAGCAATTTGCACCAGAGATTTGTCTTTAAAGTTTAATTAGAATAAAAACAGAAAAGCTGTGTGACCTAGCCCAGTGAACTACGCCAACTTCAAAATGTGCATCCGAAATTTGATGGCATAGTTGCCCTTAGAAAAATGAAGGCGGGAACCCTTACAGCACAAGTCCCCACTATATGCTAAAAGAAATAATTGTAATACACCACAGAGGTTGGATCTACCATCTGACTTGCTTTGATCCTAGTGATATAGGTGGACGTGTGTTGCTTTTGGAAGAATATACTGAACCACAGCATTAGGGCTGTGGTAGGTGTTCAGGAATGATCAGTGGAAGGGGGTCAGATGAGTATCAGCATGAAAGCAACTGGGGGGTTGGGGCTGGTGGGACCCAGGACTAGAAAGGATTGGGGTTGAGAGGGCACAGGCAGTTTAGGCGAGATGAATTCACACTTTGGATATGGCTTGTCACAGTCCAACGCTCTCCGCAGATAACATTCTTTTGGTAATGATACTGCAGAATTGTAACAACGGTATGGCAGGACTTTTGTAACAACAGTGCTCGCGTAGTTCTGACAGGGGGATGTGATGGTGTGTTTGGGCTTGCGGTACAAGGCACTGGGGAAAGTAGAGCTGCATTTCTACAGAGGGATGGATCATAATTTGGAGAAAGTAGGAGAAAAACATGATATGTCAAAGTCTCTGTAGTAAAAATTACATCAGATCTAGAGTATATTTTCTCGTTACTTGGATTGCGCGGCCGAACTGTTCCATGAAGTTCGTGCATAAGCACCATCATAATCCTCAACACGGAACTTGTGAGGCAGGCTGCCCTAAAGTCATGCAGCTTAGCTTGGTAACGCAGAGCGGTGGTGTGTCGTCTTCAGCTATGTAGGCCGAGAATCCAGAGCTTTCTCGGCAACAGCGGTTCTTTACCTCGGTTGGCATGACCTCGCAACGATTGCAGGTACACCACGTTGAAACGTCTTCCATGCGACTCCGCTGCGGCTCATGCTCAGGTGATTGATCTTGTTATGTTATGTTAATAGCACTTTTAGAGCATGCGGTCACTCAAGGGCATCATGGCGCTAGAGAAAAGAGGAGGCAATATTCTAGGCAGAGGTTAACCAAACAGATATGTTTTCAGTGATTTTCTAAATGGCAGATGATTAGAGAGAGTTTTCATGGCCAGCGGGAGACTGTTCCACAGCTGTGCCGAAGCGAATGAAAAATACTGATCTCTGATGCGAGCCCGCCAGAAAGATGGAACTACAAGCAGACTAGCAGCTGCCGATCTTAGATGTTGTGTCGGGCAGTAACGACTGAACCTATCGCGGAGATCCTCTGCCCCTTGGTCATGTAGAGTGCGATGCACCAAGCAAAGGGCCTTGAATACAATGCGCTGTTTAACAGGCAGCCAATGCAGTGAACGCAGTACTGGGGAGATATGAGCTCCATAAGGGGAGCCAGTTGCCATCCAGGCAGCCATGTTCTGCAAACGCTGAAGCCTCTGGACTAAGCCCTTACGTTGGGCCAGATAAAAAGTATTACAGTAGTCCAGCTGACTTAGCACTAAGGCTGCCACCACCGGAGGGCGAAGGTGAGAAGGGAGAAATGGTAAGACCTTTTTTAGAATTTTTAGGTGAAAGTGGCCTGACTGACAGACTGCCGCCACCTGTGAGTCCATCAAAAGAGACGCGGACATCACAACACCTAAATTCTTCACTTTCTCAGTAGGGACCGCAAGGGAACCAAGAGAGGAAGGCCAAAAATAGGACACCCAGAGTGACAGGTCAGGGGGAGAACTGACCACCAGTACCTCTGTCTTGTCTCCGTTCAACTTCAGCCAATTGTGGCTCATCCAGGGCCCCACGGCAGTCAGACACCGCGGCAAGCACAACGGCACAGCAGCCCAATCCCTATCTAACCGGATCAGGATCTGTGTGTCGTCGGCATATTAATAGCACCTGATGCCGAAGGAGCGGATGAGACACACAAGAGGCCAGATGTAAATGTTGAAGAGAATAGGAGACAAGGCAGATCCCTGAGGGACACCACAGCAGAGAGAGAATAAGCCAGAAAGAAAGGGAGAAAGAGAAAGATTTTGGGTTCTGTTGGCCAGGAACGAGGCAAACCAATTCAGCACCTGGCCTGCATCTTGTTGTCTAATTCCCCATCGTTCCGGCAGCCTTCTCTTTCCATCAGTTCCTCCTCTGAATACTCAGGTTCGTACTGGTAGGGCTGTATTGTTGACATTGCACGACAAAGATTTAACCAAAATGCAAGTAACGAGTGAAATTGGTTCTGCTACTCTAAGTAACGGTTTGCAGGGGCTTTGTACTAGTAAAACAGCTCAACCGAGCAGAAACGAGACACAGGGGGATCTAAACTAAATACAGTGAAACTGTTGACTAAAAAACTAGAGTGTTGCCTGATCAGAAACGGTATATTTATACTTCTTGAGGAAAGCGGTGTCCTGCCATTTCCATGGAGACACGTCAATAACTTGTGGACAGAGAACTTTGAAACGAGATGTACATTGGCATTGTTGAAAGAGCCGAATCTGTCTGGTGATGTCTGCTTCAGAGGCGGGTGTTTTGATTTATTGCCGCGAGCGCACTTGAATTTAGGGTGACCGATCCACGGATAAGATTATCACAAAATGGCTACACACAACACGTTGTTTTCACATGTGTAAAAGTCAGGAAAACTAAGGAAATATTTTTAGGATCGATCAGCGTATGCTTTTAACGACTTGCCCGAACAATCGGGACAATGCAATTTTTGAGCGCACTATTCCTTTAAAATGGTTGAAATATGAGGTTCTCCATGTGTTTCTTGTTCCTCAAGGTGAAACACAATAGAGCACAACATAGAACCAAGCAGTGTGCAAAATTGGGGAAGCATATATGTGAACACAGCAGTGTACAATATAGAAACATTGTGCTTGCGTGGGTACCTAGATGCGAAACACAATTGAACACAATATAAAACAATGCAGTGTGCTATCTCCGGGAAGTCTAGGTGTGGACACCTAGGCTGCAATGTAAAAGCAGTGCAATGTACTTTCTTTGGGATGAACGATACAGCACAAGATACAGGCACCGCAATGTGTTTTCTTAGTAATACCTAGGTGTTGGCCAGTATAGCACAATATAGGAACAATTCAATACTCTTTTGTGGGTGCCTAAACATGAAAACCATTGAAATACCAAAAATTAACAATGCAAAGTGCTTTTTTGGGGGATATCTATATATGAAAACACAGTGCGGGCCAGTATGGACAATGCAACATGTCTGTGCTATCTTATGGATATCTAGCTTTGAAACATAATTGAGGGCCGTTAGTTGCAGCGGGTAGTTCTTGCAGCATCCCCACTTTCCCCCCACCGTCTCCCTCGCCACACCTTCACAGGAGTATGTTTAGGTAACGTGGGCAAATAAGGAGGCCCTTATTACAGCCGTTGCGATGCAGCCACAGCGGCATTTCTTGCAGGAGCCCTCCACAGAACTGCCCAGATATACGTGAGGACGTAGTCTCACATAGAGGGAATATGACCATCCAGAAAGCCCTTATTTCAACCACTGCTGCGCTTTAGCATGCACGACGGTTGCACCAGGCAGTTTTTGCAGATCCATAAGACACCAGATTTCAGCTGCATTGAGGATCTCCACTGGGGGGATGTGTAATGCTTAAGTATATCCCCCTCTGATATTTGATTTTCTATGGGGGTTTATAGAAGACTTTGCACTGTCTATTTGGGGAGCAGCCAAAACAACGAACAATTAAAAAATTATCAATTGGGCATCTAAATTAACTAATTTTACTTGATATTGGTTCCTTGCCCAGATGGTGAGAAATCCCCTTGAAAGGCAGGGAGGGCTCAGGATGGGCACAATGGCTCCGAGTGGCTGACTTTGACTCTGAATAGCCAGAACGGAAGCAGGTGCAAGTGGATCTAGTTCACCTGGCCGAAGCACCACCCAACTTCTTAGTCTCTTCGTTTCTGCTCTTAACTCTTAGATCAAGGGCATCTCTCGTCCGGGCAGACGAAGAAAAGGGCAATTCCTGTTCGAAGCAGGAGGGCCCACGGCCCGAACCCCTGCTCATACAGCAGGTAAGCATGAACCAACATGTGTTCTCTCCCACTGTCCCCACAGGCCATCCCCACCATCATCAGGCAACGCCAAAGTCAACTTCTCTGGTGCTGGGTTGAGGACAGGTGCTCCTCAACCCAGGCTAAATTGTGCATTTGTAAACGTTTTATTCCCGTACCGCAGCACATTTGGGCCCGCTCCTCCCTCCCTTTATCTCGGTTGCTTCCTTGTCTGTTGGCCCCCCCTTCCTCCATCCCAATGCGCTCCCATTTGGTTGGCATGCCCTTTAAATCGGCCACCCAAGTCACTCCCTGCTGGGGCAGACCCCTCGGCCAAGGATCAGAGGCTAAGGAAAGCTCCAGTGGTGTCTGCCGGTGTCCGCCGTGGTAGCACATAGCATGCAGCCGTCGACTTGCTGCGACTGATCAGGTAAGTGGAATCTGGGTATGTTGTATTGTGCTGTGCTCAAAAACGTAGCCTTTTTTCCCCCTTTTGGGAAAGTCGAATCTGGGTGTGTTGTATTGTGCTCAAAAGAATAGACGTTTTCCCCCTTTTGGGAAAGTCGAAACTGTGTGTGTTGTATTGTGCTGTGCTGAAATACTTAGCCAACAACTTGGCCATGTGCGTTCCCTCGCATCTTAGGTCCCCATATCCTGTTCTGTCCCCCCTCCTGCGTTTCTCTTCCTTCCTCTCTCATCTCAGCACTTCCCTCTTCGATCTATTGTGTACTATTCTGACACTGTCTTGTGCTCGACTATTTTTCTGGAATTACTTTTCATTGACTGAATACATCTTCAAGGTTTTCTCTGCCTTGTTGACTGTATTGTTGACTGCATTGACTTGGTGTTTGCTCTCTACGGTTCTTGATATTGTGCTGCTAGCCACAGTTTGTGTATCACATTGCAATTGCCTGCATTCTTCACTTCTAGGTCCCCTGCTGACCTCTGTGTTTTGCTTTTGGTCCCGTATTGCATCTGCTTTCTTTACTACCAGGTTCCCTGGTGTGAGTTGTGCTTTACCTTGGTTCTGTACTAAATCTGCATTCTCTACTTCTGGGTTCCCAATTGTGCTCTTTTCTTTCTGATAGTTCTGTACTGCATCTGATTTGCAGGTCCGTTCTTGTTCTTTGCTGTGCCCCCCTCCCTTTCGTGTCCCCCCGGTGTCTCCCTCCTGTCTGCTCCCCCCTTGCGTGAACTCCCATACCCCATCCCCTGCCTGGGCTCCCCTCTTCCCTTCTCCTTTTATTTCCTCCCGCACAACCTATGGTGCTCTCTGTCTCACCTATCTTTTATAACTGCTTTTCTATCAACTATCCTATCCCTCTCACAAAGTCTGGCAGGAAGAAGTGCAAAAGGGACATCCTGGTCTCCAACCCAGGCCTCCCTATCGCTGATACCTATACCAGTGCTTCCTCCAGACAAACCCTTACCAACATACTCTTTGTCGTTCCCTCTCCAGGCCTATGGACCCCCCATATAGTCTCTGTTCTCTCTCCTTTTTCCTCTTCTCCCATTAAAGGTGGCAACCGTTGGGAGGCCCTCATGGCCCCCTTCCACTCCTCTTCTACCATCATTAATGTCTACTTAAATGGCACCGTCTTGGTCCAGGGCCCTCAGGCCAATCTCCTCCTCTTTGATAGATGCTTCCTGCGCCTTATCATCTTCCTTTCCTCTCCTGCTATCCCTTCGTACCCCTCTCTGGCTCCTTTGCTGCCTCCTTCCTCTGCAACCTCTTCAGCACCCCCTGATGCTTCCCTAGCCACCCTTTTGCCTCACTCCTCTGGCACTCTATTCTCCCTCTCTGACTACCCTGCGTTCCTTTCCTTCCTCCTATGCCCATCCTCGGGCACCTCCAACACTTCCGCAGGTGTACCTCTGGTTGGAACCTGTCCCCGGAAGTCCTTCAAATGTGGCAACCTGCTCCACATCACTACTCTCAACTCTCGTTCAGCTGTCAAACACTCCTCTGACATCTGCCATCTCCTGGAAGAGCTTGATCTGGATGCACTTAGTCTCATCGAGCCTTGGTTCACGGCCAGCTCTGTCACGTGTTTCAACAATCTCCTTTCCGATGGCTACAAGATCCTCTCTGAACCCAGAACCAGCCGTCCCGGTGGGGGTGTGGCCTTGACTTACCCAGAGTAGATCCCTGCTTCTATCATTCAACTGCAGCACTACTCCTCCTTTGAATGCCTGGTCTGCAGGCTCTCCTTCTCTCCTGGCCTCTCTCTCACTGTGGGCACTATCTACAGGCCGCCTGGCCAGGACACCCTTTTCCTCTCTGAGTCGGCTGACCTCTCCTCCTTGCTCTTTGCCTCTACTTCCCAACTTCTCCTCTGGGACTTGAACTTCCACCTGGATGCTACCAGCCCTTTTTCAGGACTCTTTCGCAACCTCTGCGATTCTCTCTCTCTCTATCTCTCTATTCTTCCCTCGGGCCCGACACACTCTGCAGGGCTCACCCTGGAAGTTCTGATCTCATCAGACCTCCCCTTCTCTAACCCTCTCACCACTCCTCTCTCTTGGAGTGATCATTTTGTCCTTTCTTCCCACCTCTCTGTCGCATGAAACGTGTGTCAGTTGAGGCTTTTGCTGCTACTTTCTCTCCTCATCCTGCACCTTTGGCTGTCTCACACCCTGACACATCCCTCTCTAACCTTCATCTCTCTGTCTCTAACACTCTGGATATCCTTGCCCCTGTCATGAGGATCAGCTTGAAGCCAAAATCCAAGTGCAACTCTTGGTACGATTCCGACCTCGCCCCCTTAAACGCAAGTGTAGGGCAGCAGAGACGAAGTGGAGGAGCTCGGGCGCTCCCTCTGACAAACTAGCCTGCCGCCTGTTCCAAAGACAATAAGTGAGAAGAGAATCTACATCCAAACCTGCATCTCTGAGGCATCAAACAACTCGGCCAAACTTTTCAAAATCTGCAAGGAGCTGGCCAATCCTGCTGCAGTCTCTACCTCTCCTGTTCCCTCCAAGGCCTTCTGCATGGCCTTGGTCTCTCATTTCACTACTAAAACCGAGGACATCCTGTCCACCCTCTCTTCCTCTACTTCCTCTTCCTCCTCCTCTATCACTCCTGGCCCGTCTGAGGCCGTCTCTCCTCCTCCTTTCTCCTCCTTTCCCCTGTTCACCCCTGTTTACCCCTAATGATGTTTCTAGACAAGCCCGATCTATGAAAGTCTCTTCAGAGCAGGTTTTCCGCTGCTCATCCAGAACTATCAAGGACCACATCAACACCCTTTCTCCAGCGTTGGCCGATTTCTGCAATCACTCTTTTGCCACTGGAACCTTTCCCTCCCCCTTAAGCACTCCGATCCTTCTTCACCGGCTAACTATCGCCCGATCTCCATCGCTCCTTTCCTGGGGAAACCCTTGGAAAAGCTGGCCATCTCCCAGCTTAATCTACATACTGGATCTGTTGGTTACCTCCACGACCACCAGTCTGAGTTCAGAGCTGCAAGAAGCATGGAAACCGCTCTCCTGAACACCCGTGAAGACTTGCTCTCCAATCTTGACCCTAATCTCCCTTCTCTCCTCATTCTCCTTGATCTATCCTCTGCTCAAGACATGGTCAACCATGTCATCCTGCTCAATCGTCTCCAGGACAAACTTGGTATTACTGATCAGGCCCTGTCCTGGTTGACCTCCTTTCTCACCAACCAATCCTCTTAGGTCCAACTGGGGTCTTTCCTCTCTTCCATCCCTATCTCTACTCGTGGTGTTCACCAGGGGTCTAACTCTCTCCCTGGCTTTTCAGCCACTACCTGGCACCTCTTGCCCCACTGCATTGCTACTTTCTGCTACAATTTTCAATGTTATGTGGATGACACTCAGCTCTCTTTTAGACTCACCTCAGCCAGCTCTGCTTCTTCTCGCATACCAGAGTGTCTGGTTGCAATTCAGGAATGGTGTGCCGCATATGATCTCTGCCTTAATGCCAGTCAGACTGAGAGCCTCCTCATTGCGACACCCGCTCCCTCCTTTCCTCTCTCTCTCTTGCCGTCCACTCTGGGCCCTCTTCCTGCTCCTTCCTGTGAGGCTAAGAACCTTGGTGTCATCTTTGACTCCACCCTCTCCTTCTCCCCTCACATCTCTGACATCTCTAAGAAGTCAAACAATCAGCTGCATATCCTCAGAGGTATTCCTCCCTTTCTCACTTTCCCCCAGAAGCTCCTTTCTAGGATGGACTATTGCAACAGCCTCTTTCTAGATCTTCCTGACTTTACTCTTTGACCTTTACAACTTATCCAGAACTGGACTGCAAGACTTGTCCTTGGCCTCAGGCCCAGGCAGTGTATCTCTCCAGCTATGAAATCTGTTCACTGGCTCCCCGTGGCTGAAAGGATCAACTTCAAGTCCCTCTGCATTGTCCACAAGGCGTTCTGGGGCCTGAGACCGCTCTACCTCCAACTTTCTCTTCCAAAACATCTCTCTTCTCGAGCTCTCACTCATCCACCTCCAACTCTCTGAGGGTCAGACGCTTCTCCAAGCACAGAGTTGGGGGCAGATCGATCTCCTCGGCTGGTGTCTCCCTCTGGAACAGGTATTGTACGAAATTACCTAATGCAAAAAGTCCGACCCCCAAAAGTCTGACCCCCATTTTTCCGCAGATATATATGTGGAGGGCGGGGCTAAAGTTAATATTTTGGTAGTCAGACTTTTGCATTCGGTCATTTCACGCAGATACCTGGAACAGCCTCCCTGCCTCTCTCAAACTTGAATAGAACCACCTCTGGATCCGGAAGCAACTCAAGACCTTCCTTTTCACTTCCGCTTTCTCTTTTCCTCTCCCTTGCTGATGCACCCGACTGCTCTGCGCCCTGGTCACCCTCGAAACTCGTGCCCAGGCTCCTGCATGTCCAGTTGCCCTTGCATGGCCTCCGGGCTCCCCAGCATTTAAGGATCTGTATCTGCAACCCTACAGTCCCTTCTCTCTGCACTTAAGAGCCGCCCGCTGGCTACACTTGTCAGTTAACTGCACTTCCCCCTGGCCCACCATCTGGCACTTCTCCCCTTCCCTCTTCCCCGCACTTACGTGATCTGCATGACACAAGGGCTAGTAAGATCATTATTTGGACCTCCCTTGTTTCCCCCTCCTTGTCTTGTCACACCTGGAAACACTTGTGTACAGGCACGTTATAAACGCCACATCATATCATATCAATAGTGAGCAATTGTTTAGCTCTTACTCAGGGTTAGTGTTTTTGATTACTACTTGACCAATTACGGATGCTGAGAGTGTTCACTTCTCCCCTCACCTGCTTTACCTTTGTTATCAATTCTCCAACATATCAGAATTATAGTGGAAATGTCTGAGCTACTTTTACATCCCAAATATAACTTTTGAAGGGGGTGTCAGACTATGGTCATTCCTCAAGCCAGTGAGGCGTGCTCTTGCCTCTTACAGATACCTGAGACATGCAACTAGTTGACAGCTGCCGTAGGATCACATTGGCTGTGTATGTAACGTTGAATTGTCTAAATCTACACCTCGAAGTGCAAAATTGCGACAAGCCTATCACTGACAGCAAAACAAAATGATAACTCTAATAAATGAAGCAAAGGAACTGACTACAAAGTTGGACCTTGAAAACTCTTTTGATCCAGATAGATAAAAAGGGAACTAATCCCAGAGCGTCAATCTAAAAGGCAAACAAAGTCACTGATTTCATAGCCATGTGAGTTTTGAGATGATCCACGAAACAACTAAAAGTAAAGACAAAGACAGACAATTCTAAGGCTTCATTCAGGGGCATAAAAAAGACATGCAGTCACACAGCAATCCCTGGATGAACAGAAAGAAATTAATCGGATTTCCTCCCTGCCCCCATACAGATGTGGTAGAGCTGATTTGAGGAAGAAAAGGTTTAAAAGAAAAAAACGGTCAGATTGCAGTGAAACTTGGCCACCCAACCAGCATCTCTTAATGACTCTTGTCTTCTCTAAACTCATCCTCTTTGGTCCCCCCCAAATATGCTTTCTGCCCTTTCGACAAGATCATTAACTTCGCTACCACGACTTTCTTAGAACTCTGTTACCTCAGACCTACTTGCTTGTTCTGTCACCAGACTGGATGGCTAATCATGCAAAACAGGGCAAGACTGAAATTCCTTCTCCTGGGTCACAAATCTATCGACTGTAAGGCATTACTGTATACATCCTCCTCTGTCCAAATCTATAAGTCTTCTCGTAATCTCCGCTCTGCCTCCTCGACTACCCTTGTGGCTCCTCGCCCTCCCTGTGCTTCCTCTCGCTTCCGCTCTGTCCCTTTTCTTGCTCCAGGTGCATGGAATTCTCTTCCATGAGACATCCAAGAAATAGTCCACAGGCTAGGGTAGACCACCGAGGATGCTGCATGGCCTTTTGGAACACACCAGTTCCAATCCTAGTCACAGCACACGAGGAGCATCTTCAAAATCCCTCCTGATCAGGGAAAGTATTTCAGCAAGCATAATACGTAACCCTGACTCGAGAGAATAGCTTAGCAGCAACGTTCTCACCTTGGAAACAAGATGACGCGCAGCAACACGGGTTCGATCCCCGGGTGTGCGCTTAGAATCCTCTGGGTATTAAACGCATTATAAATAACCTATTATATCTCATCATAACCCTTTAAGCTTGACCTTCATAAACCCATGTATACGAGCCGCCCTAAAACTGTGAGGCACACCAGTGCACACCGTAGGCAGCCAGGCAACCAAGTCTTTGGAGCGCTGACCAAATCCACCAAACGATGCACCTCTTGAGTTACCGGATATAACAACATTTCCAAAACGAAGACCGTAAGAGTAGGTCCCTGACCTTTCGACCTGCTTGGAAAATAGGTAAGCCTTGACCTATTGGATAATGGAAGAGCCAGGAGGTAATCCAGTGAGGAATGGAGAAATTAAAACGTGGCCTGATTTAGAACTGAAAAGGGCAGTGCTCTATATAACCATTTAAGGGGCCAGTCACCAATGAAAGGGCTGTAGTTGCAACCCATGGATTGAGACCTTGAAGATCTGAACCCTGAACGAACCTGGGATTCATGGTGCTCAAACCAGATACAACCCAAGGGTACTGAAAAGACAAAAAGCAAACAATGTGTGCCCAGAATATGCGGAGCGTCTTTGGCAATCCTCACTACAGACCATCCTGGTTTCATAATTAAAAGTAATAGAACTAAAGGAGGCTTGAGCCAAAGCCGGACCCAATGGAGATATGATCATGGGAAAGGAAGCAAAGGACGGTGGCCTTGATCAAGCCTCTAATGGTGACCAACCCCCCCAAAACAAGGCTGGTTTGTTTGTTTGTTTGTTTATTTATTTGGTAATGCGCTCCAAGCCCATGGGCAGTTGGGCGCAACAATACAAGTATACTCGAAGCTTAGTTGCATAGCCTGACACAGGCTGTTACAAGGACAGAGGAGGTTACAGCAGAGGAGATCAGTGAAACAGTACATATGGGATCATAACAGGTGAGCATTAGAGGAGTAGCGTCTTGACATATGTATAGCAAAATCAGCTAGGTAGGGATGAGTATCATTACATATCATTGTCATGCAACCATTTGAGAACGTTACATCTAAATCTAGTGTAGGGTAATGGGCGTCTGAGGTCAGGAGGGAGTGTGTTCCATGATTGTGCAGCTCTAACAGGGAAGCTAGATTCCCCCGCCGTGGTAAGTTTGAATCTCGGGACTTCAAGTAAGAAGGCGTTAGCAGATCTCGTCAGTCGGTTTGAAGGGCCTCCAGTTGATTCTTTCAGCTAGGTAGGGGGGTGCTTGATTGTTGAAGCATTTGGACGCGAGAGAAATAGTTTTAAGGAGGATTCTATCCATTATCTTCAGCCAGTGGGCCTCAGTCCGGCATATGGAGATATGCTCTCTACGTGGGATATTCAAAGCTGCTCTTAAGGCATTATTTTGTAATCTCTGGAGTTTGTCAGTGACTGACCTATTTGCACCTCAGTATAGGGCGTTGCAATAGTCCAGTCTGGACATGATAAGGGCATTAGCCAAGGTGAGGCAGCTGGCACTGGACAGGAATGGTCTGGCAGCACGGATGAGTTTACACGTGTAAGTGGTGGTAGAGGTGAGGGAGTTCACTTACTTTTTAAGGGAGAGAGCTGAGTTGAGGTAAAAACCTAGAGTTTTAACCTCTCGCATAACCTTAATGGTGTTGTTATCAATGTTAAATGAGGCATAGTCCGGGGTGAGTTTAGTTAGGTTATGGTCTGAGCCAAGCAGCAGGATTTCAGTTTTATCATTGTTCAGGTAGAGGCCATGGGTGGCCATCCATGCCTGAATGAGGATGTATATTTTGTTCACCAAAGCCAGGTCCGCTACATAGTTGCCCGAAAGGGGTATGAGGATCTGGGTGTCATCTGCATAATTTGTGTAGGTGACACCCAATCTGTCCAACTTGTCGAACAATGGCTTGGTGAAGATGTTGTACATAGTGGGAGAGACACAGGATCCCTGTGGGACTCCACATGTAATTTGGATGGGATCAGCACAGGTAGAGGTGGAGAAGGCTCTCATGGTCCGGTTGGCTAGAAAAGATTGGACCCATGCTATAGCTTCCCCTGTGAAGTTGGCCGCGAGCTTGAGGTGGTTGCATAAAACTGCGTGATCCACCAAATCAAAAGCTGCTGACAAGTCCAGTAGGAGTAGCAGTGCTGTTTTCCCACTATCCTTGAATTCCTCAATTTTGGTTTTAAGATCTATCAGGGCTGTCTCATTGCCATGGAGAGGGCAGAGGCCCGATTGGCGCGAGCCTAGTAGATGGTTAGCTTCTAAGTAATCTTGAATTTGGAGATAGGCTACTCTATCGATGATTTTTAGTAGGAAGGGTACAGTGGTGATAGGCCTATAATTGGTTGGGATGGATGGATCAAGGGTTTGTTTTTTAAGAGGGGGGAGGAACTAGGATTCTTTAAGGTTGGCTGGCACTGTGTTAGATTTGAAAGAGGAGTTAATGAGCTTCGAGATAAACAGGGCTAGATCTCTAGCTGCGTCCTTTATTATTTGAGCTAGGCAACTGTCACCCTTACAGTTGGAGGGCTTCAGTGAGAGGATAACCTTTTCAGTGTCGATGATGGAGATCGGTTTGAAGCTAAAAGGGAGGATAGTATTAGGATCAGTCACTAAAGGTACTTGATGATCAGAGGGAGAGAGGGTGTCCTTTTTATTGGTTATTTTGAGTTGGAAGGTGGAGATTTTATTTGATAGGGCGTTCTGTATATTAGTGCACCATGTCTTGTCCTTGGGGACCGTGTCAGTTGGTTGGATGGGGGATTCCATTTCCCGGAGGATGGCAAAGGCGCAGGGAGGTGAGGTGCTGAGTCTGATAGGCAGAGTGGTTTTAGCGATGATGGCTAGTCCACCACCTTTACCATTAGGTCTATCTACTCTGTGGATCTGGTAATTGTCAGGTACAGCTAGCATCAGGGAGGGTCCTGCTGCCTTGCGGAGCCAAGTTTCTGTTACGACAAGGAGGTCGGTGCTGCTATTGTTTAGTATGTCAGCAATTTCAGTTGCATGGGCTACCATGGATCTAGCGTTGATAAGGGATCCAGTAAGTGATAAAGTATTCTTAGGAATGGGAAGGCTAACAGCTTTATCTGTGTACTTGTTTCGACTTAGGTGTTTCTTTTTGGGAAGGTGAGTGGGGTTTGTGGCCAGAGTTGAAGGTTTCGTGGCTTGAGTTTGCTTATCCAAGTGCGTCTGTATGGTTAGGGATCTAACGGTATTGTTAACGCTATTTCTTTTGGGTTCATATATGCAAGGTAATCTTGCCCTAAGTCTCAGGTTTCTGTCTGTGGGGGGGCTAGTGCTGTAGGTAGCAAAGGCCATGATTGTGGTTAGGAGGGTCAGGGAGGTCAGGTTTCTGCACATGGTAGTGGGAGAAATTACTCCCTTACTTCGCTAGAGTGTCTAGGTAGGGTGTCGCAATATAGAATGCGGGTGGCTAGCTGTAGCCAGGGGTACACCTGCTAAATAAATGGGAAGTCGGGGTTACAATAGTGGGCCAAACGTTTACTTAACACATACCACTGAGCTGGGGCAGCTATAGTAATTATGTGCTGCGGTGTAAGGACAGGGCCAGGGAAGAGTGGCGACATTTTCAAGCAATCTAGATGCGACAAGCTTCTGTAGACTAGAGATGGTAATAACAAGGCTAGCTGAACACACCAGGGCAATCAGAGTGCAGATTGTGCACCCATGTGCTAGAAGTGGCAGTAAAGTAACAGGGCTAGCAGGGCACATCAAGGCAGTAGCTGGCTAACTAGTGTATCAGGGCAAACTAAATGAAAAATGCAATCAGGCAATAGCAGGCTAACTAGGCATATCAGGGCAAACTAAATGCAAAATGCAACTGTGCACCTATGTGCTCGAAATGGCAGTAACAGGGCTAGTAGGACACATCAGGCAGTAGCAGGCTAACTGGCATATCAGGGCAAACTAAATACAAAATGCAATCAGGCAATAGCAGGCTAACTGGCATATCAGGGCAAACTAAATACAAAATGCAATCAGGCAATAGCAGGTTAGCTAGGCATATCAGGGCAACGTAAATGCAAAATGCAACTGTGCACCTATGTGCTCGAAATGGCAGTAACAGGGCTAGTAGGACACATCAGACAGTAGCAGGCTAACTGGCATATCAGGGTAAGCTAAATGCGAAAATGCAATCAGGCAACAGCAGGCTAACTGGCATATCAGGGCAAACTAAATACAAAATGCAATCAGGCAATAGCAGGTTAGCTAGGCATATCAGGGCAACGTAAATGCAAAATGCAACTGTGCACCTATGTGCTCGAACTGGCAGTAACAGGGCTAGTGGGACACATCAGGCAATAGCAGGCTAACTGGCATATCAGGGCAAGCTAAATGTGAAAATGCAATCAGGCAATAGCAGGTTAGCTAGGCATATCAGGGCAAAATAAACGCAAAATGCAACTGTGCACCTATGTGCTCGAACTGGCAGTAACAGGGCTACTGGGACACATCAGGCAATAGCAGGCTAACTGGCATATCAGGGCAGACTAGATGCTGCTGTGCCCCTAAGTGCCGCGGATATCTACAGTAGAGGGGCTATATATGAAAATAACAATACAAAATAACAATTACAAAATAATAATGCACTCTTCTAAAAAACGAAATGAAGGAGTACTGGTTTGACTTCGCAGAATACCATTTAAAATAAATAAGTAGCAAACATAATACCTTACACAGGAAAATGTTTTGGGTCGCTTAATGTAAAGAATAGTACAACTTAAAATATGTTCAGAAACTGGATGAATAAAATACTACTATCTAAAAGGAAACCAAGCGGAGCTGCCAAAAGCGCAAAGGTCTCCCCCCTCGGTGGCCTAGTGCCAGTTTCAGGTAAACCACTGAGCTGCGCTTCACAGAACATGATTTTTAATATCCACATCAACCAGTCTTTGATTTAGAGCCTTGCCTCGCAGCACTGCTGTTCTGACTTATCTCCCTTAAAGAAAAACTGATTTACATTGTTGTCTGTCAAATTCAAGAAACATATTAAATTGCAATTAGCATTGTGAATGGGATTCACTTACCCAGAAGTTACATCATCACAAAGGGGTTCATATCTTTTGGAACAGCAAAATGAACGTTGCCTTCAAAACAAGAACTTACATGTTTGATCTTTCTATATTTGACATGCGTGATACTGCAGCTTTGATTCCTATTGAGCGTTTGCGGCATTTTGCAGATAATTAATACGGAATCACAGGGAGATACATAATGTACTCCAGATTACAGACCCTCAGCCATGGTGGAAAGGCCAGCATGAACACCGAAACAATATTACTTTTTTTTTTCTCTTCCCAAAATAGATGTTATTAAAACATTTTGTTTGTGTTTTCAACACATGTGCATGTGATCTGGTAATTCAATGGGCCAAGGGACAGGAATTTACAGCACCTAGACATCCACCTTCATATTTTATGTTAACATTATCTCACAGATCATCAATCACTCATTACATAACGGCGAGCAATTTGAAAGCACAGATCCGATTCGATATCTGGGTATCCTTTTCAATAAATTCATCAGAGAATGGCAGTGGACGCAAGATCATAAAAAAGTGAGAATGAAAAGATTGGCCTTACAAGGAGCGAAATAACACGCAGAATATGGCAAACTCAGCTAAAAAACGGTAATTATGTTTTACCAGGCAGAAGGTGATAGCCGCAATAACATTTGGAAGCGAGGCAGGTTTGAATATAAGCCGGGCAATATGGGAAGTGTTACTTTTGGCGTAAGGTCCTCCATCTGCCAAGATACGTTTCAATCATCGCAATTCGCTACGAACTTGGACTGCAGTCACTGTATGAGATGGTTCTCTGGAAATCGGTGGCCCTGCTGAGTAAAATGAGCATGACCTCTTCAGCTGATCCCTACCTTATCCTGAACCCAACCCCGGGCAAACCGTATACTGGCATGCTAAAAGAATGGACCGGAAGGTCCGTGCTCAACTTGTTATTGCGGACATTACATTAGATAAACTTGAACATAACCCCTGAGCAGCAAACAGAAAATAGTTCTACTGCGATTGGATAGAAACTATTCAGAAAAAAATCTAAATTTGTAACCTCATTAGATCTGAGCCATGAGGCGAGGGCACTCACAATTATTCCAAAGTACTTAGAAAGGTTCCCTAGCCGATGCCACCGAGATCCATTTCTGAGGCTACAGCTAAACCTATATCCAACCAAGGAACTGTTGTACTTGAGGCATCTCCTAGACATCACGGATAATCGTTGTCACTTCAGTGATAATGATATGAAGTACCTGAAACATCTGACAATTGAATGCACAGCGTTAAACTTGCAAAGGAGCCTATATTTGGGAATATATTCACCAAAAAACCAGGACATGGAAGAGTGGTGGCAGACAATAATAACTGGCCGGAACTACAAGTACATTTGTGCCACAATTGATTTTCTTGACAACAATTTGATTAATTATATGCAATAAGCCAAGAAGGAGATAGATAAGAATAATACTAGCAGAATATCAAAAGTAAAAGAGTTAAGATTTTATGTTGGATTGGAATTGCATTCGTATGAAATTATTAAAATATAATAAAGTTTGTAATAAACTAAATTACAAAAAAAACCGAATTCCCAATTGTGGTGACGTGTTATGCTCGGCTCTGTGTGATTTCCTCCAGGAGATTTGGTCGAATCTAATGAGGATCAACAGTGAATCCAATTTTATGGACCCAGGAAAGGAATTCCCTCATATATGTCTTTACATGCTTGCATGACCGACAAATGGGCCAGTAAATGCCCCGGACCTGACAACCTTGCCAACAGTAAGGTCTGTTTCCTGGATACACCTGAACCAATCTCTGCGGGGGGATACTGCCAGCGATGTCAAAGCTTCAACGCATGTAATTTGTATTGAGCCACAATGGAGACTGATGTCATCGACCTAAAAAGTGAAGACCACAACCCATCATCATTGACTCTCTACGTCAGATTTCCATTGCTCCAGAACTCTGAACCTATCTGGTGGTTCAGCCATTAGGATCGTTTTATAGATTTGATTTATATCAGACCTTTTGCTCCTCCCCAGATCAACAGTACCTTTCCAAAAGGAGTAAGTTCTCCAGATAGATTATTTCCCCATTTTCTATCTGTGAGGACAACTTTAGGTTGGAGATACAGGAACATTTATTTATCTATTTGTATTTATTTATGCATTATTTATGCATTTGTTACAGTGCACAAGACCCGGAGGTATCACGGTGCTAGTACAGTTGCAGAAGACCTGCATCACAAGAGGAGTCAATAAGTCAATGATGGTATGAGATCTGGCAGCCTGTGAAGAATCGGTGGCAGCTTAGTTGTACTTGTTGAAGAGCCAGATGTTTAGGAGCTTTTTGAAGGCTGGGAGCCAGGGCTTGTTTCTAATAGTTGCGAGGAGTGAGTTCCACAGGGTAGGTGCGGTGAACACAAAACTGGAGCCGCCCGCCTGTTTTTTATTGAATCTGGGTTTTGTAGAACCAAGGCAGATGAGTATCGTAGGTGGTGGGTGGATTGACATTGGTCTACTTTTAATAACCCCTGCAATTAGCAATGGACCTATAATTCCCCCTTTCCCACATTTATCCTGCTCTGTCCAGTCCCCCATCGTACCGTAGATGAACCTACCAGGGTCAATCATGTTGTCCCTAATAAGGGGTACCCAAATACAACTCAGGGGTAAGGGCTATGTGGATAGCCATCCAATATCCTTGCTCTCCTTCCACAAGACCCACAAGACTCCCAGGAGGTTGTGATGCAGCACCCTCTCCTGTGATTTAATCCTACAGACATATAGCTAAACACCATATGGTACTGGAGACAGGAATGCATTTTCAAGCAAAACCGAAATCTTGGTGATCTGACAGACTGGATGGACTACCATGAACCTTAGCTGGGAGATCTATAGTATGTTTCTAGGTCTGGGAAACCCACTGAAGATGACAAGGGTCCTATATCCAATTTTATATGTTGCCACACCCCATGGAAATGTCAATAGATGGTTTCATATTTCAATAAAAAACGTTTTTAGACACTTAGATGTGTTGTCTTTAGCCATTTTTTTAAGTCTTCCTTGATATCACCCCATCCGGCCAGATAATTCTCAGCATACATAGTTTCAGATGGCTTTGTAATTACAATCCCTAAATACTTTATTTTATCTTCTCCATAAAGAAGGCGAAGGGTACTGAGTATACATATATAGTTTTACTGCTTTGGAAATCTCACCCATGGGAAAAGGCACAGACTTCCTGAGATGCACCTTAAGTCCTTAGTTCTGTCCATATATCCTGATTTCTTCCATAATCCACAGTATTGCGGTATAAGGGTCTTTAAGAAAAATCAAAGCATCCTCTGCAAAGATGGCCAATTTATAGTGTGTTCCCAGGATCTGGATCTCTTTTATCCTGTGATTTCCTCTTAAGCACAATGCCAATGGCTCCATAGCTAAGGCATAGAGTAACGGGGAAAGCAGGCATCTCTGGCTCATGCCTCTATGTAGGAATATGACCTCAGACTCAGTTGCGTTTACTAACACCTTCACAAAGGGTACTGAGTAGAAATTTCTTAACCAATTTAGCCAATTCCGTACCAAAGCTAAATGTCATCATGAGGCTTTCCAAAAAGCACTAGCTAACCCTCTCGTAGGCCTTCTCTGCATCAAAGGCCAGCAAGACTGAACCAGCTCCTGCCAGAGCTATCAAGTTGTGGGTTTTCCTCATATTGTCAGTACCTTGTCTGCCCATCATGAATCCCACTTGGTATGGGTGTTTAGGGGGCAGGTAAATGTTATTTCAGCCTAGAAGCTAATACCCTGGTTGGCATCCAAATTAAGTAGGGAGATTGGCCTGTATGACGAGTGTCCATCCTGTGCCCACCTTAGGTATCCTAGATCCAGCTGCTATAAATACCACTCTTATAGTGGCTTTGCTGCTTTCCTAGAACAGGATACAGGGAACAGTCTCATCATTGTTTGCTATCAGTGTTTTATTTCCTCCAGAGTGGATTCACAGAATACCTTATCCCTTACCACAATATTGTTCCATTGCCATCTATTCTAATTCTTCATGGTGGCCCCCAAATGAAGCTCCTTGTCCACCATTTCCTGGTCCAACCATCCCACAAATGTTATGAAAGACATCTGCAAGAACCCCTCCTCTTTAAAAAAAAGTAAATAATCTATTCTTGTAAAGCATTTATGAGGGTTAGAAAATAAAGTATATTCCCTAGTGTCTGGATTTAATTCCCACCAAATATCACATGTGTATTGGGCCATGTATTCTCCAAAACCCGAGCCTCCCAAACTCCTTTCTTTATCAACCACTCCAGACACGACATCCTGTCCAGTAATGGATCCCTTATGATTTTGAGATCTCCCTCCACTATCCTTATGCCCTCTGCCCGCCCATCGATCATTACTACAGATTTCTCAATTAAAGTCAATTGTTGAACATTCAGGTCATTGAGAGTTATCCATTTACCCATCCACTTACCCTTTCCCATCAACATCCCCACCGCGACATCTTCCTTGATCTATATTCCATCCAAACAAATATCAGGTGCTAGGATAACTCCTGTCCCATATATTTTTGTACTAGCTGAAAACCAGAAACGTTGGCCAACTTTCCTATACATTCCTATATATCCCTAACATAGCTGACGGTACTGCCTATCAGCACTTAAAAATGTCTAATGTTGATTGTCCCTAATCTATGTAAGTCTACCCATGCATTGTCCCTGGTGACTGTTCCATTTACTCTATACCACAACCTGGTCAATTCAAACTCACCCCATTGTAAGAAGCTCACTGCTTCCGGTTGCTCAAATCTGATATCTTTTCTATTGTACATTCTTTTGTAATCAATAGAGCATTGTTCTTTCCTGCATATAAATAAATAAAATAAATATATAGTGCATCTTCTGAATGAACAGTATTCATAGTTTATTCCTACCAATTGCCCTCCCCCAGCAAGGATCTCTTAACAGGAGAGTTTACGCGTTTAACATTTAGGGTGGAAATTCTTATTGTTTGAATAGCCATTGATGTAATTCATTCAAAGATAAGTCTGCAGTCTTTCTGAACCTGCGGGACAGGAGTTCCCCTTCCCCATCATAAATTGAGCTTGTTCTCCCAGGTTCAAATTTTCCTAACCCCCCAACACTCTAATTATTCTCCCCAGAACCATATGATTACCACTAAACATTATAAACTATAACTTCCACTCCAACAAGTGAGATGCCCGGATGATTCCAGACCACGGTAGCACTTCCCCTCCCACTCATCACCACACAGTAACACATTCAATCTCAAAAGCATCCTGCACTCTCACAGTTGCTTCATGAACGATATAAGCACTGTGTTACCATTCCTCTCACATGTTTGTGCCTTTGTAACCTTCCAAATATAGGCCCTCATTCCGAGTTTGGAGGTAAGTAACGTCCCTTACCGGCATGGTGCAAATAGCGTGTCCGTGCTGGCACCAGTCCGCTAATTAAGGACTTTTACGACTACCTAGCGCCATGCCTCAAAAGGCTCCCAAAAGCCCTTACTGGCATGATGCTAGGCGCATATAACACTTGCGACATAGTGCAATGCGACATTAGCGGTGACCGTAAATAGCGGTGACTGTAATTAGCGAACACCGCTATTTACGGTCACCGCTAAATAACGGAACTGGAAATAGCGTCATTGCACAGGAACGGGAAGGAGCACGGCGGCCATCTTTAAAAACACAAACCATTGTCATCCTCAGCACACAGGACCCCTGGGACACAGCTGATTGACTGAAAAGTACCCCCTACGAGCAAAGAATGCCTAAAGCTCAGAAGAAGGGATCTGCCCGCCTCCGAAAGGAGAGATTTAACCAGGACGAACTGCAGATGCTTGTGGACACTTTGTATGAGCATGCAGCCACAGTCTTCAGCAGCAACATGAGGAGAGAGGCAGTGCTGCGTAAAAAAGAGATCTGGGCACTTGTTGCCCAGAAGGTTAGCGCAGTGGGCAACACACCCAGCACGGTGAAGGATTGCCGTAAGCGGTGGGATGATCTGCGCCTAAAGGTGCGCAACATTTTATCTGTAAATCGCAACCAGGCCATGGAAACTGGAGGGGGACCTAGTTCACCCATAAAGCTCGCCCCGTGGGAGGACACATGTGCAAGCATGATTGGGTCTGAATCGATTGAAGCCGTAGGTGAGATGGAGTGTGGCACCACGACATCTGCTGATGGAGGGGAGTGTCCAAAGTAAACACTGCTAAGCCAAATCTGATGAAAGTCAATGCCAATGTCTGTCCAAAGAGTCACGCCATGGTCGGCCACACACTCACTCCTGTAAAGTAGGCTGAAGCAAGTGAGACACATGCTGATGCCTGCTGCAAGGCCATATCGTACATGACACATACCACACAAAGTAGGAAATTCCACGAGGCACACAGCGTGCATGACCAAAATAGTGAGCATTTCAGACAGCACTGTTCCTGGGAAACATGAGTGACTCCAACATATGGCTGCTTTTACCACCCATGTATCAAATGACGTGCCTATCCCAACACAAATGCCTCTTACCCAAAATTGTGTGGATGAGCAATTGTCCCAATGTATGTATGATGCCTATCCAAACATCACTCATGCCGTCTCTCTCTTCCACCCCCACAGGCAGTGAGCATGACAGCGAAGATCAGGACACCACCTCTGCACAGGCCACACCCAGTAAGAGGTCCCTGGAGGACATCAACCACCCGTCAACTTCCAGGGGACAAGTCAGGGGGCGCCGTGTCCCAGCAAGCAAGCCACTGCAGGGACACATAGCACCTGTCCCACCAAGGCCCGTGGGGGGCACACCATCCCCACCCACTGTTCTGGCTGGAGACACCTGTCAGACACCCCATTTGGAGTAGTCCAGTGTGGCTGGGGAGGCGGCAGCCACGGCACCCCTCACAGTGGAAGGCAGCCATGATGACATCTGGGGCACCATTGAGGATGATACAATCGATGTTGCCCATACCAAAACCTAAATTGCATCCCCCCAGGTATATACGAGCGATACCGTTAACACCAACACCCCAGAGCAGTTTGCCCATGACGACACCCAGGGACATATCAGTCCAGTATCCAGTGTTGGGGAGGATGAGCAGGCTGGGCATTCCAGCCACATACCCAGCACACCCACAGGTGCAGCCGCAGGACCACAGCGGTCTGACATGCTCACTGCACTCATCAGAGAATTTGTAGAGGACAACCGTCAGGCCACAGTTGAGTGGTGTACAGAGTTGTCAGCACTGGGCCGGTCCTTTACAGACAACACCAACCGCCTCTGTGAGGAGGTCTCGGGCCTCCGGCAGGTGCTAGGGTGCATCCCTGATGCCTTGGAGGCAGGTCGTCCAGCCCCACCACCTCAGCAGGAGGCCACACCATCCTCCAGCAGTTCAACCCAAACCAGCCCGCTCCGCCGGTCGGTCCGTGCACACGCCGACGGGACATGCCACCCCCTGTCTCTGGAAGTGCCGAGTGAATGTTATGGCAGCCTCATGTAGGCTTTGTGGACTCAATGGGACTTGTGTGGGGGAGTTGTGGGGGGAGCGGTAGGGGGGTGAGGGTGTGTGGGGGAGTTGTGGGGGGATGCGGGAGGGTGTGTGGGGGAGTTGTGGGTAGGAGGAGGAGGTGAGGGTGGTGGAGGGTTTTGACACTTACGTTAATATTGTTACAATCAATACACCAGTTGTATGAAAAAGAAGACCTGAATGGACATTAATCATTGCGCATGGGTCATTTAATCATTCACAGTGCATACTGTGCATGTACCCCCACACCCAGTGCCCTATGTCCAAACATTGGGCCTCATTACACGGTAGGCTGTAAAGGTTTACCGGTACCGGTATTTTACCGGTAGCGGTAAATCCTTACCGCCTTACTACGAGGTCCCTTTGTGGGTTGGGGAATTTAACGCCTGCTTTTTGCAACCAACCCGCAAAGGGACCAGTGGAGCTAATTATGGTACCGCAATTTGCGGTACCGTAATTAGAGCCTTCCCCATTCCCATATATCCCTACCACGGACTCCCCAGGAGATATTTGATACACAAGTTGCCTTCCATGCACTAGCAGGCATGCCAAATTGTGTAGGTGCCCTCGACTGCACCCATGTGGAGTTGGTGGTCCTGCATTCCATGGAGGTGGTGTACCGCAACCGCAAGCAATACGATTCCATCGTTGTGCAGATGGTAAGCGATGCCGGCAAGATCATCAAACATTGTTGTGCCCGATATCCCGGATCAACTCATGCCTCTTTAGTCCTGCGGAACTCCACGCTACCACGCTTCGACATGCTGGACGACGTGCCTGGCTGCTTGGAAAGTAGCAGGACTGGCACATGGCATTGAAAAGTGGGGAGAGATGCACACACTACCATGCTGCCAATGTTGATGAGACTGCACAATGTACACATCACCAAACATTGTGCCCCAAACCATCACATACCATACAAGACACACAAATCCAATATGAAGTTAGGTCCACACCTATCACGACATGACTAACAGGAAACCACACCACACCCCATGACACGTGCACCACCCATCAGCGACCCTCACCCTCCGTAACGCCATCCTGCACCATGCAGTGCATATGCACCATATTGATGTCTCCAGCATATGACCACACAGGACAAGCATCCCTGGGAGTGCATCATACTGAACCTACTAGGGAATCCACAGTCCGGCACAGGGCCGGCACAATCACAGGAGTGCTGCATGTCACCATGGGAATGCCAATGCTGATTGCCCAATATTGCACAGACTACTGCAGTTCTCACAGGACACAACACCTCACTATTTTGACACCTTCACAGTGGTATGCATACACCATGCATGTGCAACTAGACGTCACACCATTAGAACACGGCACAGAACACATGGAAGGACAGTAAATGGTGGCAATGCATCCAGGGACATGTGCATATGGGCAACCATAAACTGCAGGCATGTGTGACTAGTACAGCTGTCCTGCATGATTACCCTGACATTTACCTTCATTTTTCTCTCATACAGGTGATAGTGGCTATCCCTTGAAGCCGTGGCTCCTCACCCCTGTCCGAAACCCACAGAACAGGCACGAGGAGGAGTACAATCATTCCCATACCCATAAACGTGTGGTCATCGAGCAGACCTTTGGCCTGTTGAAGGCATGATTTCGCTGCCTCAGCCGGTCGGGTGGGGCACTCCTCTACAGGCATGAGAAGGTGGCCAAGATCATCATGGCATATGTCATGCTGCACAATATGTGCATCCGCCGGAACGTGCCCCTGCCCCCTGACAAGGAACTACTACCACCTGATGATGATGAAGGGGAAGAGGAAGATGTGGCAGGACCTCATCACGGTGCCGATGCACAGGAGGGACGTGCTGTGCGGCAGTCCTTGATCGCACAATATTTCTGACACACATGTCAGCAGAGGGTGACATAATGAGCCTCATTACATGGAAGGCGGAGAACCATGGCGCTATTAGCGCCATGGTTCATGCCGGTAAAATACCACCCTATTCCAAGGTTGGCGGGGCGGTAATTCCCCCTTCCCCCATTGCCCTTCCCCATTCTTGCCCCATAGGGCATAATGGGAATGGGGAAGGCGCTAATTACGGTACCGCAGGCGTTAAAATCCCCAACCCGCAAAGGGACCTCGTAGTAAGGCGGTAAGGATTTACCGGTACCGGTAAAATACCGGTACCGGTAAACCCTTACCGCCTACCGTGAAATGAGGCCCTATGATCTCGGGATTCAGGGCCTCATCAAAATCTGCTGGGATACCGCCCAACACAAATAGTGTTGCTGCAACTCCTTTTCACTGTATCCCTATGCACTAATAGCACTGCAGTAACAGTGCCGCAAATGGTCGGAAAGTGGCAAGATTTACCTCCATCTGAAAGCTGTGATGAGGCCATGAGTCTGTTTTGGGTTTTGAACATACATCGATGAGGTTTAGAGGCCAATGCTACACCCATGTGCTAGACAAGACCCCCAGAAATAAGAGCAAAAGAATTTCTTTCATGGAGAAAATCAGTGAATTCAGGAGCAGTAAAAACACATTTACACTGAAAACTGAACATCTACAAAGCATACAAAAACGGATGCTATGGCCCTCATTAGGACCCTGGCGTTAAGGGGTTAACGGCGCCGTAAAATGTTGCAGCGCCGTTAACCCCTTAACGCCTTACTACGAGGTCCCTTTGCGGCTGCCGACCTTAACGGCTGGTCTGGACCAGCCGTTAAAGTAGAGACCCGCAAAGGGACCTTGAAGGTAATTACGGTACCTCAATTTGCAGTACCGTACTTACCGCCTTCCCCATTCCCATTGAGCCCTATGGGGCAAAAATGGGAATGGGGAAGGGCCAATGGTGAATGGGGAATTACCGCCCCGCCAACCTTGGAATGGGGTGGTAATTCCCCATTTCACCATGGCGGAGTCGGTAAGTTACCAGCGTTAACCATGGCGCTAATAGCGGCATTGTTTAACGCCATAGTCCAAATGAGGGCCAATAGGTTTGTGGTCAAACGGATTTGAAGAAAATATAATACAGTCGAGAAAAGCCGTCCTGGTCATACCAAACCAAACCTGAATCCATTACGGGTCTACATGGCTGCCTACAAGCCAACCTAATTAATATATTCACTTTGAATGCTGTAGTTGCCCCCCTGCCATGGTAGCCCTGCCAACTCACCACTGTAGGTGTACCTTTTTTGCTAGTAGGAACCCAATCACCATGCATGGTGCACTCAAGAGTACCTACAATGAGCACCACCAGGTAACCTGTTTTCCCTTGGGGTCATTGGAACGTGGAAGGGCAGAGGGAAAATACTCAATGAAGTCATTCTGCTCAGATAGACCATTTCACCATGTATCTTATGTACATATATAGCTATGCAACTCCGTTAGAATGTTAGTTTGATATATCCATGAAATGACCAACACACATGAAAATATCTGGGGGCAGAATAATTTCAGCAAAATAGGAGCCTCATATGGATGGATTATTATTATTAGAGCAGATATTGAGCATGAATCTAAATTTCGGTTAGTGACTGAGCACTTTAGAATCATTGGGAGAAGAAAACAGTGAAGGAAGCAGAGAAAAAGAAAGCAGGGAGCTCACGGGGGTGGGGGGAGACAAGAGTGGGCAATTGGCACTATGGGATCTACAAGCAACCAGAGGAGGAGCCAGTGGGGAGCAGATCACAGAGTCTCAGGTAGGATGGGGAGTAGAGGGTGTGTAGACCTAGGTGTTAGGGAGGAGCCATTCCTTGAAGAGGAAGGTCTCAAGCTATTTCCAGAACTGTAGAAGCGATGGGGCAAGTGTGATGTTGACAGGGAGGAGGTTCCAGAGTCTTGGAGAATAGACAGATAATGGCTGTCCTAGGGTTCTTTATTTCATGCACCATCGGAGTTCAAGTCTGGATGTTGAGAATCTCAAGATACAAGGTTTTCTGGCCTGCACTTGCACTTAAGCAAAACGTGAATGGCATGACCCATTATTTTCTTTTCATTTTAATAAGTGGAACAGATTTTAGAACAGTACCTGCCTATAGGCAAAGGGAAGGGGCCCAGAGGACCCATAAAACACCAGGCCATGTGGCAGACATTAATTACCAAGATGCCAGACATGGTAACACACTTCACACAGGCTTTATTGAAATGTGAGCCCAAGTGGCGGGCAAAATAACAAAAGAGTAGGGCTAATTAAACTAACTGTTGTCAGGATGGTTATTACCAAAGGTGGGTAGTGCTCTGAGACCACTGGATGAAATAAACTGTTACACAGGGAAGTGGAGAGTTCTCAAACAAAGGTACCCCCTGTTCATAGAAAGTCTGCACTTGATGTCCCTCAGTGGCAAATCAAACCAATACCCAGTGAGTTTAGAGTGTGTCCTGGAAACATCTTTTAGTTCTTTTCATTGTGGGTTTCTGGCGGATTCCATAACCTTTTCCTCACAAATCCCGAAGGCCCCTTCCCCATGGTTGTCAGTTCCAGGTTTAGGTGCATGCTCACTTCTTGCTACAGTTAATCCTTCCTTCCCTATGCACTTTGGCCTCAGTTATGAATTGTAGCCTGTTTGGTGGATTCCGTGAGTGGGGCCTGAGCGACAGGCTTTCCAGCAAGGAGTAGAGCCACAGGAGGACACAACTGCACTAAAGCTGGGACGACATTCTTGCTCTCTCTCTTTCTCTCTCTCCCACTTTCTCCCTCCCTTCTAGGGTTCTTCTTCTCCAGCCACTTGCCCCACTCGCTCTCTCTTTTCCATAGGGGCTCACCTCAAGTCTCTCTCCTACAATGCTTTGCACTACAAAGTATGCTTTCTTAAGTGTATCGCTTTAGGTCTTAGGGCCAGCCTCTGTTCTTTACTAATGTTCCACTCCACAAGGCTCTCTGCTACTCCTCCTATAGGCCTTCAAAGTCCTCCTCTTCAGCTCTTCAGTCTGTCTGCTAACTTCCCCTTCACCTCTTTGAACATTCCACTCCTCTTCCTTCCAACATTTCCCTTTCTCTCCTTTCAACCACCTCCTCCTCACTGATTTCTCCTCTTTAAACAACTCTCCCAACAACTCTACATCTCTTTCTCTTGTTCTTTTCTCATTTACCTCTCACCAGTATTTTTTAGTCATTTTTTTGTCATCTTATCTCCTTCCCACCTTTTCCCCTTTTAGGCCTCTTCTTCAAACCGTTGGGTCCCTCTCTCATAGCAATTATGATTCCCCAACTCTCTAACTCCCCCATCTTTTTCACTGATTTGGCTGTTTTCTGCACCTATTTGGGCACTTCTCATATAACAGAAAGGGTCCTTTACTTCTGCACTATCTCTCCCACCTCCCCGGCCTTCCTATACCAGCCTCCTGGGCACTTCATTACAACACCTTGTGGGTCTTCCTTCTCTCTGCTCACTAGTTCTCTTAACTCACCCACTTCAGGATCTGTCTTTCCCCAACTTCTTGGGCTTCTCCTGCATCCTCCTGCTTTCTTCTTACCCAGTCATCTGGGTCTCTCTTGCAGTCTCCTCTCACCATAACCAAGAGACGTTCCTCCAGTCGCGTCTCTCCAGCTCCTGTCCTTCTCATTCTCCTTCTGTTTACCTCTTCGACCAGCACTGACCAGTAACTCTACCACCTACTGATTTATCCCTGTGTTTTCACAGGGCTCTGTTCCCTCCTTCTAAACTCTCTTGGGTCTAATGTGGCTCGAGTGTGGTAGATAAGACGGGGGTTGACTGTCAGGCTATGCCTCTGAGGAGGCTTACATACCAAGTGTGGGAATTGCAATTGGCTCATCCCCCCATCTTCTTCCTGACAAACTCTGGTCATGCCACCCAGTGGGTCTCCAATATCTGCTGAACAGCAGCATTAAGAATTGTGCCTGCAACATTTAAGTTCTAACACACAACCAAGAGGGAATGATTCCATCAGGTATTATTCTACAGACAATTTGGCCTATTCACTCAACTGGGCAAATGCTTCAGATTTGACCGTCTTGCCTATAAGAAATAGTTATGTGAAAGGAGGAGGAGGAAGCCGGTTGCCTGTAGAGAAATGCTGCTTTATTCCAAAACAAGGTACATAGCTTTTTAGCAAAAGAAATCTGAGGAACTTGCTTCAGTCCCTTCAGCTTCCCTTCTTCTCAGGGTTTCTGCAATAAGGATGAATCTGGAGGACCCATTGTCTAGTCCTAGCTCCGAGGCACGCCTTCCTACAAGAGAAAGAGAAAGTCCTTCCTTACTGTCAACTTTATACACAGGCTGGTGATATTTTAGCCAATCAGATCTCTGGTACTGTGGTTGTTCACATAAACCCTCGCAGGCCTCGCCCCCTTTCCCCGGGCTCGCGGCTTGCCATGATGCCTTGTTGTATTGCTCCACCGGAGAAGACTGGGCCCTGTGACCGAGTGAGGGATGGGCCGCGTTACAATACGGTGAGTGTCCTGGATCAAGATACAGTAACCCGTTCCACGGGTGACCGGCCAGCGGAACGTTTAGGGCCAGCGGCTCACCAGCCTTGCTGCTTTCCTTCACGTTGGCGGTAGTGGGGATTCCCCTTTGTTTTGCTGCCATCACGTCTCCACGGGTCAGGTCGGTGTCTGCCCCACGGTCAGACCTGCTTTCTGCCCCTTCCTTGGCCTCTGGTCACCCCAGTGGCCAGGTTACGACGTCACGGGCTCGCTGGTTAGTACCTCCGGTTGTTGCCTTGGTGAGCCGAATGAGGGGCTAGTTGAATCCTGCCAGCTGGGGTCACCCAGGGACATGGAGCACTGTGCACCTTTACAAGTTAATGCATCTTTTGTATGCCAAAGAGAACATTCAGAAACAATCAAAATGTTGAATTTATTTAAACACATATTCAAAGACATATACAAAAATGTAAAAAATGTACTGACTGCCAACTGAATTGATTTATTTTATTTTAACATGTTTTTATTGGCATTTGATTAGGTACAACCAAGAATTTCAGTGTGTCGCTTTCCGTGCATGTCATACATTTATGACAAAGTTCAACAGTAACCTTTAAACAATACCCAAATAGTTTCCTACACGAGTCTTACGGTGTGTTACATAGTTTGTCGGAGTACGCATCCTGGTGCCCGGGATACAGTTCATACTCCTTCTCTCCTGGTGTCACCAGCAGCCATTGTCAGTTGGGTGCGGGTGGGCGGCCACACAAACATGGGGCAGGTGTGTCTCACAATGTGTGTCTCGCTCAGGGGGGTTTATCATCAGATGGGTGGAACATGTCCCACACCAGTGCCTTCCATGCGACCCATTTGTCATTGCCATCCGGCTCCGATCTATTGACCCCATCCTCCACACCTTGGTTTCCGCCTCCACCCACCTCTCAAATTCCCTGTGCCATTTTTCATATTGTGGCCCCAGCCTTTTTCCAGGACATGGCAATGGTTCTTTTGGCTAGGACGCATGCCAGGTCCATGAATCTAAGCACATGCTTGTATTTGCTAACCCTGGGGTAGGCTCCAAGCAAGCATTCCTTTGGTGACCATTCAAACCTTACTACGCCAGCTGCTCTGCAGACTCGTTCTATATGTGCCCAGAATCCGCACACGTGCCTACACCCCCAGTACATGCTCCTTCGCCTCCACACCATGGGCACAGTGAACAAACGCTCCTGTTGAATGTGGCTGCCCTGTGCAGAGTCATGTAGGTGCGGTATAGCACATTTAGTTGTATCAATTTAAAGCAGTGATGCTTTGGGGTAACCCAGTATCCTCTCCCATTCCTTTTCCATTATTACTGTGCCCAAATCTGCCTCCCATTGCTCTTTTAATGTTATGCTCGTGGGGTTGGGCGCATCCATTAGCATACTGTGCAGCCTTGAAACTGGCCGCCAGCCGTCGCCCAGGTTGTACATCAGCGTGAGTATTGGTTCCGCTTGCGGTTCTTCCGGCCAGCCATTCTATCTAACTTTAGCCACCTTTTGGACTTGTTGGTATCAGAGGAACTGTCCACCCGGGATCCCTGCTATCTCTTGTATTGAGTTGAACTCCCTAAAGTCCCCCTCTTCGTATACATCCCCCCATGTGTTTATCCCTTTCCCTTCCCATCTACTCAACACCGCCATGTCTGTGCTGTCTCGGCATGTGTCCGCCGCTATTGGCACTTCTGGGGATTAAGGGCGTGCAAGTTTCAGTAGGGCTTGTGTCCTCTTCCATATCTTCCTGCCTAGCGTTACAACCATTGGGGTGTGTTCTGCATCCCCGTATGTTACCCACAGTATCTGCCAACTGAATTGATGCAACACATGTACATAAACAGGAATTGAACAGCACAACATTTTCATCCAACATACACAGATGTAGAAAAACTGCAGCAGGCTTCAAGCCTTCCGCTTTTAAAAGTTTGTAAGTTCTAAACTTCTCTTACCACTTTAGGTCACTGATATATGGACTGGGTGGTTGGTACTACCCGCGATGATGGCTTCCAGTTCTGCGATGGGAAATGAGTCTGGCATGTCCATTGGGCCATCATCTTACCAGTGGTTACACTCTGGCCCTACCCTCTACTGGACTGATTTAGCCTACCTGGGAGCCTAACTGTATGGCCGACTGCCTCTCAGATTTCCTGGGCTGCTTCATAACCCTCTCTTGCTCTGGGTGGTTTTAGGAGAGGTTTCTATACTATCATTGGATGGGGCTAAGCGTACAGGAACTGCTGGTGTCATAGGGACCCCTGCTCTTTAAAGTGGCAGGAGCATCTACAGTTGCAATGTGACAAACCTTTACCTTACGCCGGTAGGATGGGCGAGTAGCCAAGGGAAACCTCCCCATGCAGCCACTTGGTCCGGCCACTGGGCCTCTGATAGCTGGCTGTAGTATCGTACCCCTTCCGAAAGTCACGATGCTGGGCGTAATGATTGACCAAGAGTTGAGTATGAGAGCCCATGTTTCTGTCACGTGAAAACCTTGCTACCATCACTAGGGCAGTTCCTGGAGCCAAAGTGGACTATGGTTCTCGTCTGTTATAAGGCATTGATAAAGGAGAAATAATGCGCAGATTGTCCAAAATAACGCTGTCAGAGTGGTGGTAGGCCTTCGAAAAAAGGATCCTATCTCAGAGGCAATGCGAGCACTGCACTTGCTTCCTGTAGCCTGTAGCGAGCAGGATTTCTTTCCGCATCATGGAATGACACATAAGTGCCTTTACGGCACCAGCTCAGGATATCTATCCAACCACCTTGCATGGTTGCCATCACCCAGGATGCTGAGAGCCAACAATGCTAGTCTCCTGCAAACTCTTAGAGCTCAGCTCGAGGTGGTGGCACAGAAGTCATTTAGCTATGCAGCCCCCAAAAATGTGAATGCCCTCCCCTCTGATCTGAGACTGTATCAGTCTTTCCCGAAGTTTAAACATGGCCTGAAAACATTCATGTTATTGATCTACTCTTCCCTGCCTCAACTCGTTCCTGCTTCCCTGATGCCCTTCTGCGCTTGAAAATCACTGTAATTTGCCATAATTTTAGTAGTGCAAATATTACAGCATTTGCCACAAGGCTTGAAGCCACTCCAAAATGGCCGCTCGCCATTTTTGCAAAACTCTCTATGCCTGAACAGTAACAACGGACTAAGAATTGTCCTGATTGGACAATGGCACTTTTATTCTGACCAATTGCGAGCCGGCAGGGTCAAGCCGGCCCACAAACCAAGGCACACAGAATAAGACACTTCCCTGTTGTGAGCCTGTCTGGAGCCTTTCGGAGCCCAGGGCCACGAGCCTTACACCTGTCACCTCTCACCCCATGGATCACCTTGCACCCGCTGCCAAACAGCTCTGTCTACAGATAATTGCCTGATGCCACCTAGAACATGCAAAGCACATCTAGGCACTATGCTTGCATCTTGTTCTTGCGGTGCTTTCTGTCACCACTTGTGATCTTGCCTCTACCCTGCCTTGCCTACATCTGGTAGAAACTGCACCCAAGCGCTGTGTATTTACTCAATGTGACATGCCACCACTCTGTCTTGCCTGAATTTAGTAGAACTGTTTCTAGGCGCTGTGCTTCTCTCATTGTGCTGCACACCTGTGACCTTGCCTCTACCCTGCCTGCCTGCACTTGGTAAAAATTGTACCTAGGCGCTGGGTACTTACTCAATGCGCTACCCACCTGTTACCTTACAATCACTACTTCAGCCTACACCAGGAAACTGAACTTAGGGCCCACGTTTCACTTGTTTTATAATTATTGCACCCCAATTTAAACGGTATTGAAACCACTCTTACCTGTCTTTTTTAGTGCATTTTATCCCATTTTGTGATTTTCGAATTTAGACGGACCCTGTTGCCATAATTGCTCCTACATGTTTGCACATTGCATTTTAGCCCATACTGTGAATTTTCAATTTAGATGGACCCTGCTGCCATAATTGCTCCTACATGTTTGCACATTACATTTTAGCCCATACTGTGAATTTTCAATTTAGATGGACCCTGCTGCCATAATTGCTCCTACATGTTTGCACATTACATTTTAGCCCATACTGTGACTTTTGAATTTAGATGGACCCTGCTGCCATAATTACTCCTACATGTTTGCAAATTGCATGTTAGCCCCTACTGGAACTTTTGAATTTAGATGGACCTTGCTGCCATAATTGCTCCTGCATGTTTGCACATTGCATTTTAGCCCATACTGTGACTTTTGTATTTAGATGGACCCTGCTGCCATAATTGCTCCTACTTGTTTGCACATTGCATTTTAGCCCATACTTTGACTTTTTAATTTAGATGGACCCTGTTGCCATAATTATTCCTACATGTTTGCACACTTTATTTCAGCACATATTGTGATTTTTGAACTTAGGTGAACCCTTGCTGCTAAAATTTCTCCCACTTGTTTGCTGTGCCGTCTCTTTGCCTGTCTCATAGTGCTGTGACTACCGTGCCGCTATCTGTCTGCCCACCCTAAACAGAGGCACTAGTGCCCCTTGAGCTCACTCCACATACGTTGTACCCCTACCATTAGTTAGCGCACCCTCACATAAATTATGTATTTGCCAGTTACTTATACAGTCCTACTGAGGACTATCCTACACTTACTCATCACAATAGATGTTAACATGTCTCACACTCCGCCGTCCTTGGCGTCTGCGACACCCCCGAATGACCCTAATAACTTAAAGAACATGATCACTAGACCATGCAATCTCTCCCAAAGAAACCTCAAACTTCGTGCCAGACTCCCCAAAATGTATGAACCGACAGCCAAATCTCTATACCTCCTCTCTAACAATCTGTCTTAGAAACCTAAGAAGTGCCCAGCCCAATACCAAAACTTCTTCACATAACCTTACTATTACTCAGCACCCACTCCAGATCAACAGCCAACTCCTTCGCGACTCTGCCACTTGCCCTAAACCCCAAAATACTGCGATACCTCCCACTGAGCCTACACTGCCAGGTACAAGAGAAGCATTAATAAATGCCAGGTCTCTGGTGGCACATGCCACAGAAATAGCCAACCTTAACTCAACCGAACAAATCAACTTCCTCGCCATTACGGAATCCTGGCTGCATTCAGCAGCCGGCCCAGCAATTATGCTACCCATTCCTGAGGACTACACCCTCTTAAGAATGGACCACACTTCCTCTCGAGGCAGTGGCCTAGCCATAATCGCAAAAACCAGCCTAGCACTGAGACTTGCTCCTCCACTAAAGGCAGACTCTTGCGAACTCCTGTCCGCCAAATTAACTACCTCAACTACTCAAACTTTATCTATCCACCTTATCTACAGACCTCCAGGCCCTTTAGGATCCTTTGAAGAAGATCTCACTAACATCCTTTCGGATAACCTCAAAAATACTTCACCAAGTCTACTTCTAGGAGATTTTAACCTTGGTTACAAAGACCCCTCATACCCCAATGCCACACAGATCAACGAGTCCATCGAGGAATTAGGCTTCGCCCAAAATGTAACAGGCGCCACCCACACTAAGGGCAGAACCCTTGATTGAATAGCGGAACACCATCGTGTGCCATAATCCCCTTGCCCTGGTCTGAGCACCACCTGATCTCTTTCTCCCTTGAAGTCACAGCCCCCCATCATACCATCAGTTTAGCTCCTGCTATTCCTACAAGGAGTAAAAAGAACATTACAGCTGACAAACATATTCCTCTGATCATCCCAACCCTGAATTCTCTCCCTGACTCTGTAGACCCACTTACCTTGGTCGAAGAGTACAATAAGGTAATGTCATCCGCTTTGGATAACACATCACCCTTGAAAATCAGAAAATGCAAACAGAAAAAATATGTCAACTCATGGTTCTCTCCCTATCTAAAAGCCATTAGACTTGAGAAACGTAAATGTGAACAGATATGGAGATCATACCCTTCTGAAACTAACAAAAACAACCTCACTAAACTAGCTTCTCTATACAAAAAAGAAATAATCCTTGCTAAACAAGAATCCTACAACTTGCTATCACCCAACACAAAAGAACTATTCACAATCATTAAAGAATTGGAAACACCTATCCAAGCCCCTGAGACCTGCTTTAAGGACAAACGCTGGTGCACCAGTATTCAGAGTGCCCTAGCTAATAAAATGACGACCTTACAGGCCAAAATTAACAATACAAATGAATCCCTCCTCCTCACCTCCAATTCCAACAATATCTCGGCCCCTGCGCCCTCGAACACCTTACCTCACACCTTGTCCGAATCACCTAAACCCCTCTTCAACTTTAAGAAAATATCCACTCTAGAAGTTGAAAAAGTCATCCTAACTCTCAAACCTTCCAACTGCCATGGTGACCCTTGCCCTGCACAAATTATAAAGGATGCCGCAAGGGACCTTTCCCCTTTCATAACCAAACTTATAAATGCCTCATTCTCTACAGGCACCGTTCCCAACAATTTGAAACAGTCATGGGTCCTCCCACTTCTAAAAAAACAAACACTCGACCCATCCATTCCCACTAATTATCATCCCATCACGACAGTGCCTCTCCTGCTTAAAATTCTGGACAAAGTAGCATACCTCCAAATTCAACAATATTTGGAATGCAACCACCTGCTAGGAGTATGTCAGTCAGGTTTTAGACCACAACACGGAACGGAAACCGCACTGATCGACCTTAAAGCACAAATAGATACCCTGAGAGACAATGGTAACACAGCACTACTTATGCTGCTCAACCTCTCAGCGGCGTTTGACCTGGTTGATCATAAGACTCTCTGCCACCACTTAGACTAGGCCACCCACTGCTCACAAGAAGCCATAGGCTCGATTCAATCCTTCTTAAATAATAGAACCATGCGGGTCTTCGCACCTTCAGCAGCCGCAGACCCTATTCCTATCATGTGTGGGGTGCCATAGGGCTCATGTGTTTTGCCCACTCTGTACAACATCTTCACGAAGCCCCTTTTTGATGATGTAGATGGCCTGGATATCACCTACACTAGCTATGCAGATGATACACAGATCCTCATCCCGTTGACGGGAGATTACGAAAAGGATTTGTGAACAGAGTATATCTCATCATCTAGGCATAGATGGCCTCTCATGGACTATGCCTGATTGATGAAAAAACGGAACTCCTCATTCTGGGCACCACGGCGAACCTCAATAAATTAGGCCATCTCTACTCTAACTTCACCATAGACAACAATAACATCCCAGTAGCCAAGGAAGTGAAAACTATTGGCTTTTACCTAGATTCCACTCTCACATTCAAAACACAAGTTACCTCCATGGCCTCGGCTACCACCTATACGTGCAAGCAAATTAGAGCAGCAAAGCCATTCCTTACCCCCAACAACTGCATTACTCTAGCAAGAGCTTTGGTATTATCCAAACTGGATTATTGCAACGCCCTATACATAGGCTGTAACAAATACATTACCAACAAGATCCAGATCTTACAAAATAATGCCTTGAGAGCAGCCCTCAACATTCCCAAGAACGTTCACATATCTGACTTTAGAAGAGCCAACAACTGGCTCTCCACCAAAGATAAAATCTTCCTCAAATCAGCCTCCCTAACTCATAAATGCTTACATATGGCCGCCCCACAGTACCTTACTTCCAAATTCCGGAGACAATCTACTAACCGCCCTTCCAGAATAGCCAATACCAACCTACTTCAAGTGCCTAGATTCAAACGTATGAAGACTGGTAGTAGTAGCTTCCCGGTCAAAGCTGCCCAAAACTGGAACTCACTCCCACCCTCTTTAAGAGAAGACATGCCCTACCCACACTTCAAATACAACCTCATCCAATGGATTAAGGAGCATGACATTTGACCCTCTACCACACTGCCTTACCACTGCCCACTGCCACTACTGCATATAATTGTATGTATTGTATATAAATGTTGCTTGATGTTCTCTGCTATTATTTGTTCATTTGTATGATATAGGCCAGCACTGTTTATCAACTTTTGTATTGCAACGCACCGCAATGAAACCTAAGCTGAACAATCCTCTTTTCCTACTTCTGCGTCCTGATACCTTTGGGTCTGGTGCGCATTATAAATATTTAAACAAACAAACAAACAAACTCTTGATCTGGCACTGTACTCATGATTCTTGTTTAATGTTATGTCCGTCATGTCTGCACTCCTATGCACTCGGCCTGTGCTTATGCGCAATACAAATATAAATAAATAAATAATATTGCTTGGATCGGCCGCTGTTTTCTCTCTTATGAAAGGGCATTACTTTTGGTCCAGGAAGACAATGATGATGCTAAAGGACCTGTTGGAGCGCTTCCTCGGGATATGAGCGGGGCACCAAGCACCCCAGTACCCCCATCCACGCAGCGCAGCAATGCCTACCTTGCTCACACATGGTCATCACTCAGGGATCAAGGCAGCCTGCTGGCAATTGTGGGAGCACACCTTTGCATTCTAGTATTCATAAGCAATCCAGCTTTAGGACTACCTGTAAAAGGTCTACATAGTACCAGAGGGATCATCCCATGTTTACAGTGGGAAAGTGGCCAGAATCTTGGCAGATCCTCACCAGCTCTATTCTTTGGTGGACACTGAAGAATTCACAGTATTTTTTGAAGTCTCTTCTCCAGAACACCTTTATCTTCACAGCACAGTTTAGCATGTATATAGTATCTGATCATCAGATTTCCCTTTCAGGGATTGAATTACCTACCTCATTGTATTATTTACGAAAAATAAGAAAAAAGCCAGGGCTTTCACACCCTTACCAGATGGCAATTCATCAATCACAGTGGACATCAGTAAAGAGAGAGGAAGAATTAGTATGAGTGGATCGAAGGAGAAAAGACCAGGATGGAGGCAGGGGGAAGTGAGAGGGAGGAAGAAAGAACCCAAAGAAGGGGGCAGTGAGGAAAATGGGGCAGACAAGATCTAAGCTCCTCGAGAGGTTCCCACGTTGGTGGAGGAACAAACAACCACGCTAAGTGAATTTTCTTAAATCCAGTCACTTACTTCCTGGTACTTGTAAATAAAACTCTTAAATCCTACAGCATGGGTTTCAGTCGTCTGTTGAGCACTCTGACAGGACAAAGCTCTTTAGTTCATTCCACCGCTGCTTGAGATCCTTCAAGTTGTGAGGTTCTCGCCCGTCATATTGACCAGTAAATCAGATGGCCACCCACAGCCTGTTAGTTATGCATTATCTAGTTGTGGTCCTCAGGGGCCCAAAAGGTCCCACATCCCTGACAGTTCCAGCCAATGTTGTTTTGCATTATCCAGCAGATATTGCCAATTCATGGTGGTATGGGGCCGTTGGGTGGGGGGAGGCTGGAGATTTCAGTGTCAGCTGCAGGCAGGTCACATGAGGTGGTAGCCAGATGCAGTGGGCAGCATAGACAGGAAGAATGCCAGCAGGTCTTACTGTAGTTGACTGTCAATGGGCAGCCCACAGACTTTCTCATAGGTGGGTCAAAGTGTACAGGTTTTATGAGGGACAGAAAGATTTTCAGGTTGACTTTAAAAGAACATTGTATGGGACATATGTATATGAGCTAAACAATTAGCCTTTGGCGCAGGCACGCTTGATCCCAATTATCTGCATAAATAACCTGCAAATTACTCATACATGCCCTTTTTGTTGTAAGTCCCCGCAGTTGTCTCGTTCTGTTATAACTACAAGGCCGGCCCGGAGCTCTAGCTTGGCCCTAGAAGCCAAACCACGACCCAAGCCACTGGGAAAATGCTTGTAAATTAGACAGAATACATATTTTGTAAATAATAGACCTGGCAAAATAAAAACATGTATTTATAATCACCATAGTCTACTATAACACGTCTCTAAATACGTTAACCACTTGCACTGAAAAAGCCCTCAAGCCTGGCGGGACACTGTTTCCATGGAAACTGGGTGCCCCCTTGCAATACATGGAGTGGCATGTGCACTTGCTGTGGTGTGGCTCAACACAATTATACTGTGGAAGCAATGTAAGTTATAGAGCTCTTCAATGCTCCGGGCTCGGGGGTTGAACAGAGTTTTCGGGATTATGTTCACATCACAGGTTGACAGGGCCAGTCGAAATGTACTCAGGGTTACCTACACTTCCTAAAATGCCACTGAAAGTTACTACATATCTGCCATATGAAGCAGCTCTGCAGTTTTGTAATCCTGTTCGAGACTGGATATTTTGGGAGAAGGAGGAGCGACTAACGCCGCTCTTCCATCAACCGAGATTGCGCGTAATCTTATCTGTAAAATCGTCTTTATGGGAGGGCAAAAGGGGCACTTGCCCAGGGCCCCACCTTAGAGGGGGCCTGATCTAAAGAAGTAAGATTTATTTGTTCACCAAACTTAAATAGCACATCTCTGGATATTTTATGGCATGCTGCTGAGGTTCTAAGCCCATTGCCTGTCTGTTTTGACAAGTACATTCTGCCTTGATCAATTCATCATGTAACGCCTTCTGTGTTCACTGTGGTATACATAGTTTGTGTTCCAGACACCAAGAAATCTGGCAGCGAGGCAAAGGCACATGATTCAAATGCAGAGGCATTGGGGCGAAGGAATATTTTGCAAGAAAAGGGTCTTTAAAGGGTTATTTTAATTAAAAATAAATCAAAAATCCACATCAGACCCTCACAAAAAAGGGTAATTTGAGGGTTATGGTCAGAGGATCCTCATTTCAACTTTGATGGGTTGACATATATGTAGAAACCTAGTCACAGTAGCCGAGGCATTCTTAACAAAGCAGTGTAAATTGGCATTTAGTTAATAACGGACGTGAAATAATAAAAGATTGTAGTTATCTTCCTCAATATATTATGCAATAAAATACATTTGAATTATCTATGAATTATCTATGAAGTGAGAACAATGAAGAGTGCTAACTTTTTTATTGTGTTTTGGTTTAATTTTAAAACCTTTCACATTTAATTTACATATACAATTAAAAAAGAAATATTATAAAAGTCATTGCCTACATTCAGTTAATACATTCTATGATACTTGGTTGCGATGATTTATTGGAAACATTGTCTTTATTACAAAAGAAATGACTTCTCTGAGGGGCCTCAACCTGTAAGAAAATGATTCTGCGTGGTTGGAAGTCTCAAGTTGCACCACAATCAGCAGATAGAATTGAGGAAATGTATAGACTTGCAGGCGTGGAAAATGTAATCTACAGAAGACAAAGGAAATTGAAGATTTTTGATAAAATTTGGGGGAAGTTTTTAGATATGTACTAGTTCCACTATGTTTTTCTTGAATTGGGGATCTGAGGGGGATGTTGGGGGTAGGTTATGTAAATCTTTTATTGACATATACTGAGTTTCTAGGTCTTTCACTTCTTTGTTACTTGGATTAATACTGTTCAGTTTGCTGAATACCTTTTATTGTATAAAACATTATAAATAACAAATAAATACAAATTAGATCAATTCCTAACAGTATTCAATCCATTATACTCCACAAATCTAAATAACAGAAATAGATATATAAAATTCTGTGCATTTTATCTACATTCCTTCACCGTCTCATCCGCCTGATATTCTGGTGCAACCGGGATATTACAGGCAGAGGAGAAACGGTAAGTTCCCATTCCCCGGGAATCCTGTAGGACTCCAGGGGAATGGGAACCCTGAAGCACCAGCACCATTAGTAACGGTGCCGGTGCTTCAGTGAGAAATCTGCCGGTAGGGACGTGAACTACCTGTAGGTCAGGCCTGCCAGCAGTCCACAGCCCGTACTGGCAGACTCTGAGTGAGCCCGTCGGGAAAAGGTGGCAGTAACAGTTAACAACACCTTTGTTTCTGGATCGGCTCACTTATAATGAGGGCCACAGTCTTAAAACTGAGTTTTGTGCCAATGAAGGGTGTTGTGCTCCCCAAATCTAAAATAACGAATATGTATGTAGAATTGCCTTAAACCAATACAAATGCACTACCGTAAAAGGACGCTATCTGCTTCAGAAGTGCATAGAGGTATTAGAATAATAAATTAGGTGCTTTTTTAAGTTTCCCTCAAGGATTTCAAAGATTACCTGAAGAAAAGAGGCCACAACTAGTGTTAGGAATAAGTGCTTGCCCTGCACACATTGTGCCCAGAACTCTTCACGTTTAAGGAAGGCCTCATTGAGAACAAATCGCAGGAAATGTTTGTGTCTTCTCATCCAATCTGCTTCACAGTCTATGAGAAGATGCTTTAAAGATTCTATTGTTAATTTTATAAAATCTGCAATGATGCTCCAACAAAGCTACATTTCGAATTGGACAAACGATGTCTAAGGTGCTCAGTACGTTGATGCGAAATCTGAGACAGCATTGTCGTTTGACAGGACAAGGGAATTTCTTTATGTAAGCCATGGGTGAGTCATACATTGAGGGTATTTTACAAATTCAGAGAATCACTTGTGACCAGAAAGATGTGACCAATGTTCAATTTCATCCACTGTTTCAATTTAGATTTCACCATGTTGAAATTCTGTCTCGATATTCATTTCCTGGAGAGAACCCTCACAAGTGCACTTAGAGAATGTAGTCCCAATGTAAAGACTGGAGGGGGTATCTACTCCTGCTCTCTATATGGCAGAGTAGAGGCACAGAGCACCTCAGCCAAAATGCTCTATTTGGTAACGTTGGATGAGCAATCAAGGCTTAAGCACTGAGGAGGTGATGCAGGCTGGTTCTTAGGTACAGTGTAGTCCCCAAGCACCCACACAGGAATGTCCACACACTATGTTAGTGAAAACACAGCTCTTTATATGAATAAGGTTTTGATTATGTACACATACAATAACACACTTTGTGCTCAGGCATTACTATAATGATAAATATATACAGTCTCTATGTGGTACCACAATTACTTCTTAGATTCCATTAAAATGCACCAACTGCTGACAGTTTCCAATGGATCGAATAGCAAAAAGGTATCAACCATAGAATTGGGAGGAAAACAAGTTGATTAAGCAATTGGCAGAATAATACTCTAGCTACTAGGTCACAGTTCTGTGTTAGGATCCCCCCACCTGGGCAAACTGTAAATAAGATAAGAAACAAGCCCATGCCATATATTGATTTAGCAGGGTCATATTTCCTTCTATAATTGTTCTACCACCCCAATGTACCTGGTATAGCAGAGTTCGACGACGGGTCGTCGACGGATCCTTCTTGAGTGAACTCCATTTAAGGCAGGAGCCACGGATCGTCGAGATTCCTCAAAGAAAAGGCAAACAATGGCATTGAGGCAGCAGCAGCTCCGATCTTGGCGGTGCTTGCTTACGATGGGTCGTGGATGTTCTGTGATGATGAGGCGTGCAGTGCACCTCGACGATGATAGTTAGTTGCCTCATAGAATCAATGAAGAACATAGGCCCAGCAAGGGCGGCGAGTTGTCAGCTTTTTTTGAGTCGCTATCGGGACTCGACCACGGCTGGCTTTCTGATCTTCGTTGGTGTCTTTGAGGACTTCGGGTGGTGGGAAACTCACTGGAAGATTCTCCTCAGTTCCTCGGCGACCTTGACATTCACTGGCGGGACTAAGCAGTCGACGGTGATGAGCAAGGGAGTCCTTGATTCAAATGTCTTAGGCAATGGAGCTCTGCAGCTCCAGTCAATGATGATGTCGTCGACGGCGATGGACTTCAATGTCCGGGCACTTCGCTTTCTATTCCATCGGCGGTCTCCCTCTCCGGTCGGCAGCCTTTCGATGACTGACTTCCAGGGAGCCTTGGTGAAGGTTAGCTGGTGCACGATGGCCCCTTGTAGCCCGAGAAGAGGTCTCCTAGCCAGGTCCTCTCTTGGATCAGTCCGTGACAGTCACAGCAGCATTCAGATTGGTGAAGGAGAGCAGCAGCAATTCTTATTCTTCCAGCGGGCAGAACAAATCACAAATGTCCATGCGTAAGTTGCATGTATTTAATTGATTGTGGGTCAGCCTGACACGTGTTTCGAGCTATGTGCTCTTCGTCCAAGGCTTGTGTAGCCTTGGTGTCAATCAATTGTCGAGTGACCATGGGCGCACTTATTGTGCAAGCTGTCATCTATATAAACCGCTGTTGTGTGATTCTATTCAATAGGTAATGGTAATTACCAGCCTTTCGCACATTGCTCGAAACACGTGTCAGGCTGACCTACAAACATTTAAATACATACAACTCACACATGGACTTTTGTGATTTGTGCGCAGTGTGAATGCAACCTTTGCGCTATATGTAAACCCAAGGGGACCATTAACCTCACCCTGGTGGAAACCTTAGAGCCATGAATTACGTTACAGGGACTGAGGCTCATGGGATACCTAACTAATTAATTATATCAGTCTAGAGCAGACAAAGCAGGGTTGTCAGCATTGAGAAAGCAGCACTTTATACCATACATCTCAAGGTGGAATTCCACCTGTACTTGCGCTCTGTCTTCTCAAGCAGAATGCTCACACTTGTACAGAAGGTATTTTGTCTTGGGATCAAATACACTGTTTGTTTAACTAATATGATAAAAACACTGTCACAAATGAAAACCATTTTCCTAAATTGAAAACCACTGGTTGATTTCCATAACTTACTGTATGTTTCTACAGTGATGCTGCATGCATTCGTTTTAATCCATAAGAATAAAATCCATGACTACGGGCAAGAGGTGTTATCTCACATATATCACCAAGGAGGGAAATTAAAGACATTACAACTTAGCTCATATTGAGTGTGAGATGCAGAGTGAGCCCTGGCTACACTTAGAGTTGTTGTTCAATCTGCTATGTATCTTGTATTACTGTACACTTAATCCATGTTGTAACCCAAATTATTCTCCCGGATGCCCTTGGGCCAGGTGCGCTCTATAAATAAAGAAATTACAAAAAAAATACCAGTTTCGTATGCAGGATAGAATTGAATAAAATAACTGAGCATTGTACGTAAGGCCTGAATTGGCATATGTCCTGTCTATATCATTGGTCACGGGAACATACAATCCTCCCCGTAACCTCAGGTCCACCACAGTATGAGCACTCTCCTTCAGTGCCTCCTGAAAAAATAAACCTGGTCTTCTCAGGTGGCTCTGCTCTCTGAAATAACTTACCTTACATTCAGGAAAATGCTTAAAGCTCACCTCTTCAAACTGGATAACCCTGCTACCTGATGAGGATTGTTCCATAGGTTCTTGGTCCATGACATGAGTTGATGTGAGGCACTTGCCTGGCTCCCTCAGTTCCTCGTGGCTTCGTTTTACAAACTTTGGTCATGCTCTTGCACCCCTACAATGGGGCCCCTTCTGTTAGGTAAAATTTTCACATTAGTGATAAATCTTGCTGACCTGTTATAAATAACCTATCATAACCCCAGAACATTATGCTTGGACTTGGGAACTATTTTACCTTGTCCCTAGGTGAGTGGGAATCCTTTTCCCCTTTCACATAATCCTGTACTCTTTTTATGGATGACCTTTTTAATGTCTCTCCATAGTGTATGGTTGGAGTTATAGTTTCCTATAATGTTTTGGCTTAGTCTGGGTTGGCCCTTTGGGCTCCCCCGTTAATTTCTCTTTCAAATAGTTGGGTGAACTACTATTCCAAGTAGTATAAGTTACATTTTGTATAAGTGAGCCAGCACACCCCAACTCATGTGGAGTGCTGGGGGAATACAACGTATCCCCTTTCTTACTTACATGGTAATATTTTGTTGCAATTGCAAGTTTCCTTGAATGGCTGGTGGCAGTGGTTTTACCTTAATGACTTTTAGTCTTCCTTACTCGCAGGCTGCTAATTCAGCCTCAGTAATGCACAAAAGGGCCACCATTTTGCCATAATTGTGGGCTCCTTTGTTCACCATTTCTTCTGTGCTTGCTGTTTGAGGTCCTGCACTGCCACTCTAGGTGGGAACGACCTCAGTGGAGGTTTTGTCTTTGGCAGGAATCCTTTGGCTTCCCCGCCCAGGCTCCAGAGTGTCTGAGAAGGCAGAACTGCAATCTGCTGCGGAGTCGACCACAGGAGCTGAAACCAAAGAGTAAGATGAAGAAGCAATGCCAGAGAGTCTGCTGTGTAACTAGAGCCTGCTGTTACCCTTCCGTCCAAGCAACCTGGGGACCCCAAAAAGGACAACATCGACCCAGAACCTGGTGAGACCCACTAGACACAAGAAGACCTGCATTTTGAGCCATCCCATATCATTCTGCATCTTTGCAGGGCTGCAATACCCCAATACCCTGGGGCCTCAAGCTATTGTGCGGCACATGATCTTCCAAATTTGAACTCACTCTGAAACTTTGTTGGCATCCTGCTGAAACTACTGAGACTATATTTCAGTTGAAAATGTCACCTCACCAGAGTGCTGGTCCCGATAAATGACGACAATACAACTGGCGCTATTCAGTCTTCTTCTGGCTCCTTAAAAGGTGCCAAAACACAGAACCACATCCAGCCATGAAGAAACTCTTGCCTGAAGCCTTCCCCATTGCTCCCTGCTGCAAATTCCCTTCCAGAGTCCTGTCTTCAGTCTTTACAACAAGGAATTCATCGACCAGGTTTTTGGCTGCAGACCCTGAAGACGTCCTGCTACAAACTCTTCTTCTGTGCTGAGGTACTGTGTTGGCTGGGGTACTACTTACCATAATCCTTTTGTGATTCCTGTGAAGCTCTGGGGGTGATTCATGTGATTGAGAGTCTTCTCATACTGATCGCCCAGGGCCATTGCTGGAAGCGCTCAAGGGTTAAAGGGATGGTCTAGTAAAAACTTTTATTTAAAAAATAGACAGGCAACATAAAAAAAAAATACTAGCATTCTCCATTTTAAAACTTCCTATGTAAAATTTTGAACTTTCAAGCTCAAAATTCTCAAAAGCAAGCACATGGGCGCATCCATTTTGTGAAATGGAGGCCCTCCTGTGCTGGCTTTTTCTTTTGCGGCACTAATGAAGGAAAAGCCAGCCAGCTGTAGTAAACAAAGGCTACCGCTGGGTGGCTTTCCCTTCATTAGTGCTGTAGGCGGAGGACGGGGACCGGAGACCAGAGCAGGAAAGCTGCAGCTGAATCTCGGTAAGTGCTATTTATTTTTTTTTTAAAAAATAAGCCCTAGCTGCAGTTTTTTTTCTAAGTTTTCCGGGCTGGAGGAGCTCGGAAAACTTAGAAATAAAACCGCAGCTTTAAAAACATTGTATTTATGTTTGCGGTCGCTTTTGAAGCGACCGCAAACATTAATACAACGTTATTGTGTTGGAAAACGCTGCGGTTTTTCTTTCCAAGTTTCTCAGGCTCTGACTTTTCCTGCAACTGTACCCTCTCTCACCCTGCCTACAGCTGGAACATGAGGCTGATAGGGTCCCTCTTCTGCCTCTAAGAGAAATAATGCTCCAACACCTCATGCCCCTGGACAGACCACCATCTCATTCTCTCTGTCACAAAACCCAATTAACACTCCCTCACCACCAGCATTAGCCAGAAGTACCTGCAACCATACAAAAGACAAGATCCTACCCTTTCTCAAAGTCCCGGACCTCAAGCTGCCATTCTCCAAAGACCCCCTTTTCTGGTAGATTTATATAATCTAACAATCAAAAAAGCAGTCGGCTCCATTGCCCCTCTAGCAAACAAGAAAGCTAAAGGAAAAAAAAACACATATGGGGTAATTCATAGAATTCAGCGCACAAGTGGCGCACGCGGCTGGCGCACAGTGTGCGCGTGCGACTTTCTGCGCCAGCCGCGTGCGCTAAAATCCATTCCTGCGCACAGCGTATTCATGGATTTTACCTTCCAAAACTAGCCGTGGCGCAGCGACCCTGCAGCAGCGCCAGTTACGCTCCCAACCCCTCCCCGTGCGCCATGCACAGCGCACAAATCCCGTACATGGCGCACAGGCCCCCAACCATGAAAACGCCTGTTAAACTCCCTGCGCACCCCTCCGAATACACGTACCCCGCTGCACGGGGAGTTTCACACGCGATTGGAGCGGGGTACGTATATAACTGGGGTTCGCGGGAAGTTTCACACGCGATTGGAGCGGGGTACGTGTATTTCGGGGGTGCGCAAGAAGTTTCACACACGATTGGAGCAGGGTACGTGTATTTCGGGGGTGCGCGGGAAGTTTCACACGCGATAGGCCCTGTGCGAGTGGGGTACGTGTATTTTAGAGGTACGTGGGAAGTTTCACATGTGATTGGAGCAGGGTACGTGTATTTCGGGGGTTCGCGTGAAGTTTCAAATGCAATAGGCCCTGAGCGAGTGGGGTATGTGTATTTTGGGAGTACGCAGGACGTTTCACACGCGATTGGAGCAGGGTACGTGTCTTTCGGGGGTTCGCGGGAAGTTTCACACGCGATAGGCCCTGTTCGAGTGGGGTACGTGTATTTCAGGGGTGCGCGGGAAGTTTCACATGCGATAGGTCCTGTGTGAGTGGGGTACGTGTATTTCGGGGTGTGCGGGAAGTTTCACATGCGATAGGTCCTGTACGAGTGGGGTACGTGTATTACTGGGGTTCGCGGGAAGTTTCACACGCGATAGGCCCTGTGCGAGTGGGTTATGTGTATTTTGGAGGTACGTGGGAAGTTTCACACGTGATTGGAGCAGGGTACGTGTATTTCGGGGGTTCGCGTGAAGTTTCAAACGCAATAGGCCCTGTGCGAGTGGGGTACGTGTATTTTGGGGGTACGCTGGAGTTTCACACGCGATTGGAGCAGGGTACGTGTCTTTCGGGGGTTCGCGGGAAGTTTCACATGCGATAGGCCCTGTGCGAGTGGGGTACGTGTATTTCGGGGGTTCGCAGGAAGTTTCACATGCGATAGGCCCAATGCAGTGGGGTACATATATTCCGGGGGTGCGCGGGAAGTTTCATACGCAATTTCGCTGTCAGAGCGGGGTACGTGTATCCAGTGGGGTGTGAGTGGAGTCCTACACATGAATTAGCACTGTAGGTCCTCCCAGGTGTCCCCTCTACCCCCTCCACGGCCCCTGCAGGCAGCCCAAACCACAGGGGACTACCCTGCACCCCAGGTCATGTGCCGCAGGCAGTCCTTCCACCATGTGCATGCTCCCCAGCCATGCCACATGTCAACTTGCACTAGTGATTACCAACTCATGTCCCCCAGCACCCCCACTCCCCAGCATTCAGGGGCACCTGCCAGCAGGCCCCCACTCATTTCCCCCAGCACCCCCGCCCCCCAGCAGTCAGGGGCACCTGCCAGCAGGCCCCCACAGATGTCCCACAGCAACCCCACCCCCAGCAGTCAGGGGCACCTGCCAGCAGGCCCCCAATCATGTCCCCCAGCACCCCCACTCCCCAGCAGTCAGGGGCACCTGCCAGCAGGCCCCCACACATGTCACCCAGCACCCCCACCCCCCAGCAGTCAGGGGCACCTGCCAGCAGGCCCCCACACATGTCCCCCAACACCCCCACCCCCCAGCATTCAGGGGCACCTACCAGCAGGCCCCCAATCATGTCCCCCAACACCCCCACCCCCCAGCATTCAGGGGCACCTACCAGCAGGCCCCCAATCATGTCCCCCAGCACCTCCACCCCCCAGCAGTCAGGGGCACCTGCCAGCAGGCCCCCACCCATGTCCTACACATGTCCCCCAGCACCCTCACCCCCAGCAGTCAGGGGCACCTGCCAGCAGGCCCCTACACATGTCCCCCAGCACTCCCACCCCCCAGCATTCAGGGGCACCTGCCAGCAGGCCCCCAATCATGCCCCCCAGCACCCCCACCCCCAGCAGTCATGGGCATCTGCCAACAGGCCCCCACACATGTCCCCAGCACCCCCACCCCCCAGCATTCAGGGGCACCTGTCAGCAGGCCCCCAATCATGTCCCCCAAGACCCCCACCCCCTAGCAGTCAGGGGCACCTGCCAGCAGGCCCCCAATCATGTCCCCCAGCACCCCCACCCCCAGCAGTCAGGGGCACCTGCTAGCAGGCCCCCACACATGTCCCCCAGCACCCCCACCCCCCAGCAGTCAGGGGCTCCTGCCAGCAGGCCCCCACTCATGTCCCACACATGTCCCTCAGCATCCCCACCCCTCAGCATTCAGGGGCACCTGCCAGCAGGCCCCCACACATGTCCCCCAGCACCCCCACCCCCCAGCATTCAGGGGCACCTGCCAGCAGGCCCCCAATCATGTCCCCCAGCACCACCACCCCCCAGCAGTCAGGGGCACCTGCCAGCAGGCCCACAATCATGTCCCCCAGCACCCCCACCCCCAGCAGTCAGGGGCACCTGCTAGCAGGCCCCCACACATGTCCCCCAGCACCCCCACCCCCCAGCAGTCAGGGGCACCTGCCAGCAGGCCCCCACTCATGTCCCACACATGTCCCTCAGCACCCCCACCCCCCAGCATTCAGGGGCACCTGCCAGCAGGCCCCCACTCATGTCCCCCTGCCCCCACGTGATGACGATCCTCAATCATGGGCCTTATGGCCAGCCACATCACACCCCACGCCACCCCAGCCCAAAGACCCAAACAAGTATTGCATCCACCCACATAGAAATGCCCATTACATGATACAACCCGAATGGCAAGTATGTAAATTAACACATGTCCGTCACACACAGTATGAAACAAAAATGTATTGAACCCAAAATGAATGTAATGAAAAGAAGGTGTAAACACCGAACAATATATCCACAGGGATGACAAACACAAGATGAATGTCCCACATCAATCTGTGTTTCTAGGACAGAAACTTGTACAAGTTGGGTTATTGAGAAAGTACCAATAAGCCCTCATTACGACCCTGGCGGAAAGTGACTGACCGGACCGCCACAGCGTAAATAGCGTTTCCGCCATTGCACGAAGGAGCAAAGTGCGGCCCATTCCGACCCATCGGGCACGAGCACCACGCCATGGCGGAAGTGCAAAGTCCGCGATGGCGGAAATGACCCCAAAACGGCCCACACCGCCGCCGTACGGCGCCCTAGGTGCAATACCGCCACCCCTCTTAGCGGTCACCGCAGTGTGCGCCTACTGGAAAGTATGGTGACTGGAAATATACGGAAACGGAAGTTAAAACATGGCCCCGGAACGGGAAACATCCCGCCGTACACCTATAAAACCACTAAAACCACACAACCACTAAAATCACTACCCTGAAACACACCCCAACCCGTCATCCACCCTAGCGAAACCAAGACAAATGGGAAAAGTAGCGAAGAAAGCGTGCGACCGCAAGCGGCAGGTCCACTTCTCCCGTGAGGAACTCACCGTGCTAACAGAGACCCTCCAGGAGAATGCTGCCGTCGTCTTCTCCACGCAAATGACCAGAACGGCACTTGCAAACAAGAAGACCATATGGGCTCTGGTGGCACAGCGGGTAAGTGCGGTGGGGACCGCACCCCGCACCCCACAGCAATGCCGCAAGCGATGGGACGACCTGCGGATACGCGTCCGCAGCATACTCTCTGCCAACCGCAACATTGCCACAGCCACCGGGGGAGGCCCTGAATCACCCATCAAGTTGACCCCCTGGGAAGAAATCTGTGCCTCCACCATCGGAATGGAGAGCATAGAGGGAGTCGGAGGGATGGAGAAAGGAGTGCAGACATCCGAAGATTCAGGTAGGTGGGCCAAATAAAACAATGCCAAATCCACACAGTCCATCCATGTGAAGTACCATGCGTCCACATAGTGCAACAGAAACACATGTCCAGGAGAACGTCCACACACATCGGCCTGATAGCGCACGTCAAAACCCACAATAAATACATAAATAATTAAAAACCCCTAAAACACGCACTACACGTGCAGCAGGCACACCCTAACTGCAGGCTGCCAAACAACTGCACCCTCACTCCACACACAAATGAAAGCACCTCCAAGGCCCCGACCCAAATCACCCTCAGGTACCACTCCAATGCATGTGATACAATGCCATTCCAATTCCCACAGACCCATCAATAACCCTCGCCCTCCTTTACTCCACCACAGGGTCCGATCCAAACGACGAGCTTCAGGACACCCCTACCAGCACACCTGCAAAGAGGGCCAAGACCAACGGCCAGAGACCCTCCACCTCAGCTGCACGCATCAAGACACGGCAGCAGCACAAATCAGGTGGCAGCACAGAGGAGGGAACATCAACAGGCACCCCAGCAGCCAGCATGCCCACAACACCACTACCACAGGTCCCCCCAATGGATGCCACAGAAGGCACTGCCTCTGGTGGCAGCAGCACCATAGGTGACACCCCATTGATGGCAGCATGCTCGGACACCGAAGACGGAGATGTCGAAGTCAGACCCATCCATGACCTGTCCCAATCCCCCTGTCTGTCCCATCCCGTACAACATGAGGATACCACGCAGGGGCACCCACAAGACGACGACTGGCCATCCCCCACAAGCCCTGTGGCAAGGCAACATGAGGACAACAGCCCCTCTGTGACACCCCCGCAAATGGCCATGGCCCAGCAGAGGCAACAGTCCCTCGACCAGTTAATCGTGCAACAGCAGCAAATGGCCACGCTCCTCAAGGACCATGCCGATGAATGTGGGGGCACTAAGGCAGACATAGAAACATCAACTGAGACACTTAGGGCAGAAATGGAGAGAGGTACAGAGACGCTAAGGGCACAAATGGAGAGTAGCACCGAGAGCCTGAGAGTCCAAATGGAGAGAAGCACCGAGAGCCTGAGGGGGGAACTGCATGCGACGTCCAAAGACGTATGTGCCGAACTTGCCGCAGTGCGCCGTGTGCTCACAGAGCTCTCGCAAACCCTTAGGGACATGCATGGACGTGAGCAGGCAGACACATCATCCGTTGCAAGTTCCGTCCAGGGCAGCCCCCAACGTAGATCTGGGAGGAACCTGCGCTCCACAGGCAGGGGTGCCCCTGATACCCGCAGAGGGGGCTTGCAATAGCGACTGCCCACTGACAATGAGCATCTTTGGACACTGGTGTTCGGGGGGGAGGTAGGAGGGTGGAGGGGGTGTGTTGGGCTCACTTGGGTGGCGGGTCGATAGGGTGTTCAACATGATATCACATATGCCATAAACAGTGCACGATCAACCAATGAGATGTGTGGACATTGATCTTTGTGTACTAGGCCATCATAGGCGTACAGTCCATATTGTGCATGTCCCAGACATACACAGTGCCACGAGTCCCGTGTCCATGTATCAGCCACCAGGCGTGAGTGCTAGAAGCATGCATCAATGAGATGCTGACGAATGTCACGGGCCTCCGGTGCCTCGCAGACTCCATGAGGTGCTGCCACATCCCCACCCTCATCATGACCATCATCAGGTGCTTGCAGTTCTGCGTCAGGGGGCATGGGCACATTTCTACGTACGCACATGTTGTGGAGCATGACACATGCCATGACCATCTTTGCAACCTTCTCATGGCGGTACAGGAGTGCCCCGCCAGACCTGCTGAGGCAGCGGAAACGAGTCTTCAGTAGGCCGAATGCCTGTTCGATGACTACACGGGTACGTGAGTGGGCATGGTTGTAGTCCTCCTCATGCTGGTCCCGTGGGTTCCGGACTGGTGTGAGGAGCCATCTCTTCAGTGGATATCCAGCATCACCTGTATGTGGACGAGAAACGCATGATGTGGAATGCCATTGCTACGTACGCACACCCCCCCCCTTCCTGCCAGGTCATTGCCAAATCACATACCCCACATAATCATGCATGTAATGAGACTCACCGAGTAGCCAGGATCTGTTCCCTGCGTGTCGCTCCATGTAGCGTGGTATTGTAGAGTTCCTCAAGACCATAGAATCATAGGTTGATCCAGGGAATCGGGCACAACAATGTGTAATGATCCTGTTGGAGTCACACACCATTTGTACATTCAGGGAATGAAATTGTTTTCGGTTGCGGTACTGGGCCTCCATGGCATGTGGGACGACCAATTCAACATGGGTGCAGTCGATGGCACCAATGCAACCCGGTATGCCGGCAAGTGCATGGAATCCCACTTTTGTGTTGGTAATTTCCTGCTCCGAGCGTGGTAGAGAGATGTAGTCGTCTGCGTGCTGCAGGAGGGCATCGAGCACTTGCAATAGTGTCCGTGAGAACAGTGGCTGAGAAATGCCATGCAACTGTCCGACTGTGTGCTGGTAGGTGCCTGTGGCCAGGAAGTGGAGTACAGACACCACCTTCAGTAGGGGTGGGATGGCAGTTGGGCTATCTATCATGCTGACAAGGTCAGCCTGTGTCATGTCCACAATGGCGGCTATGGTGTCCCGGTCCAGACGGTAGAGGGTGTGGATCTGCTCATCAGTGAGGTTGAACGGATGTGCTCGGAGGCGTGGGATTGCGGGCTGCCTGCGTGGTGGTAGTGGCTGTGCTGGCGGCCCTTGCTGGCCCTGCCTTGGCCTCCTCCTCCTCCTGCGTCTCCTCCGTGCGGCCGGTTGTAGTTGGTGTTCGTCTTCTTCTTGGAGTTGGAGTACTTGCAGTGCTATCAGGTCCCCCAGGGCCAACATCGCGAGTCCTGCCGGTAGCATTTCGGTGTGGTTGTGGGAGGAGACTGGCTGTGCAATTTATGTGTTTTCAGGCTGTATGGCCTCCACCTGTGGTGATTCATTCCACCTGTGCAAACTGCTCTCCCCTTTGGCCGGGCACGTCCCGCGCACAACGCTGCAATTCGGGGAATGGCATCTTGCTATTGCAATCATGTATTTGTACCCGATGGCCGTGTAAGATTGGTTGATATGTTCATTCTGCTGTGGTCCCATTGTTTCCCATACTATCTGTGCAGTCGCGAACAGACTTGTGAAGGGTCAGTGGAACGTAGTACTCGAGTAACGTTGGGCCCTCATGCATCACTGTACCGAGTTGCAACGACGGGCGGGGCGTCCCATTTGTGGGTGAAGGCAGTTGCCATTTTCACACACAGCCGCACTCGATGGAATAATTAGTGATTTCAAACGGCCACAGATGCCTTTTCGACGTGATGTTGCAAATGAGGAATTCGAAGGGCGGCGCTTTCGGTTTCCAGCTAGCGGCGAGGAGATGCCCACAGGTCTGACTGCAAATATAACGTTCTATTGTTCAATGTCCTTGAGACAGGGGCCATGGCGAGGAAGCAATGATTGATATGAATAGTTTGGGATGCGCAATAGCTACGTCGGCGATGAGGCCGGCCGTTCCCAAATAAATGTTACTTCACGACACTGGAATTACGGGCTGGGGCACTGTGGATTTTGCAGGCTGCATAACGCACAGACTCAATGGATGTTTCTAATGTCATGTGAGTAATTATTCAGGCGTTTTGATCCCGGGATGAGGGAATGATGGATGGATGCATGGGCAGGTGATTTGATACAGAGTTTGCCATGTACAGGGCTTCTTGGGATCTATCCGCCTCCCCTACGCTATGTGATGCAGGGCTGCCATAGTGGGACCATCGTCTATCTGGCCTTGTTGAGCCCTCCCTGTCTCGACGCGCCCTCAGACACTTGTGTCCATGCACGTTAACATTCCCATCTGATGCATTCTGTTTTGACACACGCATGCACAGGTACACTCGTTTGTGATGGTGTTTGCACCTCGATATAGATGGTTATGAGTCGCAAGTGGTTTTGGGGTGGTGATGATCCTTTGGAGTGGGCTAGCATGCATATGGCTGTGGATTTAGTGTGATCATTGAAGTGAGTTGTTCGAATGTAGTTCTGATGGCCATTCTGTTCTTTTTCTTTTCTTTTGGTTGACAGGTATCTCCTCCCCTTTTGCCACTGCCATCTGTATGCCACTCCTGCAGATGGGTTTTACTCCCGACACCTGCTGCTTCGTGTTAATCAGTGGAGCAGCATTACGATCTTATGGGACGATCGCCAATGGCCCACATGCCCTTACGCAGTACTGGTGGCTCGGAGCAACATTTCGGCCTTTCAGCTGGACTAGTGCCTCCCCATTGGGACGGCCCTGCGGTTCTGTGCGCTTCCATGTTGCCTTTTCGTACGTGAATGTGGCTCTGTGTACCATGAGGGAACAGGGCGTCACACAAGTAGTGGCTGGTCATTTCTTGCGGATGCAGCCCACAATGGTGAAAAGTGTTTTGGAGTTCATGGCCTGATGGCTGTATGGGCTTGGTGATTTTGATGTGCATTAAATTTCCATTCTGATTTGGCCCGTGTAGCGTTTTTCTTTGCAAGTGATGTGGCATATGCCTATTTGGGGGGCGATGTATTGTGGGGAGATCTGCATTGGGTTCCAGCTTCGGAGTTTAGTTGCGTGGTACTGTACTGGGCGCGTTTGCCTACGAAGCCCGTGAGGTCAGGGATGGGGGCTGCCAATATGACAGTTTGAATGTTGTCATGCTCAGGGGCGGGGGATTGGGTTTTGTGTGACAGATGCCGGTCAGCCAGGTGGACTGGTGGAATGATGTGATTCTCGGAATATTGCTGGTCACAGGTGCCTGTGTTTGCGTGCGTTTCTTGGTGGGGGACTGTGGTCATGTCCATTGGGATGGCTTCTGTATTCGTGCCATCTGTGCCCTGCAGCTCCCATTGGCCCCTGTTGTGTTTCTTTTGTTTGTTGGCATGCATGGGTGACTTGTACATTTCAATGGTTGCATTGTGACTTCATTGCACCTACGGGGAGTTGTACTTTGTGGGCAGGGAGCGGTGTACAGGCACTCAGTGGGGCCGTTTACGGTTGATTCGCGATGCCGTACTTCTCACCATGGCGGAATGGTACATTCCGCCATGCTTGATGGCGTTAGGTACATGTCCGCTAGGGTCGGAATTGGCGTACCCTTGCGCCATGGTGGTGTTTGCGGTTTGGCATGGCGCGCGCGCGCGTGCTTGGTGCAGTTAGCGTTGGCGTTCACTACGGTGTCGCTAATGGCTTCGTACTTTGCGGTGACGGGTCATAGTCGCACCGAGCGCTATTCGATGGCGGTATTGCATTTCCGCCATCGTTTTCCGATTTCCGCAAGGGTCGTAATGAGGGCCCTAGACAAAAGAGAAATCACTCCAGTGTGGAGCTCCACACGGAGTCAATTTAAAAACCAGCAGAATCAACCCATAATTTGGGATTTTCATGTGTTTTGTGAAGTACAGTCTTTTTATATGTTTTATATATTGTGTGTTTGACTATGAATTTTATGTAATATGATCATTTTAAGAGTGTCATAATTAAATAAATATATGTATTGAGAAGTATATTTGGTAATATACGGTTTCTTGTGTTTGTCATTCCTGTGGATATATTGTTTGGTGTTTACACCTTCTTTTATACATATTATCAGTCTTATCCATGTGGTAAGGAGTGTGTTTTGATCCATTAGAACATGGTTTTTGCCGTTTGAGAAAAATGTAATGAAAAGAAAACACACAATAATGTGAAGAAGAAATTAAACGCAGGATGTCCGGAAAATAAGCAAAAATATGAAATCAGAATCCAAAGAAATCCAAATGAAAATGTGTCCAAACCTCAGTCCAACAAAGCAAATCCAAGAGAAAAAAATAAGTGAAATCCATTGCTCCATGGTGAAATGAAAAAACAAAGACAAATCCACTGTTCAACTACATACAAATCACCAATCCAGGGACCAGGAGCCCAACAAATGAAATGAAACCTACAAAAAAGACTACCTAATAAAGAACTATATACAAAAACGTGGTGCACTGTCCAAGTGCCCCAAAATAAACAAAAACAGAAAGGAAACCTAACACTATCTAACTATACAATGGCGGCGGGCAAGTCCTGCGGCTCACTCTGTGCTGTCCCGGGCCAGGGCATCATCAAACTCCATGTCGATGTCCCGGAGGCGGGCCTCAGTCCTGGCCCTGAGGTCTCGCAGGGAGGCACTCATGGCCTGTTCCAACTCCCTGCGAGTTGCCTCGAGGCACTCTGCCCGCCTCAACGCCCGACGCATGGAGAACTCTGCCCTGACCAGGGTGAGCCGCGCCTCTTACGCCCGCCGCCGCTCCGCATCTATCCACTGGCCCAACCGCTGCCACACGGAAGACACTCCCATTCCTGGGTCCTCCTGCCCTCTGGCCGATGCATGCCCCTCCGATGTTGATGGCCCCGAACCATCTTTGCTCCCACCTACAGCCTGCTCCTACTGCTGCTGCGGTCCATGTGCCCCGTCCGATGGTGCCTGCACATCCTCCATCAGCTGGTCTCCAGTTGTGGTGTCCACCCCTGCTGGACCGCCGACTCCCGACTGTGGCAGGGATGTGAGCTCCACCAAGCTGGCTGTGTTGGTCAGGCCAGGTCCACAGGGGGCCCTGGTGGAATCTGGGCCCAGAAGACGGCAGAGAGAACGACTGGCACATAGTCTCCACAGAGGAGGAGAGGTTTACCAGAGGGCGTGACACATGTAGGAACCCACCGACCAGGGCCCCTCCCAACAGTGCCACGTTGCGACGCTGCTGTTCGTGATGGCGTGTGTTCTCCGCCCAGGAAGAATGCACGTCATCACAAATGTCACGCATGCGCAACGCGTTACCAATCAGGACGGAGCCCATTCGGTCATGGGACCGCTTGTCCGCAGGTAGTGGAGAGGCAGATGACATGGCACTCTCCCCTACCTGCGGATGGGCCTGGGACGGGGCATCACTGCTGGTGCATGGTGGTGCAGTCACAGGGTCAAGGACAGGGACATGCACAGGCCCCTCCGCGGTGACCTGTTCTGCCTCCTGACCCTGGCCCTGGACTGCACCACTTGCACCAGTGGTACTACCCCCACCAGGCCCCATGTGCGTCTCGGTAGCGGGCTCCTCCTCCTCTGTGGAGACCACCAACCTGGATGTCTCTGTACCGTTTTCTGCCATTGCAAGCCCCTGTGGGGGCTCACCCGGCCCTTCTGCCACAGCCGTAGTGGCAGACGCGGCACCAGCCCCCTTACTCCCGGATGATGGCAAGTCCTGGGAGGGTGGCTGGGCCTTGCGTCGCTGCCCGGTGGAGGCATCCCCGCCGCTTGGCTCCACAGCGCTGTCTCCGCCCTCTTCTTCACTTGACGCTGCGTAGAGGGAGACATAGAACACAAGCATCAGGGTACAGTACAACATTCCCCTAGACAGGAAGCAATAACACATGAGTTGCAGTGTCTAACGTCACTTCCATCCCGTCCCTCCACAACACATGGGTGAATGCACACAACACACATGCATGAACAGGCACGGCACCTGCAATCAACATCAGCATCCATGTACAAGGGTCTCTATTAACCAAAATCTTGCCTTCAAACTCACATGCATCATGGCTCACACTGATCCCATGCACACATATCACCGGAGGGTCATGCATCATGCCTTGCACACCACAGACACAGTGGATAGACACAGTGCATACAACGGTAACCGCACTGCATGAGTGAATGTACACATCATCACAGACATGTGTCATGAATCCATGGCATACCTAAATCACACACGCACTTCTCAGACACACACACATGTGCACCATACATGTACATGACAGCAGCACCCATCCCTCACACCCCCACCATGTGCAAGAACAGACATTGGCATGCTTTCATGGGTGCATTTGCCATACAGCTACCCATGTTGCATTGTAACTCATGCACCAACCATGTGGTTCACACATTACTGGTCTCACATGCATGACCATGATGTCCATGCACACACACATCCATACATGGCCTATGTCACACATACCGGCAAGTATCAGACTACCAGCACACTGCAACATGCCCTGTCTCACACACCAATGCTTGGCCACTTACCGCTCAGCTCCAGAGGGGTCTTATTCTGCAGGATCTGGGCGTGGAGCGCTGGGCCTACGCGTTCCAGGACCCTCATCTGGATGTCACCAATGCTGACCCGGCCCCCCTCCGCGAGGCACCGGTCCTTGTAGAGGGTCCTGGACCTCAAGTCCTCCCAGCGCTTCTTGACGTGCTTGATGTCACGGGTTGCCACCCCCTCCACGTTGATGGCAACCACTACGTCGTCCCAGATCCTCTCCTGTCTGTCCTTGTTGGCGTGTGATGTTCCGAAGAGGGCATCAAAATGCCCCAGGACATGCTCCACCAGGACACCAACTTCCTTCACACTGAAGCTGGTGGCCCTCTGCCTCTCTGGCTGGGGGTCGCCAGTGGTCTCAGATGGTGTTTGCCCCGACTTGGCGACCCCTGAGGCAGGCGTGGGTGGGCAACTGGGTCCTGGGGCTGGGCTGTGGAGCGATGGTATCCCAGTCGGGAGTCTTCTGTTCCAGCAGGGGTGGGCACAGCAACTGGAACCCTGGCTGACGTGCAGGCACCAATTAGCAGGGCACGTGGGCAGCAGGCAGGCAGGCAGCAGCAGATGTCAGGTGGGAGCGTGCTCGGGGCTCTGGGGGGCAGTAATTCGGCCTTCTGGGCAGGAGCGTGGTCTTCCGTGTGTTGTTGCGTGGCCAGCTTGATACGGAGTGAATTGGCACGTGAAAAAATTGCACGTCAGTGTGTAATTGGAGGAAAGGCCCTTAGCGCGTAAGCGCGTCAGCACACGTATGCGATTTCATTGGACCAAATGCCCTTAGTGCGTAAGCGCTTCTGTGACATTACACACGCGGGCGTGTCCCTCGTGACGTGGGCATAGTGGTTCAGCGCGTGTGAAAAAACTGCACGTCCGCGTATGAATGCGTGTAATCCGAGGAAAGGGCCTACGCGCGTAAGTGACATGACGCACACAGGCATTTCCCTCAGCACAGGGCAAAGGTGAGCGAGGCCAGCAGATCGCTGTACGTGCCTTTTCGTGGAGACCGACGTGTGTTCCTGCTTTGTGTTGTTTCGCACGCCATCACAACTTCACAGCTATCAAAGACGTATCTCTTCTTTTGGCAGGGGTATTGGCTATGCGTGTTTTTCTGCATCGCGCTAGTCAGACGGTGAGTCGCGCACGCTATTTTTCCCACTGTGGGTACCCCTGTGTATCGCACCCATTTTCGAGGTCCTAGTAGCCTGCGTGTCCCATGCGTATGCGTTTTTCGTGTTACTGGGTGCCACCGCGTACTGCGGGAGGTTGATTCCATGCACATAGGCTGCAGGGGTGCGTGCACGGTTTTACTGCAGTTTTGGGGTGCCTGAGCGTTGCGTGACCCATCACTACATCACCGGGGTCACATACAGCCTTGCAGGTGAAGGGGGGGTGTTAACATCTTGCATCCCAACCCCTTCGCTCCAATTACCCAGGTCAATTGTGGTATACACCTCCCATTGGCACTCCTCCATCTGTGCCAGCACTACTACATCTGTGCCATGGTTGGGAGGCCACCAAAGGTGAGGGGCGCCTCAGCTGGGCATCCTCCTTGTGGTGGGCGTGGTCGGGGACGTGGTCGGGGTGACCAGGGAGTAGGGGGACTCCAGGGTGTCCAGGGTGGCTGCAGAGAGGGAAGAGGCAGGGGGGCGCCACTTGAGCATGATGTTGTGCCATGTGTCAGTGCAGTCATGCCACCACCCCCTGTGGTTCCGGGAGATGCAGCTTCTTCATTTGGCACTGGCGCCCGTGTGACCCGGCAGTCTGTTTCATCGACTGCCACGGGCCCAAGGGCTTGCGCAGCTGTGGACACCACCACCCAGGCTCAGGGTCTGCCGGCGCAGGCTGTGTTGGCACTTGAAGAGCCCTTGGAAGATTTCCAACAGGCCAGGAGGGAAACCGAGGGGCACGCAGGGCTGCCCTGACCAAGACACGTGTCCCTGGGGCAGTTATGTCATCTGCTGCCCCGAACAGCTGGGTGTTGGCAAGTGCAGGGGCAGATGCACCCAACAACACCCCGGTTGTGATTCTGCCAACCAGGACAGTTGCAGTCAATGACCCTGCCACAGCGAATGTTGCTGTGCAGGGTCCATTAGAGGGCACTCAGCTGCCACTGACACAAGTCAGGCCTTTGGTCGTCCCTCCACCTGCCACTCCCTTGGCTCAATCCATCGAACCCACTGGCCATACTGATCAGGGCGGCATTAGCCAGTCAGGGTGTGCGCCAGAATCCAAGAGGAGGAAGGTTGCACCTGCAGCACAGGCTGGGACCCCACACACAGCCACAACCTCCTGCACGTCGAAGGAGAAGCCTTTCTGCAAACAGGAACTGGACTTCCTCGTGGACTACGTGCGGGACCACAGCCGTGACATGCTAGTGGGTGCTAATTGTCAGACTACGGCTGCCCACTGTGATACCCACTGGAAGCAAGTTGCGGAACATGTGAGTGCATTCGGCCATGAGGTGCGCACCGCGCTAGAGTGCAAAAAGGGTTGGAATGACCTCAAACGCAGCGCTAAGGCTAAGCGTGCCTCAAATTACAACTTGACTCTGGTGACTGGCAGTGGGCCTGCACCAGAGGAGGAAGACCTCACTCCGCATGAGTCACTCGTTGCAGAGTTCATACCATCTGAATCGGTCGAAGGAGTGGGAGAGATGCCGGACTTTGATGTCCAGTCCAGTGAGTGTTGATGCATGTTTGTCGAGGACGTGTGTGTTTTACTTGTGTGATGTGTTGTGCATGACTGCCACTACATGTCACGTGTACATGGTTCTGATGTGCAAGTTATGCAATGCTTCCCTGATGCATGTCTACTCTGCTGGATGGTGGACATGTGGAGCAGACGGGGACTGTCCGCATCACCACTATTGCACCCTACTCACATGCTGGTTACCAGTATGCCCCTCCGGTCCATGTTCCAGCTCACTGGCCCTTCTGCATGTAGCGTGGGGTGACCTTCCTCTCAGCCCAGGGACAATGCCATAGCATGAGTGACGTGCATGTGTCCTCTGCCTGCATGTGGGTACTCCATGTAGGCATGCTCCCTTGCCCCTCCACCCCCCGCTCTGCACCCCAATTCCACCTTTGCACTGGTCTGCTTCAATATTGCCGTTGGGTACTTCCCTGTTTATGCGTCCTGTGTACATGCTAACTTCCAGCGGCCAATCTGCCAGACATATGCTGTGTCGTACATCCTTAGTACTTGATGCAGGGTATCTCACTTGTACTGTGCAGAGGTCATGCTCCATGTGCATTCCACGCATGCCCCTATGTGTCCTTGACTGGATGATCACTGTAATACAAGTCCTGGTTGACATACATTGCATGGCATTTCATCAGCCTTCCCATGTCCACTGTGGCTCAGTACTGCGTTGCACACATGTTTAGGGCCTGACAGTCTCTGTGTGTCACAGGCCTCAGCCTGTTTAATGGCCAATGACTCTGTCCAACTGGTGTAGTGTCTTCTTCACACGTAGGTGTACTCCAGAGGTTTCATCATGTGTCCTGCTTACTGTCCCATCATCATTTACTGTGTTGTCACTTGATTCACATGATGCTGTTGATTCTAGTCAACACTGTCTGTCAATACACAGTTCTATGTTCGCCCTTTAGATACCATGCTAGGCATCCCTGCATTTGTACTTGGGGGGAGGGGTGGTTTGTGTTAGGAAAGATTTCTTAATTGTGGGTAATTTTCCTTCCATGTGGCAACCCCTAAACTTTTTGCTGTTGTTTTCACCAGGATCTAGACTTTGCCAGAGAAGTGCAGCCTTCTGCCGCACTCCTCTGGGCTTTTGCTCCATTCTTACGGGGAAACTGACATGCCCTTAAGACAGTCAGTACCGGGAAACGTTGTTTTCCGTAGTTTCTTTATCATGTTGCAGCTTTCGCGCAACATGACACAAGAGGGCACTGTAAGCTAAGTTACTGCTCTCTTGGGTCTCTAGCCTTCTACAGGCCATAGATACCCTCTTTGGATTGATAACGAACGGTGCAAGTGAATCACGGACGGGACTGGTGGCAGTGATCGTTTCTTTGTGTTTTTGAGCTCCTTTTGCCGTTTAAGCGCGTTTCTCGCGCTTAGCCCAAAATGGTGGCCTGGCTCCCCCAAAATGGCCAGACCACAAGGCTTGTTGTCCTGTCCGCTGACCGTCTTGCCCCCTTCACCTTCCACAGGTCGAGCCGACCCGGGGCCTTCCTTATTTGGGCATGTACTTTCCCACGAAACACAGATGCTTTTGCGGGCTTCTACACGCCTTGTGTGTGCCTCCAGGATGTGGGCTGGGATGTCTGGTCCCAATACACATCATGGGTGCCAGAGAGTCTAGGGTGGTGTGAATGCCTGGGACCTCCGTGGTCCGTGATAGGTCCACGTATGGTGTGAGTGTTTTGTGAGCAGATCTCCCATTGGGTCCCCTCCGTTTTGGCGCGAAGGGAACCGTGGATAAGAGGGGCTGGAAATATCAATACCATGTCGATCTCCTGAGTTCTCACGAACAAAGGAATACAGGAGCCAAGTATCCTGCAACCACGAGGCTGAACCGAGGAATTGCTGGTGACCCGCTAAAGGACTGCTCCTCTGCACTGCTGTCGCTTTGTGAAACCCTTTCTACCTCGGATTGAACGAGAAGGCCTGTACTGGTACTTCGGCCCTTGGAATAGTGGGAACAACTATTCTCGGCATCTTCACCATCTCCTGCACGTAAGCCTTCGGAAGTGTCTCTGGGCCATCCAGCAGGCTGACCAGCCTACCCAGGAGTCTTGCTCTGTAACCGCCATCAGGTTGTGTTGTATTACGAGTCCTTGTCACTCTCACATGATTCGTACACTTGGCATTCCCAGGTCTGAAGTGAGGAGTGTACATTTGGCTGGAATACACACGGCCGCTCCGTTGCCCTGCTGTGGTAACAAACTGTGCGGGTTCATTGCATTTGGCACGTCCCCAACTCAACTTCTGCTGCTGCGGAATCTACACGACGACGAGACGTCCCCTGCTCCTATCTGAACCTGCCAGCACTGAAACGGACGCGGAGAAGCCTGGGTCTGCTTGCATCGGGGACCGGTGAGTAGCATTGCTAGGAACTGGTCGCCCTCCTGCAGGAGCCCATAGCTTTTCCCCGCTGTGTCAAACAGCATACCTTTCCGTACTCGCGCTCTGCTTCTGCCCACAGTGGAGGTTGCGCTTGAGTCACGGAGCTCTGTTCATCTTCATTTGTTCACCAAACTAAACTGCCTGATTCCCTCCAAGAGACTCCCCTTTTTGCCCGTTGGCACCAGCGTGTGCAGGTACTTTTGAGCACAAGGCTCCACTCTTCGTAGGGCTTGGACTTCCTTTTAGTTAGGTGCCTCTGAAGGCGGACTGGGTCTAATTATTATTCGCACTGCCTGTTTTCCTCCCCATCCAGGTGGTCTACACATTTCGTGCGTCTAACTCGTTAGACTCGTTTCTATTTGTATATATATTGTATTGGTTTGGTATGTGTTGGTTTACTGGAGTTTTATTGTGATTTCTCGCTACGGTCAATGTTACAAAGGCCTTGTAATAAATGTGTATATATTTTTAATATAACACCTGTTTGGAGTAATTTCTAAGTGTCCTTGCTTTGTGTGCTCATTGCGGGCTTTCAGTCACCCTCACCCCTCTTGAGACGTAGTCTTGACCGCCGCGATCGCTACCCTGATTGGTCTGGCTTGTCCAGAGGTTACCCTGTTCCAAGAAACTAGGTTGGCCTTCTGAACCTCTGCGCCTCCAGGACAGAGTTCAGAAATCCGTCTTAACAGTTTGCTTGTAGACATGCTACCCATTGAATGCACATTGCACGTGATGTCTGAAGTTGACCTTGCACTGCCTTCACATTTTACGACACACATCATGAAGTTCTTGTATATGTAGATAGTGAGTAATGTACATATTTGCTGCATTGCATTGACCCACTTCAGTGCAAACTGACACCTTTTGACATGCCTAATCACAGAAGCAATTTCAAGTTGACACAGCATGCATGGCAGGTTCTATTTTGTGTGTGACATGTCTGCTTGATGTGTTTGGTGTCTGTGTGTGTGTGTGTTGTGTGCTTCTAACATGTGTAGTGACCTTATTTCTCTCTACTTTTCAGATGATGACGCAATGGAGCCAGAGGATGGTGTTGTCATGCCAGGCACAGGGTTGTTATCACTACAGCAACCCGGCACAAGTGGGGGTAGTGGGGTGGTAGGCCACAAAAACCCACATGTGCTAGAGTCCATCTTGTCTCTGGCTGGCAATGAGTCCAGCCTTGATGACCACTCTGACGTCCATGTCGAGTTGGACGAGCATCAGGTCCATATGTCAGGGGTGAGTGATTCTGATGTGGACACTCCTCTGTCCGTGACACCTGCACTGAGGGGTCAGACAGTCTTGGAACCTCCGCCTGTGGTGGATCGGGACGCAGGGTCACCCTCCACACCAGTCACTGATGTGCCTGGGCCATCACGTCGACGGAGGCATGTAGTCGTGCAGCCGCGGGCAGTGCCAACACAATGAGGACACCCAGTCCTTGGGTCCCGCAGGGGTCAAGCCCAGCAATGCGGTCGCCGCGCGCAACCGCAGTATACTGAGTGGGAGCAAGACATGACTGCCAATTCGGAACGGCAGGGGGCAGCAATGGAGAACATCGCTGAGAGCATGGAGCGTGTTTCCGTGCTCCCCCTGCTAGGCAGGTGCTTCTCCAGCAGCAGGCGGCACGGTCCACGGCCCGCTCCCTCAGGCTGGGCATGGCGGCCTCAGACAGGGCACGCAAGGCTGAAATGTCGTCTCTGCGCCAAGCAATTGCTGCTCACGCAGAGGCACACATGGAGGCCTTGAGACACGAGTATGCTTCCCTCAGATCCACTCTGGGTCTCCTTCTGATGCCCCAGAGGGAGCGGGCAGAGGAGAGGTTTGCACAGCTTGAGCCTACCATCTCGGCTGAGCTACATGCTTGCCGGGAGGTGCAGCGGTTGTCCAGCCAGGCCTTGCAGGAGGAACTCTGTGTTACACGTGCTACCTTGCAAGAGGAAGCACGTGTATCACGGGAGGTTCTGCATGCAGATCTACGTGTCATCGCCACACAGAACCAGGCTCACCCGTCCGGCAGACTTGCTGCCGACGAGGGGCAAGCTGCGGCTAGGCGTGGTCATGCTCCTGTGTCACGTCCTCCTTTCCAGGAAGAGCCAGACTCGGACGACAATCTATCTCCCACATAGGTCGGGTTGTGCAGGCTTTGAGCCCATGGAGGTTTTTATTTTCCTCAGCATCTTCACATGAGGGTGTTGCCAGCACCCTGTACCTCCCCCCTCCTGGGTCCCTCCCCCTCGGGTCATATGTGCCCATTTTATATTTTTATTTTAGTTTAGTTAGTTAAGTTTCTGTTTGATAGTTAGTTTAAATAGGTAATATAGGTTTTTCATAATTAGTGTAATTAGTTAATATAGTTTAAAATTGCTTGTCTATTGTGCTTGCATGTGACGGTGTGGTGCTTTGTGGCTTTTGAAAGCATCCACTGTCTGTTCCAACTGGGCCCTTCAAGCTTGTCTTGTGTATGTGTTTGCTGCTTGGGGTCCTTGACTCACATATGCCACTCCTGCTTCCCTTATCCATGGGCTCGCAAGGATGGTTCGGTGTAACAGCCTATTATACAAGGGCTTTGGACTGTCATATCTGTGGCATGTCTGCTGCTGTGGAACTTGTGTTAACACCCCTAGTGGGGATGATTGGGGTGTAATTGACCACTGTTCTTCTTTTGCTAGATGGGGTGTTTCATGATTCATGTGTAAATTCATTGCTATGCATTGTGTAGTATGTTTCCTATCTTTACTGTACATGTGCTTGTTGCAATTCATGCCGTAGATAGTGTGTTCCACACTTTGGCTGTGAAAGACAGACTGATGGTGTGATTTCTGATGTACGTCTCTGACATGGTCCAGTCATGAAATGCCTGAAGAGACACACACAGATGAATCTAAAGCATTAATCATGTGTTTCATGGCTTTTCTGCAGGGGGATGAGGCTCCAGACCACCTTTGCCAGCAGACATGGGCCATTGGACGTCTGGAATCTGGACACATTTGGTGGTGCCGACATGCGCATGTGTGCGCAAGCAGAGGAACAGGGATTGCGATCATACATCCGAAAACTGCTGACGTGTTTCAAGGGACTCCAGGCAAGGTGAGCAGCACAGGGGGGTCACAACACAGCAAACCTTCCACCAGGCCAGTTGTACATGCATGCTTAGTAGCAGCACTGACGGTGAGCTTGGACAAATATTGGTGTTGAAGCGCACAATACAGCTCAGATGTGTTAGTGGACTGATGGCTAGTTGATGGGAAAGTTGTCTGGGGCACCTGCAGGGGCAGTGGCACATACCCTCCGATCCACCATGGTCCATTGAGGCACTTGTATTATCCATGTAGCGTTCCGAGACATGGAAAGAAGCAGCTCACAGGGACAGACAGCAAGGGACAGACTTGGGTGCAGTGCATTTCATTTCCAAGTAGAATTTGAAACATGCACTGCCTACTTTAGTTTGGTCATGGTGGTACACAACTTGTTCTGAAGTCATACCTTGCTATATGCGTCTGTCTGCTTACCCAGGGAACATTGTGTGTGAATCGTGACACATTGGTGTTCCATTTGCCACGCACCCACCAGCGCCAGATTTACTGCATTGACTCTGTATGAACCATCACAGGGGTAATGTTACGTATGGGAACGAAGCATCCACACAAGATTGTCTGTTTGTAGAGTAGTTTGTTACTTTGGGGCATATTTGGTGGTGTGTTTGTGTGTTTTGGGCACACACAGATTATTAACTGTGGCTCTCTTTGCAGCATTGAACTGCTCCTGTTACCGGACCTGAGAGTGCGCAGGCAGGAGGCCAGCACTCACCCCAGAGATAAGTTTCTCTTTGACTTCCATTTGAGTAATTTGCTGCTATGTGCATGATGAACAAGTTTGGTCTAATTGTGTATGTGTTAATGTGAGTACTACATTTTTGTGCATTCCCTACTTTCCCGTGTCAATTCTACTCCCCTCTCTTGCCCCTCATTCCGGTTTTCCAGTATGCCAATGCCTGTTCCGACTGCATATCCCTGGCCCTCCTTCCCCAGCAGGGTCTCAGAGGCCTGTGTGAGTTTGACCTTGCAGGCACCCAGACCACGGTGGGGGTGGTTGGTTCGTGCCACTCCTGCGCCTGTACACGGGAGCTGTGACAGTACACATCCGTTCATGGTGCATCATTCTATGTTATGTACCACACATGGTACACATCCTGTTGTGACATTGTTTTACTGTGCTACCTTGGTTGTTAACATCATTGTGGTAGTACTTGGCCTTTGTGGCGTACTGCTACTTCAAGTCATCTACTGGAGGCTGTTCTGGTTTGTTTTACTGCCTGCAGGCAATTTGCTTGGCTTCTGTGTTGGCCTGCTTAGAGTTCTCTTGGATTTGGTGCTTTTGCAAATCAAGGTGGACTCTGAGGGTGCTGGCAACCTTTTACACACAAGGTGGGAGATGGTGACAAAGGGGAAGGGTGATCCTGTGGCCAGGTGAAATTCAAGGATGAAGGCTGAATAACCCAGGTGCAGTTGTTCAGTGGGTCGTGGTGATTTGTGAGGGGGGGGTGTTTTGTTGTTGATAGTTGCCTTGCCCTGCAGTGTGATGGGCACCCTGACATTGTAATTGTGGTATCCTATGTACATGATGTATTCTGCTGATCAATGCCTGTTCATGTGTTGTGTTTACCTTTCAGGTGTGAGGGGATAGTTGTGGTTTGACATGCTGGGGTATACACATGGTGAATGTTCACATGTGATGTGTAGAGGACACTGATGGTCACTTGATTGCACATGCATATGTTGAGTGCATGTCCCTACTGACCCACACACTCACACTATAATCCACTACATGTACAACCACCCTTCCATGTCCACGTGTACACTCTGTTTGCCTTCTGGTGCCCACTGTGTCCCTGCAGCACATGTTCTATGACCAATTGTGGATGCTGTACATGCCTAATTTGCGTTTTGATGTAGTTTGTCGCTTAGATGTGATGCTCAGCATGTGCATCACACACAATGACTGTTCACTGTGTTGTGCGCTGAGCCGTGTGTTGCAGGAGGTGGACACGGCACACAGAAGCTGCAGTGTTGATTTTTCAATGCACATTGTGCATGTAAACAGGCATTCATTGTTATGTTACAACTTCGACTTTTGGAATGCATTTGGGTATGACTTATTTTGAGTGGGAGGTTGTTGGTCAGTCATTTCATCTGATTCCATGTCAGGCATCATTGTCTGATGCCAATTTACATTTATCACATGGCAATGTGTACTTTATTGGTACTGTGTTGGTGTATGGCTATTGCTTGCCATGTCATGTTGTGGTTTGGGAGGGTTTGAGTGACATACCAGTGATAGTCATGGCCTGTTTTGCAGGTCTGTGTGATTCACACCTTGTATGTGTGCCTTTTGGTCAAACAGGATTGCTTGTGTTTAAGTAGCCAGGGATGCACACAATGTGGCAATTCCATGGCAACAATCTCAGGGTGGTAAGGTTGTGACAGTTGACTGTCTCTTTGTCATCATCGATTGTCACCTGGTATGTGCCAGGCCTGTGTGCACTCCGCAGGGTTGGGAGTTTAGGTGAAAAATGTGGCCACAAGCTGAGTCCAGGCTTCCTCGCCATGTGCCCTATCACCTCCCATGGGCAGTGCCTGTGCCTGTGGTTGGGGATGTGGGGGCACCACCATGTCCACCGGTACGCCCTGCCATGTTGCAACATTGTGCAGGACACATGCTACCACAATGATCCTGCACACTCCTGGGGGTGCATAGAGTAGCTGCCCGCCAGAGCGGTCAAGGGAGCAGAAGCATGACTTGAGCACTCCGAATGTGTGCTCCACTATGGCCCTGGTTGTAATATGGGCCGCGTTGTATCTTACCTGGGGTGGTGTGGTGGGGTTCCGGATTGGCGTCATCATGTGGTTGCTCAGAGGGTAGGCACTGTCCCCTGGAGAGGTGACAATGGTTGTGATTATTGGGGTTTGTGTATTTATGTGTGTGTGTGTGACATGCATGCATGTGCACAGGCATTTGTACTCACCTAGGAGCCATGTGTCGTCATGCTGCCCAGCTTCCAGGGCCCGGCTCAGGGTGGACATTCTGTATATGAAAATGTCATGGGTGGAGCCAGGGTAGTTTGCATAGACAGAGGTGATGATTCCCTTTGCATCGCATACCACCTGTACGTTGATGGAATGCCAGTGCTTGCGGTTTCGGTAGATATGCTCAGTGGCCCTTGGTGGACGTAGGGCCACATGGGTGCCATCTATGGCACCAAGCACTTTGGGGAAGTGTGCCACCCTGTAAAAGTCCTGGACAACGGCCTGCCTTTCTGCGGGTGTTCTGGGCATGTATATGTGCCTGTGGACTGAGGGGCGCGCTGTCATGATTGCCAAGACCTGGTGTAGGCAGCGTGACTGCGTGGCCTGTGAGACCCCCCCCACTATGGCAGTAGTCTGCTGAAAAGACCCAGTGGCCAAAAAATGCAGGACATTGAGCACCTTCTCCAAGGGGGTCAATGCTTGGGAGCAGAGGGTAGGGGATTTAAGGTCATCTTCCCTCTCCCTGACCAGGTCTAGGATGATACTGGGTGGAAACCTATACCTGCAATAGACCTGGTCATCAGGCATCCCAAAAAGGCTTGTCCGTGGTGAAAAAATGCGTGCTCTGGCTATTCTCCTCCTCCTGCGGTGTCCCACGATCAGTGCTGCGACAAATGGGGCATTCATCGTAGCTGTATATACGTGTTTGTTGTTTGCGCGCACTTTTATACTGTGCGCGGGGACGCTTCTACCTGCCTTCGTGTGGCGGACGCGTTGACGCCTGTACTCGTCTTTTGATGTTCGCGGGTTTCCCGTATTCGAATCCATGAATACCGGTTCTTCGCGTGCGTGTGGGCGTTCCCTGCAGTACTTCCCCAGTTACGCCTTCTTTCTACGTGTTATTCCCCATTCTGTGTGTTACGCCCACTGTTCTACCTACTTTTGTTGTGTGCACCGCGCTATGTGTTCTTTTGCTGTGCGCGTAGCGCACGTCGTTTGATGACGTGTGGGCCCCGCGTGCGCCATGCACAGATTTGGTGCACAACCAGTGGGAAACAAGCACAGCGCCTTCCTTGAATCGTGTGCTTGCTTTCTCATGCTTGCGCCACCTTGCGCCTGCTTGCGCTGGGATTTTCGTGCACGTTTCTTCAATGAATCGGCCCCATAAACTCTTGGTACACTAAAGAACTCCAGGAACTACGCACCCTCAAGAGGACTGCGCTTACCAAGTGCAAATCTGATCCCCAGAACTCCACTCTAGAAGCCTACAAAAAAATTGCCACACAATACAAAAAAGCCATCATTCTAGTGAAATCCACATCCTATAACACCAGAATTTCAAATGCTAAATCAGAGTCCAAATAAATGTTTGCCATTTTCAAGGAACTAGCTACCACAGCCTCTAGCACCCAAGACCTTGTGAAAGACGAATTGTGGTGCTCGAGCATTCAGCCATGCCCAACAAAATAGATCTCCTGCAGAACAAAATTAAATCCCACTACAATGCCCTGCCTAAATCTGACCTGCCCAACTTGCCTACAAAAAAGTGTTAGCACTCCTTGAACACCTAAAAACCTCCAATTGCAAAGGGGATACATGACCGGCTAGCATCATCAAAGACTGCGCAGACACCTTAGCACCTTTCTTGACAGCATTCATAAATGCCTCTTTCACCGCTAGCATTGTCCCACCGTGTCTGAAAGAAGCCTGGGTTCAACCACTTTTGAAAAAAACATTGTTAGACCCGGCCTCTCCTAACAAATACACAGCCATCTCCACTGTACCTTTCCTTCTAAAAATTCTAGACAAAGCTGCATACACGCAAATCCAACAATTCCTGGAAAAGAACAGCATCCTTGGTAAGAGACAATCAGGTTTCTGCCAAGGTCACGGGACAGAATCTGCCCTACTAGATTTTAAAAAAGCAACTAGGTGAAATAATGGATGAAAGCAAGCCAGCACTGCTCCCCCTCCTCAACCTGTCTGCAGTGTTTGATCTTGTCGACCATAAGACACTCTGCAGATAACTCATGAATTCAGCCCATGTCACACCTGAAGCCACTTCCTGGATCACCGCCTTCCTTGAAGGGAGAGCTATGAAGGTGTTGCGCGGCTCCAACCACCATCCACTGCAGAGTTCCACAAGGCTCCTGCACATCACCAACACTGTATAATATGTTCACCCTTCCACTCTTCAGCAAGTTGGACAATCTCGGCATAGCTTACACAAACTATGCTGCGACACACAGGTCCTCCTTCCACTCACGGGTTCTTACGAAAAAGACTCAGAAACACTGTGCAAAACCTATGCCACCATCCGAGCATAGATAGCAGCAAATGGGCTGTGCCTCAACGGTGATAAAACCGAGATCCTTTTAGTAGGTCCCAAGGAAACGCTCAATAAGCTTGTCAAACAATACAGTACCTTTAACATAGACAACACCCAGATCACTGTCTCACCATCAGTTAAAACCTTAGGAGTATACATTGACTCCACGCTCTCCATGTCGCACCAAGTCAGCGCCATACCCTCCTCGGCTGCATTCATGACCAAACTGATAACTACAGTCAAACGCTACCTATCCTCTCAGAACTGTCTCTCGATAGCCAGAGCACTATTGGGTCAAACTGGACTACTGCAACGTCCTAATTGTATTTGTATTTGTATTTTATTGAATTTATATAGCCCTTTACTCCAAAGTGCTTTGCATAAGAACAAGTAAACATACAGCAATCATAAGATGACAATTGAACCACAACCTGATAACAGCATAAAGAACAACTTACAATATTGCAGCGGAGAGGAGGGTGTGGGAGGTGAGCAAGGGAGTGGTAGGTGTTAGAGGAGGTAAGGACGTGGGAAAGAGTAGGAATGTGAGGGAAGAAGAGCGGAGAAGGTGAGACAAGAATCAGGCGGGGGGGAAGGGAGGAAGGGGATCGGAGGGATGGAGAGGTAAGGAAGAGGAGGAGTAAGAGGTAAGGGTAAAAGGGAAGGAAGGAGGTAGGCAAGGTGGGGTGTTAGGGAGGTGAGTGGAAGAGGTAAGATTTTAGAGAAGAGCGAAAGGAAGGGTAGGAGGCAGAAGAGCGGATGTGAAGGGGGAGGCGGTTCCAGTGGAAAGGAGCAAGGAGTTGGAAGGAGCGGACGCGGGAGGGGGGGCAGGGTGGAGGAGGAGGAGAGAGTAGGAAAAGATTAGCAGAGCGGAGAGGACGAGAAGGAGTGTAAAAGGAAAGAAGGGAGGAGAGGTAAGGGGGAGCAAGATCATAGAGGGATTTGAAAACAAGACAGAGGAACTTGAACTTGAGCTGGGAGTGGAAAGAGAGCCAACCTAGTGAGGTGAGGGAGGATGAGATGGAGTCAAGAGGTGAGAGAAGGCATAGGGAGCGGATGGCAGAGTGGTAGATGGATTTAAGAGGGGAGAGATGAGAGGAGGGGAGTCCGAAGAGAAGGGAGTTACAGTAGAAGAGTCTGGAGAAGAGGAGGGAGGTAATTCAAAGTTTAGTGGCGTGAAAGGTAAGGAGGGGTCGAATTTTACGAATGTTATAGAGGTGAAAGTGACAAGATTTAGCAGTGAGAGAAATGTGGTGAGATAGAGAGAGGAGAGGGTCAAGATGGAGACCAAGGTTGCGGGAATGGGGAGAGAAGGGGAGCTGGGTGGGGGAAAGACTGGCACCTCAGGTAAAAATCTTAACAGATTACAAACCATTCTAAATAATGTGCTCAGGGCAGCTCAGAGCATTCCCAAAAGGGAACACATCTCAATTGCAAGGCGTCATGCCCACTGGCTCCCAGTGAAAGAATGCATGCTATTGAAGACCCTTGCCACAACACACAAGTGCCTCTCGCTCACAGCCAAACGTTCACATCAAGCAAATCAGTTTAAGGCCCCTACCTACAAATGAAACAGAGCGGGAGGCTTGAGCTTCCTATTCCTAGCTCCTAAACAGTGGAATGCCCTCCCTACTACCCTAAGGAATGAGAACTCCAACCTTTCCTTCCCCAAGTCACTCAAAACCAAGCTCTTCAACTAGCCCATGTCACCACAAGAGGCCCACACCTATTGTCATCATAGGCAGATCCTTTAATTTGCTCTGGCTCCTCTGTAACCATGGAACTGTCAAGATTGTAACTTTGCCCAATATGTCTTTGTTAATATAACCAACAACTGTCTTGTAACAGGGTCACTCTAACCCTGGAACCTTTAGACTGTAACTATGCCAATGTCAATGTATCCATCAAGTACCTTGCTACAGGTTCACTGTAACCAAGAACCACAGACTGTTGTTTCATTGATTTTCTTGCTTCATGTAACTAAGTAAGCCTCGCTGTAACAGCGCCACGATGCTCCAGGGCCGACTTGCGTGCTTTATAAATGTAAAAAATAAAATAAAATAAATAATGCAATAGATTAGGGAAGGAATGGATAAGAAAAGGATTCTGCCTTAAAAAGTATAACAAGTGTTTTAAGTTACTTACTTGTGAAAGAGTTGGTTGGTAACTGTCCTTCTGAAATACAAGCATTTACAAAAGTTCTTATTATCCTTTGAATGTGTTTTGCCATTCTGAAAAGTATATATAAGGTTATTTTACACACCTTTGACCTGTGACTTGGGTCCCCGTCTTCCCAAAAGTAATGCTGTTGGCTTCACCTAACTATTTCATTCAGTATATAAGTGTATAGGTTCACCAACTGGGTCTTGATTCCCCTGACCTGCTACATAGCCTGTCTAGAATAAGTCTGCCTTTGGTGTTACTTACCTTGAATTGCTGTGTCCAATTCTTAATATGTGTATTGTGGGTTTTACTAGCCTTGGTCTGCCTTGGGCGATTCTAAAATAAGTTAGAGAGTTATTGCTTGCCTCAATCCGTGTTCCACTGATATACAAAGCGACTGTAATAGTTTATTATGGAATCCGTACAGAAAAATGAAAAAAACAAACGAATGGGAGATTTGACCGATTTTCGGCCGTACGAAAATGATGTATGACTAAAAGTTTTGAACAAGTCCCCAATTAAGTGCCATTACAGTGAACAAGGGCTGCAGGGGCTGCAAGGGTGTCCCCAAAACCGTTGTTCACTGTAGTGTCCTCCAACACAGTCGGAATAAAGTTAAAAAAATAAAAAAAGAGGACCCTGCTGCGCCGGCTCCCATCCGCGCAAATGAAGAGAACTTGCGTTGAAAAGGGATGCAGGACACGGCGGGACACAAGGAGGTGTGCCGCCCCAGGTAAGTAAATGGGTGGGTGTGCAAGGGGGCAGTCCGAAATGTCTGGAGGAGAGAAAAGTAAAAATTATTTTCTGTAAAATAACTTTCAATTTGTTTCTCCTTCGGACATTTCAGATTTGTTCATTTCTCAGTAATCCAATTATTACACCATTAGGTCTTACTCAACTTGTCTAACTGAAGGTTATCCTAAATGTGTTGTAGGTTCATAGTGTCCCATGAAATGGTGTTCCACTATTCAATAAAGTATACTTGCAACACTGGGTTGTGCTTCCCCTGAATCTGCTTAGAGCCTTTCCAAAATATTCACAGGGTCCAGTACTTACCTGGAAATACTTCTGTCTTTCTTAAAAGTGTGATACGGTTTTACTTTCCCTGATTTGCTGAGTAAAATAGTTGGTGTGTTAATACTTGTCACTGAGTAGCTTACGGCACCACCAGAACGTATATGAGTTGATTTACTAACTCTGAAATGAGTTCTAAAAAGTAAGGTTAAAGGCATACATGTAACAAAGTTGGTTTGTTATGTGATTTCATAATTGAGTGTCACTGCATGACTGACAGGGTCTACTACCCTTGCATTACTGACTGTATTCAAAAAGTATACATAACCTGGTTTTACTCCCCAATAAAAGCTGATTGCATTCTGAATGTGAATAAGTTTACCTTACCTTGACTACTGATTGTATTCCTCATGAGGTATTGAGTTGGTTTTAATAATTGTGCTTATATTTATTGTGATAGTGCTTATTTACCCAGGATTCATCTTGGCCTACTTTTATTTAAATAAACCATTTACTTTTACAATACATAGGGGGTCATTACGAGGTAGGGGGTAACCCTGCTGCTTTATAGGCTCCATTACCCCTTACCGCCTCACTCGTAATGACCCCCATAGTGTTTAGTGTTTCTTTGGACCATATGTATGCTACAATTTCTTTGTATCATGCTACAGGCTTCTCTCCCTCATATGATAAGCCTGGCGTCTCTGTCTATGCTGCAAAAGCTCAGGTGGTACAGCATTATGCTAAGAGTGGAGTTGTGTACTGTCTCAGTTACATGGTTTTACTAAGCCCTTAGTTGGGCTTCGGAAAGACTGTCTTAACACCTTCCAATGGGGCCTGTGGCAGAGGCGTAGACAGAGTAGGGCCTGAGCGGGCAAAGCCCACCCAAAATCTGTAAATGTCCACTCAGCAGCGCTGTGTGGGCATTTATAAATGTGAATGTAACTGCGGTGGGTCTGACTAAATTTACAATCGCGGCTACGCCTCTGGCCTGTGGCCCTCACTGCTCTACTGTTTCTGCACTGTCTGTTATCACTGGAGTTATATGATGTCAGAGGTCCTCTAAAAGTGATTCTTCAAATTGTGTTCTACATAAGAAGTCATACTCTTACATGGTTTCATAGACTACAGTGTTTGGTCCATTTAAATAAGTTTTTTCTTTTGTGCGCATTGCAGGCCGAGGGGTCTCCATCTGCTACAGAGTTTGTGAGAGGGACACTGCTCTCCATCTTCTACACAGTATGTGAGTGGAACACTAGTCTTCATCTGCTACACAGTATGTGAGTGGAACACGAGTCCCCATCTGCTATACAGTATATGATTGGAACACTGGTCTCCATCTGCTACACAGTATGTGAGTGGAACACGAGTCCCCATCTGCTACACAGTGGCGGGCCTGGCGGGCTGTCAGGAACCCGTGAGCAGAACTCGTAATGCTGCGGCCCGGTATGAACGGTGCCGGTGCCGTACCGGCACCGTTCATACCGTGGCCGCCACCATTATAATGAGGCCCATTGTCCATGTGGAAGAGTAGAATGTACAAACTACTATCCAGGCATTTGATTGGATGTGGCGGTAACTAGAAGCTTCAATGAGGGCTTCAGGCTGGGGAATACAAGAGAATAAAAGATACCCTGTAACATTTAACAATATAAAAACATTTTAAATAATTTTCATTAGATATGTTGATTTACAGATACAATAAGTATAAGGTATAACAATATAAACGTATATTGTTTGTAGCATTTTCTGCAGTGCTGCAGTAATATAGTCTGAGTGCGCCGACAACAAAGCAATCTGGTGATTGCCTCCGTGAAGGAGGAGGGCCACAGAAACGCAGCGAGGATAAACTATTGACCGCTCGCGCAGCTGAGAAACGTGGACGTTTACCTCAGTGCAGCTGAAGGCTGTGCTCCACTATAAAAAGTGGGGGTTGGGAATTTCAGGCAGCTCCTCTTCCTCGTCAGGTTCAGGGGTTTGACCAACTGCCTTCACCTTAGGTGCAGTCGAGTTATGGAGAATGTTTCCTTTCCCTCTTCTTTGTTTCTTGAGTTCCTTAGCCTTGGGTTTCCCCTTTGGCTTTGGCTCAACCTTGGATTTGGCCATGGCAGCCTTGGTCTGCGACCTAGTGCGGGGTCGTACTGCTGTATACCCCACAAGGCCTAGGTCTCTGAGGTAATTTCCCAACAGAACTCTCCCAGGAACCTGCCTCTGCACACTCAGAGGTATCCTAACTCCTTCGCCATTCACTGTAAGAGTTACAGGCATAACTGGGAACTTGAGAGGGGGTCCATCAGCCAACTTGGTGGGCATCAGAGGAGCTCTGGCCAGTACTTCTGGGTTTACCAATTTGGAGTCCACCACAGTTCTGCTGGCCCGAGTGTTCCTAATGGCAGGGGTGTCTACACCATCTACAAGTACACTATCCTTACAGTAATGCTTTCTATTACCAGGGATGGAGGCATATGCCTCAGCTACCCTAGGTTCCCAGGATCCCCAGGAAAATAAGACTACTTCAGATCCTATCCCACAGGGTAATGAATCAGAAGAGAAGGATGCCCCTGTGAGTATCTCGTCCTCATCATGAGAGAAGGCCATATTCTCAGAGTGGACACCCAAGCTTTTGACCTTGGATCAGTGATCCCCCTTCACAGGGTCACTTGCTCCACAAGCCACACCATATTGGCTTGGTCTTGAGATATAGGGAGCCCTAGAGTAACCAGTGCTGTGCTTGACGTGGTCACTCCAACTACCCTGGACATGGTCTTGTGACATACCCTTATTAAACATGCTGTGGCCCTTATGGGAACAGGAATTTTTCAAATGTTCCACACACTTTCTCCTTCTGCTTCTTCCCCTCCTCCTGGTTACTAGAAGCAGGGTTGTCCTTATGGGACACCCCACTGGATACCCTCAAGTCAGCTGCAATGGCCAACTTCTTAGGATCAAACTCCTTAGAGTCAGCCAAATGCTGTTTAAGATAAGGGGATCACGAGGCAAAAATGTGTTAAAGCAAGACCAAATGAATCATACCCTCAAATTTGGTTGCCTAATAACCTTCCACCCAATCAATCAGTCAAGGTTTTCAGGGATTTCGTTTTATATGTGGCCTAAGTACTGCATTCTTTCTTTTTGTACTCTCTAAATTTCTTCAAGTATTGGGCAGGAGTCTTCCCAAACTTTCAGAGGTGAGTTTCCTTTAATTTCGCAAAGTCTTTTCTGTCAGCCTTTGACATTTCCCCAATAGCACTGAAGCCGGAGTGGGATAGTCGACTGAGGAACCATGCAATCATATCAGCATCCGCTACTTCTTGTACTTCACAAGCATACTCAAATGCAGTTAACCAGTCCATGATGTAATTCGTTTCATCATACACACTAAGCAGATCTTTAGAAAACCTAGGATGAGAAGAGGGGCCAGATCCATTCCCAGACCTTCTGAAGGAACTATTGATAGCCTGTAACTTGGAAAGCTCCAACTGGTTATCCCTGTCTTTCTGTCTTTCCAACTTCTCCAGCTCAAGCTTGGTTGTGCTGAACTCAAGCTCTTTCTCGCTGAGCCTAAGCTTCTTTCTCTCAAGCTCCTTCATGGCTTCTGCTTCAGAGGAGACAGATAAAACATTGGACAGGGGGTCACCCTCTTCCCCCTCTCTCTCTCAATGATGGCAGCAACCGTAACACCTTTACTGTTACTAGTGTTGGGAAGAAACTAGGATCCCCCTGAACCCTCAAGTGCTTTAGAGTTAGGCAAGACGTCTTTAAGGTGCTATAATGGACTAGGGGGGAGGAGAGGGACTGGGAAGGCTCTCTCATGAAAAAATAATCACATACACAGACTTAGATGAGCACTGAAGAAGGCAGTTATTGTCTAAATATAAGGCGCAATTAACTATCAGTTGGATAGATTTGTAATTTCAGATACCAGGCCTTTTTAAAAGCTTAACTAGTGCTGTAGATGAGTCAAACTCCCCCTCCTTCCCAGAAGGAATGTTGTCTATGGGATTCAAAATAGACCGCAGGCTTAGTGTGCAGTGTCTGTCACCATGGCCAGCACAAACTGACTCACCAGGTGTCCACTGTCCATCCAGGGTCCATGGGCGTTAAGAATAGGACTCACATGTTTTGTAACATTAGCAGGAGGAGTGAAATATGGGTAGAATTAATGAAAATTGTTTGTACATACATATCTTTCGTTTTTCCTTGGGCTAGGCCTCAAGGTGTGTAAAGGTCTGCAGTGTGTTTTTGCATAGCTAGCAAAATGTAGAACAGTATGCCCTAACAAAACCGTTGACAATGAAGAAAGAAGGCTTTGGAGCATCCCTATTATGGAAGAAGGAAGGATTTGGCTGAAGTCATGATCCAGCTAGAAGTGACTCTCCATACCAAGCCAGGCCTGTATAAACCCCTGCTTGAGACCACTTTGGCAGCCAGGAATGGCAAGAGGGACTGGAGAAGACTGTTCAGGCAGCAGAGTCCTTTGCTACCATCCTCATTTTGTAAGATGACACTTGTTATCCTTACAAGATCGCCTTTTTTAGTTGTTTACCTAGAGGGGTGTATTAATTCTGGACTGAGCGTAATTAGGGACACCCTTACACTAGGAACAGCCCTACCACCTTCTGCACGATCAATAGAGGGAAGAGGTGCAATCCTATTTTCTTGCCAATCTATAATCGTTTGGATTCATTCAGATTTTGTACCAGTAGGAGTCCTACCTCTTTATGGACAGAGCTTTCTTAAATTGTCAATATTAGAAAGATTTAAAGCAGTGGCCGTGTTTTTTCATATTATTAGTTTAGCAGATGATTTAAAATTACTAAGCGATCAAAACTCACAGTGTTTCTGTGTAACGGTAATTCAGGCACTACACCAATGTGCAACATCGGAGAACCTTAGATGTTATCCTCACCGCTGTACACCAATTTGTTAGAATGGATTTCTAAACTCTGGCCTGGTGGACAGATGTGTAGGAGGCCACCCTTGTTAGATGAGCAGGTGACACTTCCGAGAAGATAGCCAGACCAATTCACGGTTGCTTGGAGAGCAGTCAAGGCTAAATCCCAGGAGGTTTGAGGGTGACCATTTTTTCTTTTCTTTGTTACTTATCATGGGTCTCCAATGAGCACACAGAGTGAAACACCAAGAATCACAATTAGACAGTAGTATACAAAAATACACTATCTATTATAGGCCCAATAAAAACACAAATTGAATAATGAAAATGCACTAGTAAAACATCACACAAGCAACACACTATGGGCCTCATTACGGGTATGGAGATAGCCACGCCGCTTTTAGCAGCATGGTACCCCCATACCGGGTACCGGGTACCGGGTCCGGGTTCCTGGAATGGGGAAATACCGGGCCATTCCGACCTTGGAGGGCCCGGTATTTCCCCATTCCAGGAACCCGGACCCGGTACATCCACATTCCCATTTGAGCCCCCATAGGGCTCAATGGGAATGGGGAGGATGCTGACAATGGACCCATTAATGACGGGCCCGTTTTTAGCATCCTGGTCTGCTAGCTGGTCCCGCTAAGGATGCCTGTTTTTACCAGACGTCCTTAGCGGCACCCGCCAGCAGACCTCGTAATGGGCCGGTAGAGGGATAACGGGTCCGACAGCTCTACCGGCGCCGTTATCCCTCTACCGCATTCCTCGTAATGAGGCCCTATGTAATATATATTTACACACTCATTGGAGTCGGTGTGAGAACGTTTATAGCTACACCAACATCTGTAAGGGAAAAGGGTGAATAACTTGTAGCATCAACAGTCTTCAGAGATGGCAACCCTAACTTTATAAGTACAGCCCTAAAATGAATGTAACCTTGTGCTCAATGTTCAATGCGCGTGTAAAAGCACATGGTTGTGCGTAAAGTTCACAAAGTACTTCTTAGAGAGAAGGAAAAAGTTAGGGGAAGAATTCTGAAAGGGGTGAAACAGATTCCAAGAGTGAGGATCTGCTACGAGGAACAAAGTTGTCCCCGTCTTTCAGAAGGCTTTAGGTAGCGAATACTACCCAAGTAAACAGCAAGACCAAAATTGACCTTCTAGATTTAAATGCATTTGGATGAACAAAGGGTCACTGGTAAATGACGTCACTACTCACCTCACTTAGCTCGGTTTTGGTCCAGACTTGGCAAGTCTAGAGGTGGTCACCAGAGGTATGATTTCCTGCCCTTCGTTCGGCTTCCAGATGCACAGGCGCTGAGGGTGCTGACACAGGTCCGGTATGGGACAGGAGCTGTTATTCTTGATTCGGATGAAGAACAAAGAAAACACCAATGCAGCAGGACTCAGGGCACTGTAAGGAATGCGGGAAAACCACCTTTAGCGACCAGCACTGTCGCACAGTGATGCAGTGGGACCCGACTCTTGTGGTATCATGCAGCATCCTATTGAATGGCCCAACGGTGCTGGCATGATGAAATTCGGCAAATGGGTGCTTATTTGGATAAGATGGGATTCCTCAAAGAAACTCAAAATGGCGATGCTCCTGCACAGCAACCTAGGATTGAACTGGACTGGCCACTCGATGGCCCACTGACACTAAAGTGTCACTGGGCCATCCCACGGACACAAAAGAAGTTACAAGAAGTATGACTGTGTGGGGAAGTGTCTTTATATGGCTATACAATTCTCCAACAACTGGCCACGAAGAAAGCGGGGGGGGGGGGGCAGTCCATCAGGGGGTTTGATCACAGCAGTAAAGAATACACTGATAACTGAGCTGAAGCTGCGTTTGGACAATACATATGGTATTTTGGCCAGTGCAGTAAAACTGAAGAATATCTTAGGAGGGGCCCCAGTGTTACTGGTTAATGTGTATAATAACAATAACAAGACGAGTATCAAACTGTCTCGTATTTTGAGCAAACTATCCGAAATCCTTGAAGTTTCTTTGTGAACACGGTAGAGTTTATATGCTGATGGGGGGAGAGGGCGACTGGAACACATTCTGTTGTGAATTGGAAGGGAATAGGCAACCAAATCAACGTAGGAGACAGGACGGAAAAGAATGGGTGGCTTTTTTTTTTGTAAGTGGGGTCTCTTAATGCTTAACGGAAATTGCAAAGAAAAATGAATTTAGTAGGTTGTGTAGTGACTACACCGTAATGGAAAAATCTATTATGTCATCCTGCCTAGAACTTTAAATTCCACTAGGTGTGTTGAGTGTCATGATCCCCTAATAGCAATGATTGCTTTTAAAACTCAGTCAATCCTGATGCCTGGTTTAACACTGTCAAGAGGGGGTAATTGATTGGTGAAGAGGTCGTTTAATGAGCATAAATGCATGGAATACTTTAATGATCTCTTAAATAAAACCCATCTACCTGAAAAAATTGAAACTTTGAGAGTGGGCTCTTTCCCCTGCTTTCTTGATAGATTTGTTAAGGGAGGAAAAGTGAAGAGGATGAATACGTGGACCAGACTCCACCAATTTGATTGTTTGGCGCAGAAGCGGAAACAAATCGTGCAAAAAGAAATATGTTGGGCCTGGAAAGATTTGATAACTAAAGAATCTTTGATTGGACGAGTACAAAAACTGAAGCAAAAATTGATTGGTATAAATCGCTCCGATACTATTGGTCATATCTAGAAGGTGAACATTTTTTGAGAATCCTTCTTAGCAAGGATTCCCAAAATTTCTGGGGGGTTATTAACAATCTGGTTCATCCTCAGGATGATAAAATAGATAATCCCATCTCAGAAGCAGTATGGGGTGAACGTTTTGAACTCATTTACAGGGACCCAGCAATTATTGGTCAAGATCCACCTATTAATGGTCCATAGAGATTGAACATCTGGGTAGCACAAATTGAGGAAGTTATTAGAAAGTCCTCTAATTCAAGAGCAGCTGGACCGAATTGCCTTTCTAATGCTTGTTAGGAAATATTCTCAGAAATCTGCTAATTCCTTCCACCTTGGAGACCACCAGCAACTTTGCTGTATTTTGAGGACTTGATTTTTTTAACCTGGAGAGAGTGAGACCCTTTTTCCCACCCTCTCACATATTTTAATGTGATTTTTGAACTTTGTGTTTCTTTTGGTTATGGAGCCTGACAAACTTCATAGTCATCATCTTTTACATTGTGTCACAAAGAACCTTCAGTGCAGTGGCACAGGGAAGTCTTCCAGATTTTGCAAAGGTTTAAATACCTTCTCTGACATAAACTACTGTTTCCCAGAGCAGTAGAGTGAAATTGACGTTACTTACATTTGTAACTTTCTAGACCCAGCACACGCTATCTTACATTAGGGTGCTGGAGGGGTTACTTAGTATCCCCTTTGTCTAGCTTCTCATGTAACATTTTTATGTTACCCTTTCCTCACTGAATGGCTGGCGGAATTGGTTTACTTTTAACTACCATGGTGTGCATTTACCGCGGGCAGCGTTTGCAGCTGCAGTAAAGCACCCAAGGGTGCCATTTTTGTCAAAATGGCCCGATCTTCTTTTTTCACCATTTCAGATTGGAAAGGTCCTTCTTGAGATTTACTCTGCTTGCCAAACCAGGTTTGGTCCCTTTGTGTGCTTTGCCTTCGGCGGGTTTCATGAGTGAAGCCCGCTTCTGGCTCCCGGGTGTCTGCTGGGGGCAGAATGTGAGGGAGGTGCCCGAAACTCCCTGTGCTTAGTCTCCTAGGAGAACCAAATGCACTCTGTAGTGATTGGCCGGCTGACTGTCCGGCAAGGACAGCCACCCTGCTGGGTGACTGACAGCTAGGCTGGAATGAATGGGAGAGAACTGAATAAAAGGCGAGGCTTTTGGCTTGGAAGGCAGGGTCGACCACTGGATGAAGGAACCGAAAAAGAACTTGAAGAGGACGCCTGCTGCAATTCCTGGACCGTTGGTTTGCCCGATGAAGCCCTGCTGCTGTGCTGAAACTCCAAATTCGTATCGACAGAGAACCCCCTGCAAGGACAACATCTCCCCTTGAGTTGGTGGGACCAATCAACTCCAAAGTAAGCCACCTGGACATCTTCTCGGAGCTGGTTGAATTTCCACAGAGTTGCTGCTGGAAACCGAATAACCAGAGAGAGGAACACCAGATTGTGTGCATTGCTTTTAAGTTGGCCGGACACCCAGGAAGCAGGACTGACCGAGCCTGAGCCTCCTCAACAGAGTGCGGGACCCAGAAGCAAGGAAAGTCCATCTCAACAGCCAAGAACCACAGTGTTGCTATTTGCGGTAGCCTGAAGTGCCACTTGTTTGAAGATTGCCGGTTGCGAGCGGTTATCATCCCGTTGCTGTGCCGGAGTCCCCAGAAGTCCTCCCTCTTGTCCCCACGACTGAGGCCCAGGAACAGAGAGATCTGCAGAGCTGCACAGGAACAGAAGCCATCTGCTGCACTTTTTTTTCAATCCAAAGGTACTGAGAGAACTTACCTCTTATTGTAGAGTTGCTTGCATCCTCTACTACTCACAAGCCTAAACAGCTTGTGGCCCTACATTGATTATTCTTTTCTTACTTACCTACCAGAAGTGCTTCAGCTCATATAAACTTTTGCCCATTGACATTGGCTTAACCTATTAAACTGAATGACTCTGCTTAGGGAATCGAAAGTATTTGCCAGCTTAAGAATATTTGTGATCTCTTGTTTGTTCTAATACCCTTTTCCTTTGACCAACTCCTAAGAATGTTCTAAATACAATAGTAAGATATTAATGTCCCCAGCACCCTAGCTATTGAAGTCACCTAAGGGTGTAGGTTGTGGCTGTGGGCCATCCCCAAAAGGGTCTTTAATGATTTAGAAATTTAGGGGGTCATTACAACCCTAGAGGTAGCCATGCCTCTATTTGCGGCATGGCTACCTCCATTCCGGGTACTGGTTCTGGTTCCTGGAATGGGGAAATACCGGCCATTCCGAACTTGGAGGGCCCGGTATTTCCCCATTCCAGGAACCCATCCCCATTCGAGCCACCATAGGGCTCAATGGGAATGGGGAGGATGCAACCTGGTCTGCTTGCGGAACCTGCTAAGGACGCTTGGTTTTACTAGGCATTCTTAACGGGTCCTACGAGCAAACCTCGTAATGCGGCGGTAGGGGGTTGACAGGGTCAGTAGCTCTACCAGCCCCATTAAACCCCTACCGCCAGGGTCGTAATGACCCCCTAAGAGTGTGTCGTTTTGGAGTGTATTTGTATGTTACTTTTATATTGCTCCCTTCTGAAGAAGGCTTACTCTAACTGACTGATAAATAAATAAATAATTTCTTATTCAAGAAACCTTGTGTGTGTTTATTTGAATACTTGTCAATGTGAACCTTTGTCTAACTCCCCTACAGCTCACATTGACCCCTCTTGAGATAAGCCTGGCTACTCGATCACACTACCAACCTGTGTAGTACAGACCTATACCAAAGGTTGGATCCTATTGCCAGGAGGTCAGGGGTGTTGTAGTGCACCCAAAGGGTACTGCATACAGTCTTGCCTAACAAAGCTCCCCTAAAGCGTAATGTTGAGGCATGGGCTGTGATTTTATTCCTTCTATTCCATTAGGTGCCGGCAAATCAAGAGGCTCCAAGCCATTGGAAGCGATCACTGATTGTTCCTATTTTCAAGAAAGGCGACAGGAATAATCCATCTAACTATCGCCTCATTTCAATGCTGGCTTCTGAAAGTAAAATATTTGCCAGTGTGGTCTTGCAGGAATTGCAGGATTGGACATTAGCAGCTAGTCGCCTAACAAAATTTCAAATAGGTTTCAGGAAGGGCATTTCCACTTTGTTGAATGGTTTAGTGATTTCCTGTATACAGGAATATGCCAAGATGGAGTCGGCAAGGCAGGTATTTGACATGGCGATTGATTTCTCGATGGTGTTGGATTCGGTGATTCGTTCACGCCTTTGGGCAAAGTTGCATGCCTGTGGTATCCGCCATTCTCTCCTGGCAATACTAATGTATCTACATACGGGGACGGTTATACAGGTCAGACTGAACAGACACGGGCCTTGTCGAAGGAGTTCTAGGCCCATAGGGGGCTGATACAGATTTGTGTATTGGACCCCTGTCTGTTCAACCTGTACTTGGCTGACCTGGGGATATGGTTGGGTGCAGGGAGTTTAATTGCCCCAATCTTGGAGACCTGCGGGTATCTCACCTCACTTACGCTGATGATGTTATCCTGATGGACTACAGACAGATTGGGCTACAGAAACTGGCCAGTGCAGTGGAAACCTATGCTAAGTTAAATGAGCTTGAGGTAAATTGTGTCAAAACAAATGTATTGAGATTTTGTAAGAACAGTAAAAAGCCTCTGGACTTCTCCTGGTCAATGTGTAGTGAAACGGTGTTTCCGAAGACGAACCATACCTATTTGGGCTTCTCAGTAGATTCTGGCCCTAATAGGGGAGTTGTTCTTGGGCAGATGAGATCGAAAGCAGAATCACTGACTGCCCAGATGAGAAAAATGTGGGTGAAGTACTGTTCATTCTCACTTATCCCAATATTGAAGTTCTATAACATGAAGGTTGTTCCAGCTCTCATGTATGGACTGGAATAGCGCATGTTTATCAGGGTCTCGATTGGGACAAATGTAGGCTATTATTTGGAGAAAAGCATTGGCTCTGCCTAATTGTTGACCATTTGTCGTGCTTCGTTTAGAACTGGGCCTGAATTCTCTGGTCTATACTTTTAAGTGGAAATTGTTGGCCCAGTGTAGGCTCATATTAAAGCCTCTGTCGAATAGTCTATATGTGGATATGGGAATTGCTTAGGAGAGAGGTAAGTGTGCTCCACTGGCTGAATTTGGTAACGCACTGTAGCTCATTTTGAGCGAGTCTACTGCAAATGGGGATTTGTTGGTTTTTAACCCTGGATTGGTTAAGAAGAAGCTGAGAGAGTTGGATTGGTGCACTACATTAGAAAAGGCCAGTACATATTTGTATGGGCAACTCTTGAGAAGGTTTCCGAATCCTTATTGGCGGGAAGACTTCCTTAGACTGAGATTAAACCTGTTATTAACTGGAGAAATCAAGAAGATCAGGTCTGGCGGAGAAGTGAAATATGTGGAGGGCTTGGGAAACTGTCCAATGTGTAAGTCTACTACTACTCTGCAGACCCGAGAGCATACTGTGTGAGGCGCTACAGGCCGTACAGATGCAGAGGTGGGAATTAGCCAAAAGAATTTTCTTAGGAATCCAGATTTTGTGAATAATGAGATACTATGTTTTAGGCTGTCCAGTGGGGAGGAAACGTTATTAACTAGAGCAGCAGTGAAGTTGTTGTTTTTTTCGCAGGTATTGTAAAACCTTATTAATTGGCCCTTTAAGAACGCCCGCTAATTTGCATTTTGCCTTTTTCTTCTGCGTGTTTTGCATGGGAGGAACTTTGAAAGGGAAGGTAATGAATTGATTGTTGTTTGCTTATTTGCACATACAGGGCTTTCCCAATTAGCACTTGAAGTAAAAGTAGAAACAATACTGTGAATCAAATGTACATTTTTGAATTTTTAGAATTCCTTTTATAACGTTAGAATATTGATGTCATGGTTTCTAATTGTATTTTTTTAATAGTTTGTGTGCAGGTTGACCAGTTTCAGCCAGCATCGCGATAAAGATTGATTAGATATTAGATTACAGTGCCCTTTTGTAATGTGCTAAAATAATTATGGTATAGAAGTTATGGTATGGAATAGCAATGCTAGTGGTTCTGATTAATTTAAACCATTCCATCAATACATTTTTCGTTTTTTGGAAAAGCAGAGTGTCTGTAAACAATACTAGCCAGTGTGGCGCCCGCAGTCATGTGATGTCAGTTAGCGCGATCTCATTTCCAGCGACATCACCCTGCCTGGTCCAAGGTTCAGCCATAATGTTCCCCCTGACTGCCCATAACTTTAAATGTTGGCGTCGCTGGCACGACGGTGCTGGCACCCCGCCTAAACTGAAAACCATGCTACACTTAACCCAGCCGTCCATCTTTTGGTCAATCTTCGGTTTGCTGTGTTGTGAAGCCAGGAGTGGTTAGTCACTCAAGCATTGCTTCAAAAGCATGTCAGCAGGACACATAAAGAAGCTGTCATACAGCTGGGAGCTCTTGTGTGGCATTTGCTCAGCACACTATCTCCTAGGTGCATTGGAAGGGTTTTGTCAGGACTGTTGCGACGTGAGATAAAGATGCTTCGTTGCCGGAAGTCTGTGTCCCAGCTGGCTCGAGCTCATGAGTAGCAGCATGGCGCCCTGCCACACCCATGCGCGTGCTGTTCCGCCATGACTGCTGACTCTCAGTGTGGACACAGACTCCTCTTTCAAAAGCCGCCCTTCCTGAAGGACACGACGGCGAAGGCTGTCCAAAAAAGCTCCCCCTCTCTGGGGTTTGCAGTAAAAAGAGATATCATTAAGGCCGCTGCCGCCTTATCTGGCTGAAGACGTCCTGTACGGTCGTGGCTTTGCTGTACAGGCCATGGACCAGATAGGCTTCAGAGGGAGTGGCCTCAGCTATAAAACTGTTGCTGGACTTCTGTCAGGAGGTGCTTCATTTCTAGCCACTCAGAACATTCTAAGGGGCTCAACACGATTTGGGCGGTATTCCGGCAGTAAATCTTGCAGAATAGCAAGCAAGGGAATTACCATTACCGCCACTTTGTCCGCGGCATTACTGCCGGATTACAAGTGGAAGTGGCAGAGGTAATCCCCATTTTTTTAGAGCCTATTAGACTCTATGGTGCATTTTTTTGGTGGAATTACCGCTGGCGGAATTACAGCCACTGTAATTCTGCAGATTTTGACGATTTTCGGTAGAATGCGGGTGGATTTACCTCTAGCATGATGCCAGAGGTAAATCACCCAATCCAGGGCCATACTGGTACTATGGCGGTGCGGGAAATGTGGCAGTAATTCCGTTACCAGCAAAACAATATTTTTCTGCACCGCCATACTCGTAATGAGCCTCTTACGTCTTTAAGGCACGAATGCTGGTTTTCTTGCTTCTCAGTGGGCGGGATATGTACATTCTTTAGCTGGGATTGAATGAATTGGCTCATAGGAAACTGTGGCAGCAGGTGGACGGAGTTAGCATGTGGGTGAATGCAGGTGAGTATGAGTGAATGTGAATGAGTGTAGTTATGCGTGTGCATGTAGGGGCGAATGTGCATGATTGAATGCAAGTGACTTGGAGGCATACGTGGGTTAATGTTGGCAGTAATTTGAGTGAGTACACTTTTATATAGTGCAACAGTGAACCAAGTGGGTTCTAGGGTTTATAGTGATATTTTCAAAACACATATTTTTGAATGCCATTTTCTCGACACCAAATTTGCTGAATGTTTTTTTTCGAATGTTTTTTTTTAAAGTTTTCTTTTTAATGCGGGGTTCCCCCAAATCCCCGTTTTTTTAATTTAGACTTTTTGTTACTAACGAATCCCAAAAAGCATAAAATAAAAAAATAAAAAAATAAAAATATTTCAGCAAAATGTTTTCGACATAATGGTCATTCGAAAATATGTTTTCGAAAATATGACCGCATACCGGGTTCTAGATGTTGGCATATTTTTGCAAGTGGGTTATCATGCCCAGGAGCAGCCTGGGCCCCTGCTGTCACACTTCCACAATTCATTTTTCTCGAGTGTCCCACGCTACCACGGGTCACATACGCTTTCTTGGATGATCTGAAAGAGAAAGTTACCCGCAGTGGGTCAGTTTTCTGCATTTGCAGTCTAGAATCCGCGGGCCCGGAAATCCGAGGCACAAAAGGTCATGCACAAAAGTGTGGCATGCAGTGCGTCGGGCTTCTGAGGATGTAGTATCTAGAGCGCACACAAAGCAGGAAGGAGGCAGCTGGAGGCCGCAGCAGGTAAGTGCTGGTGGGTCGAGTGAGCGGGTGGAGAAGGTTGGAACGGTGCACTTACCGGCTAGGGATTCAGGGTGCATTCCCCAAAAGGAACCGGGAGAGGGCCGGTTACATAAGGCTGCACATGCAGTACGTGGCTTTTCGTGCTGGAATCCGCAGGTACGGCCTTTTCTACCTGTCCTTTTGACATAGATCCATTTTCTGTCTACGGTCTAGAGTCCGCGGCCCCAGAAGCCCGAGGCACAAAAGGTTGCACACATAAAACTAATCCCAATTACATAGGATGGGGATTGGTGAGATACCGACAGACTGTATGTGCAATGGTATGTTTTCCATGGGACAGTTGATTCCATGGCCAAGGTTTCCCAACAGAGGTGCAGTGGCTGTCTCTGGGAATTAGCTTGTGCTTTGGGTTGTGAAGATGGCATGATCTTGAGAAGCGAGGGGCTGCAACAGGGGATATGTTTAGATGAGTCAAAGGAGGTGTTTGGTGCTTCCCACCTTGTCATATCAGAACTTGGTTATAATCACTAACATGTCCCCCTCTGGTTTAGTTTGCAGTGTAATTGCAACATGCACTGCTGTACACATGGATTGACTCCTTTGCAGTGCCAGATAGTAACCGTCTGGTAATCTAGACATTTGGGGGGATACCTCAAGAGCAGCACATCCCTGGGAAATACGTGCATTCTGTGCAGCATGAGTTTGAAATCCTGGTTGGTCCAAATCACCCCTTCATCCTCCCGATGTTGATACATTGAGTACCACGAGTGGGTAATAAATGTGACACCGAACACTACAGCACTTAGAAGCTAGAACAATCCAATATGAAGCGCTAGATCACCAAATTAGTATATGAATACGAACACACATTAAAAATGATGATCACATAAACAACAATTGTTGGCTTAATCACAGGATTGACCTCTTTGGGATGCCTTTAGGGCTCATTATCAGTTTTCCGGAATCCTGGCGGTAAATCAGCCAGGATACCGGCAAACTGAAATACTGATACGGCACTCAGTCTGGCGTGATTACCGCTGGATTACGAGTGACAGTGTTGGATGTAAGTTCCCATTCATGGAGTCCCACTCGACTCCATGGAGTATTTTACCGTCACTGTTAATACGGTGCCGGTAATACCAGCAATATTTGCCAACAAGCTGTCTGATTTACCTCTAGATCTTATCTGGAAGTAATTCAAGCACCTCACTGGCCAACTTGTAGATGGCCAGTGCGGAAAGGTGCCAGTATACGTTAATACAAGCATGTAAATTCTGCACCGGCCGGCTCATAATGAGGCCATCCAGAGTCTTTTCATCCCCATAACTATCCCGGCATCACCTATCGGATCTTTGGAATACCCACTCTAAGTAAGCAAAATGACCCTATATTTGAGGATTTGGAGGGGGGTTTGCCCCTATAAGTGACCTTTAACCTAGCCCCGGTGTGATTCTCTTAAGAGGTTTTCATGCCAACCACTTTCTGTACATTTTGCTTTGAGAGAGGCTTCATCATGGCGGTTCTTGGAGTGTTTGCTTCCTTTATAATGAAGTGGTTCCCAAATGAACCTGTGTGTGCAGTTTGTTTTAGAGACAGTTGGGCCTCATTACGAGGTCGGCGGTAACCAGCAGGTGCGACCTGGGGGTTGCCGCCAACCCTGTAACACCGAACCCGGCGCCTGACTTCCCGGTGCCACCGGGACATTACAAGCCCCGGGAGCGCAGGAAACCAGGCGACAGATTTTGTCACTCTCCATTTCCATAGGAGAGGGGAGACGGAAGCGCTGGCACCATTGCGAATGGTGCCGGCGCTTCTGTGAAGAATCTTCCTCCCAGTGCCGCTGCGCCCCGGCATGGTCAGAACTGTCAGGCGCAGCTGCCGCAGCAGGCAGACTCGTAGTTTGCCGGTCCCGATAGAAGGGTGCCAGCAAGCTTACAGGCACCCTTGTTTCCGAACCGCCACACTTGTAATGAGGCCCAGTGTAATGGAATGAGCCCACATTCATTTAATGGGAAGGTGGGCAACAAAAATAGCCCCCGGACCTACCTTTAAGAGAGTGATTAAAGACATTCACATGCATTCCCCATTTATAAATAACTTCTACATGGGATAAAGTACACCTTACGGAACGTTACAAGGATATTGCAAGTCACAAAGCAGTTCCGTGACCAAATAGGGGAACGAGGCAGAAGTCTGAGCTCCTTTATAAGGTCACGGAATTCTGAGGTGACTTGCAAATATCCGTACATATGGGCATATTTTATTCCTTATCATATATACATGGCCACACACTGTCATCTGCTTTAATATCTGGCCTCTTGCTTAATCTAATGTAAGATATCTACCATTTGCTGTTCCATATAATTCACGTAGAATGTGTTTGGATTTAAAAAAGCTCACATGCAGCTTCTAATGTGTGACAGAAAAATAGTTTGAGCAGTTTCATAAAATGAATCGAAACAAACGTTTTTATTTTGTGCTTCAACATAAGTAAAAACATGCTGATTCTTGATCCCCGGAAGTGCACAAATTAGAAAATCTTCCATAAATCTCGTCAATAAATGTTTGTACAGTGTCACAGGAAACCATTTTTCAAGCACAGAATTTGAAAAGCTGTCACGGCTTTAAGTGCAGCAGTGACAGCAGGGGTTCTGCTCTGTGCTGGCTCAACCAGCAGGCATTGTGATGTCACAACTGAAGCGTAATAACTGATTACAGAGCCGTTGTGATGTCATTTTCATATTACAGGTCAGTTGTGATGTTACAACTAACCTGTAATAAGAACATTATTTCCAGACTTTTATACGGTTATTGCGGTTATTGCCATGTATTATATATATGATATGATATATGATATGATATGATATTGTATGCCATTTATAACGCGCCTTTACACAAGTGTTTCAAGATGCTCTAATACTGTCTGTGCATGGATCCAATCTCACCCCTATCTCTTCTTTAATTCAATGAGGCTCCTAGGTTTAGGCAAAGGAAAAATTATCTCCAGAAAGAAGAAGCAGGAGCACTCTTGGTGCCCGAAATAATAACAAATGTTACAGCCATTTTATCCTCCCATCCAAATCCAGAGGCTGACCAAATGAGTATGTATGGTTCATAGTTACACACTCTATAAAGTTAGGGTAACTGTTCTGAAAATTGGACATCAAGCCTGTGCATGCTGTACTTCAAGCACACAACCCTTTCAAAGAGGCGTGGTCATTCTTGTGATCCCCAAATGCTCTGCGTTTTAATGCAAATCAGTCTCCAGCCGTCATTGGTGCTGTTTGTTCCCTCTGCCTTTCGCATAGAGCAATTTTAAAAGAGCACGATATGAGTGTGCCAGACTTCCTTAGTTCCTTAGTTGGAATGTTAACAATCTTAGTACAGTTACAATATTTTCTTTTCTTTAAAAGCTCCTTTTGCCAAAAATACACAACATTTTGTGTCTCAAAATGTGGTGCTGATTGGAAAAGGTTGCCCTCAGAGTAAAACCAATAATCTGTTTCTTCTGTGAGCAATGAATGCATGAATCAACTTTATTCGGATAAAGTCAACATTCATTCAAGTCATGGTGCAATAATATATTAAACATAGAATAAAACAAATAAAAACATTAATTGATAAAAAAAACAAATACAGACCAATTAAAATCCATGCAAATTAAAGATCAAAAAGTGTTAATTAATTGGTGAAGAGAAACTCAAAAAAATATCAAGACCTTTCACACCATTCATTACCTAAATCCGCAATGATGAAAGATGCAATTTTTTTTATTTGTTTTTTAAGTCTGCCTTGGTCTATTAGAAAACCTGTCACACAAAATACAGAATAAAAAATATGAAACATCAATACACTGCAGCGTTATTTATTAGGCAATAAAAAACAAGAAGGGGGCATTACTGCTTTAGGTAATGCCCCGGGCCCATAGTTACAGGGCCGAGCGAATTGAAGGCTTTAGCGCAGGCCACAGGGCATTACCTGAAGTGGCAAATCCCCCCTGAGAAGGGCTTATTGCAATATTTTTCATTTGCGAAATGCTTTGCGTTTCGTAACTGTAAATAGAAAAATAAATGGCCACCAAGGAAGGGGAAGCGAAGTCTGTTCTCCCGAAAAAAGAGGAAAAGTAGACAAAGAAAATGGCCGCCATGGAAAGGTGAGAAGGGTAGTCCCTTCTTCCTTTCCACGGTGGTGTTTCACAGATCAGGAGCGGACGTCCTGTTGTTAGAAGTATTCCCAGCGCGTCTGCTCCTGAAAAGGATCCAAAAGGAGAAGTTCAGAGGGGGGAGGGAGGGACATGTGTGTATTAGGAGGGGGAGGGGAAGGGGTAGAGGAGCACTTACCTTATTCCCCGCACAGTGAAGATGGCGGCCTCCAGCCCTGAGGAGGCTCAAAGCAGCGGGATTACTGTGTGGTAATACCCCCGTTCTGAGCATCCTCATTGGTTGGGAGGCTGCCACCCCCGCCAGCTACCAAATAGGCAATAAGCCACGAGCAGGGGGCCATGAACACTTCAGGTAATGCCTCTGGGCCCATAGTTACAGGTCCATGTGAACCAAGGGCCCTAAATCAGGCCCCGGAGCATTACCTGACGCATGAATGCCCACTTACCTTGATCCCCGGCGGGGAAGATGACAGCCTCCATCCTGAGGAGGCTTGGAGCGGCGGGGTTACCATGTGGTAATGCCCCTGTTCAAAGCCTCCCAATATGCTGGGATGGGGCCACCCACGCCGCTTGCTAATGTCACATAAAGAATTATCAATTTTAAACTGATACATAAAAAGAGAGAAAACTAATTAAAATAATCATCTCATATCTTGCATGTGACGAGTAGTTTCCAGTTCAGAAAACATAATCTGCATGCTCAAGACTCATATAGAATTTTATGTTGCAGACCAAGAATCATCAAAGATGGTAATACATTGAATCGAAGCAGAATTGTGAATCTCCGTAACTGGCCGGTAGAAGTAATCACAAAATATTTAGTTGGCATTAGATAATTGAAACTTCGCCTCAAAAACTGTCAGAGTTTTTTTAGTGGCCAAATAATTGATGTTCGCACATCTGTCCATAGAGTAAATTCTAATAGTTATTTCATCAGGAGGGTGGAATGCATTGAAAGATCTATAGACCAATTAATTTTATCATGTAAGTTTATACAAGAGGTAACAAATTCCATCAGCACCCTGTCCGCCCTAATCATGTTGCCAAAAAACTCTAACAATGTGTTTCCATCACAAGTGATCACCTTTTTACCGAAGTACATAAAGAGACAAGACCCAGTCTAACAGCTTCAATGGGAGGCAAGTTGCCAATGCATAACATGTGGGAATGTCAGGGAACATTAACAAGAATTTGAAGGCGGGCTTGCAATTTAACAGGCCATTCAGGAGAGGAACTAAAAGATCTCTACCCTTTGGTTTATACAAGGGCTATAACAAAACAAAATGTATGAGCGTCTCTACTCTGGCCTCGACACAAGGTCACCCCTAACTCTTTTCGTTCTCACTTTTGAATCCCTTTTTTCCATTAAGTGTTCTTAAAGGGAGTAGGGCAAATCTGAATCGAGGCAGTGTTAGCCAGTGGGTCCTGTTGGTGACATTGAGAAAATAGCCCTTACAAACGTTTTGGGGAACATTTCCTCCTTCGTCCTACCCCTTAAGAATTGAAATTGAACCATATCTTTTTGAGAGATCTTTTAGAATCAGTGGGCATAGAATCTGTATTTTCTATTCTTGTAGATGGTAACAATATGGTCTGCTTTTCGAAAACATCTCTGGGGTTGCTTGTGGTTTAGCGAGCAAAGAATGATGGTCTTGAGGGTTCTCCAGAGCGATGACAGTGGTTAAGATTAATGCTGAACCTTCCAGCCATCACCTCTTTTGTTTTGCTTTAGTCACGCCGAGTGGGACAGGTATGGCCAGAATGGCCAGACGTGGGTCCTGTGCCTGCTGGGCCTAGAGACCCAACCTACACCTCACTGGTGACGCCCAATGAGACTGAAATATGTTTGGGGATGCGTGTGGTCTCGTGCAGAAGGCATGTGACCAAGAAGTTTGGGCTGGACTACCGCTTTGGGGTGGGACCGAGCTTGATTTGCATATGGTCTTTCCCCTTCTGTAATGGCTTGTCAGACGAAGAACGATGGTCTGAAGAGTTGCCCAGAACGATGCCAGAGGTTAGGATAAATTCTAAACCTTCCAGCCATCACCGCCTTTGTTTTCCACTTGTGGATAATGCATATTCTTGTGAACCTACGAATACCCCAATTTCCCTCGCTCTGTTGGGTTAGATGGTCATCCTATTTCACGTGTGAGTTAAAACATAAGGCCAGGTAATCATATTAATCACAGTGGGTTATGCTTTGGCCTTTGCAAAAGATATGATGAAATGTTTATTGGACCTAGCAATACACATAACATCTTATGTTGATGCCTTAACTACCAGACCATGATCTGCTATGCACCGTATATAAGTATCTACCAGTTCCTGGAGTACTCTGGGTGTCCTAGCAAGCATGGCAGCATCATTGGCATAGCAACAAACTGGTAGGCTCCTGCCTCCTGTATGGGGTACATCATATATAGCCTCCCCTAGTGCTACTGGCAAGGATTTAATACAGCATTTGAACCAGAGGAGGCCAGGACATAGCCTTGCTGGTGCCACCTTTTAACTTCCAAAAACCCTGTTAATACACCCTCTGCCACTCCACCAGAAGGAAAGATGGCTGTCCATTCACAGCGGCGTTGTTTATATGATGTACCTGTCCACGAGCTCAAAGGCAGATGCTGAGTCCATCATTGTCATGCAGACTGGTGGATGCAGCCTGTGGACACATATTCAACCAAAATCAAATGAAACCCTTCATTAAATATGAATCCATGTCACGTGTCAGATAAAAACCTCTCAAACCCATTCTAGCAATATTGATAAGAATCCTGGCAAAGAAGTGCTATCTAGCACAGTAATGGAACCAAAGGACTTCGGTAAAGCCCGATCACCCTTTTTAAATATTAGAACACAGTCTCCAGCTGATCGGAACCCTAGCAGTCATAATGTGAAGAACAACGCCAACAATGGAGCCCACGTTCCAGCGTGAACAAATTGTTGGGAACACCGTCAAGTCTAGGACTTTCCCCAATGTGTTGCCTCCCCAGGACTATTGAAATGTCCTTCAGCACCATGGGCGTGATTTGCTATCCCCTCAGAGATTTGATATCCCCTCAGAGATTTGATATCCCCTCAGAGATTTGCTATATCCTCAGAGATTTGATATCCCCTGAGAGATTTGATATCCCCTCAGAGATTTGATATCCCCTGAGAGATTTGATATCCCCTCAGAGATTTGATATCCCCTCAGAAATTAGTGACCGAGCTTGCTCAAGCCTGTCACTGTCCAGTGAGGTCCCTCCTCCTTACAGCGTGGTAGTCTGTAAAGGCGCCACATATGTCATGATCAGCTCTGCTTGGCCTTTATAATAAGCCTTTGTAATGTTTGCCACAATTCCCCAGAGAGTTTGTTTACACTTAGATTTAGCTGCTTTAAGGACGTGTATCCAATTCTTATCAGTAATTAGGGTGTGGCGTGCATTTAGTTCATGTCTTTTCCCGTCTGCCCTCTGTACTCAAGATTCAGTGGTTTCTCCTCCAGAGGTGATTAATAGTTTTGAAGCTTGAAAATACTATTCAGCCATAAGCACTTTGTTCTATTACACCCCCCGTACACACAGTCTTGTTCAACCATTACCAAATGCTACCAGCAGCTATTCAAATACAAGACATATAGCCTGTTGCATCACCCTGTAGACACCCTGTCATTTAAGAGATGACATCCCACAGCAACCTAACACAGGGTTTGTAGGGAAAGGATTGAGACCCTTTAACATGTATCCCATTATGGGCTAGGAAATGGGACATTAAAAATGCTGCATTTTGTGTGCTGGCCACTGATTAGTTGGTAGTACATTTAAACCACAGCATTTTTACAATATGCACAAACACTTATGATGAACAGAACAATAGGACCTGGTAGCATAGACCCATTGTCCCTTACAAGGTTTGTCAGAACCCCAGAACCACTTGCACAGCCTAACTGCATCCCCTTCTCCTCCTCATGTATGGGCAATTTGCCCACAAAGTGATAGTTACTACAGGATTCTTGCGCTTACAATGGGCCTCATTGTACATTTAGTGGTATCCCGCCAGTAAATCCGGCAGGAGACCACCAAATGGAATTACTGTATCTGCCACTTGGTCTACTGGAATTATTCATTCAACAAAGAAAAAGTCCACACTGTTGTGGCTGTGGTTGTGCCCGTGGGCTAACATACCAGTAAGAGGGCAAAGGGAACTAATATTAACACAAGGTACTAGTACGTGTGTAGGTTGGCCTATAGGAAGGTGTAAATGAGTTAAGGTCCTACCACTGGTCCAAACCTAAGTGCCCCATTTGGGGTAATAGCATCTACATATAATTGGTATCCATCATAATACAACACATCAAGGATAGTCATACAAATTATTGTAAGTTAGAGACAAGACTTTATGTGCAAACATCCATGCAAGAAGTGAAATAAATGCCCTAAACCATGAGGGCAAATACAATCAATAAAACATTTTTGAGGTTACATACATGTAAAATTCCTTCTAAACATAAATCAGAATGCAGGATTGCTAAACAGAAATTATGAATTTTATTTGTTTATTTATAAAGTTTACACATAGATAATCAATCAAACAATCAGAACAATAAATACTCAGCAAAAATACACAGAATAGCAGAATATTATATATACATAACTTGCAATAAATCAGTAAATACTCAGAAAGTCATCCCACACCTTTCCGTACAACCTCAACTTCCCTTGCCTCTTGTAAACCACCCTCTCCTTGGATGCAAGGGCAGACATCCCCTCAACCCAATCATCAAGAGAAGACGCATTCCGCGACTTCCAGCCCCTGAGGACCAACTTTTTGCCCAGACAAGCTCCACGGAGTAAAAACTTTTTCCGTGACACAGAGAGATCATCCAGCAATTCTCCACCTCCCAAAATCATTGTCATAAAATCCAATTCAACATCCAAATCCAAAACACGCAGACAGGCACCACAAACATCATGCCAAAATCCCCGTACACGCATACATTCCCACAACAGATGTTCCAGACTTCCCTGTCTATTCCCACAACACCAGCATTCATCTGAGTCCATCAGCCCCCTCTTAAACATTCGCTCCGGGCTCCAAAACACTCTATTGAGGATCTTTATCTGTCTTGACCGTTCCACTATATCAATTGCACAGAGTTTAACATTCGCACACATATCCAGCCACATCTCAGGCGAAATCTCACACCCCAACCTCCTTCCCCATTCATCTCTCAAATCAGAATTTTCGTTATAAGCAGACACAATACAATTATATATCCTACTAGCAATGGAAAAACCACCTGGCTCCCTCTCCATTAGATAGAGATTCACCATTGAACTTCCTAGCTCTGCCACATCACCGATACATCTTTTCAATTTCCTGAAGTCTTCAGTTCTGAAATTATCAATGTGAAACTTTGCTCGTAACTCATGTTCCCCAATCCACCCTCCATCCACCAGAACATCATCAATCCAGAGCACCCCGCCTAGAAACCAATCTGGCCAGAATAAAGACCTGCCCCCGATAGCAATCAATGTGTTCAACCAAATGGATGAGTGAATGGTCCTTGAAGCAACCGAGCCCAACAATTCATGAACCTGTCTCCACGTCTCTCTCAGAAAAACCGTCAAAGGTGATTTATTACATGACTTGTTTGTCGCCGTGAGAATTGCCCTTGGAGGGAGCGGACCCAACATACTAGCCTCTGCAATTACCCATTGATCAGGCAAATCCATCAAAAAAGGCACAATAAAATGACTTGAAAAGGCTAAATGATATGCCCTGAAGTTTGGTACTCCTAGACCACCTTTTTCTACTGGCAACTGAAGTTTCCACAATTTAAGCCTAGGCGGCTTATTATCCCACAGGAATGACTGCAACAAACCATCAATTTTTTTCCAGTAATGTTGACCAATTTTCATCGGAAGCATACCTAGAACATAATTAATCTTTGGAGCTGCATTCATTTTGATAGCGTTCACCTTGCCCCATAGGGACAAATGAAGCAAAGACCACCTCAAGATGCTCATTTTTAAATCAGTACAAACCTCATTCATGTTTACCACAACCATCTCATCCACCAGTGGGGTTAGACATATACCCAGGTACTTCAGTTTCCTTTCACACCATTGAAACCCAATCCCAGTAATCAAGTTCTTGTCACAATATCCTGAAATTGGCAACACCTCAGATTTAGACCAGTTAACCTTAAATCCAGACACTGCATGAAATCTATCCAAAACATTCAGCAAGGCCGGAAGGGACACTGTTAAATTCTGTAACAACAAAAGTAGGTCATCCGCATAAAACCACAACTTTTGGTCAGCACCATGAAAACTCAGACCCTGTATCCCCACGTCACTCCTTAAGGCAATCGCCAATGGTTCCATGGCCAAAACAAATATCAGGGGGGATAAAGGACATCCCTGTCTCGTACCCCTCCATAGCACAAAAGAATCTGACAATTGCCCATTAGTTCTGACAGCGTCAGTCGGACAAGCATAAAGCAAGGCGATCCAAGAAATAAATTCCTCTCCCAAATTCATGGCACGCAATACTGAAAAAAGATAGTCCCAATCAACACGATCAAACGCTTTCTCCGCGTCCAAGGAAAGCACCGCAACATCATCATCCATATCCTGTGCATGTGTCATCAACAACAATAAGTTCCTAATATTGCTAGATGTCCTCCGGCCATGAACAAAGCCAGACTGATTAGTGTGTACTAACTTCACAAGAAGATTCTGCAAACGAAGGGCCAATAGTTTTGCAAGGATCTTATTATCAGTATTAATCAAACTGATCGGACGGTAATTTGAAGTCAAACAACCATCTTTATCCTTTTTTAGAAAAAACGATATAATGGCATGACTAGTAGAAGCAGGAAGCAAACCTCCCACCCTGGATTCCATGAACATATCCCGCATAAGTTCTACCACCGAATCAGGTAAGAGGGAAATTATGAATTTTAGTTAAAAAGGAAAGAAGAAAAAATGGAAAAGTCAATGAAGCATAAAAAGAAATAAAGAAAATATTTCTCCCAATGTAGTAGCATCAACACTGGAAAAAGGTAACAAATACTTTTTTCAATATTATATGGTCATGATAAGTATCAATCAAACCCCAGTGTGAATATTTGTTCATACACCAATGGGGTGGGGTCTGCCAGCGCATGAGGGGGAAAAACAGGAAAAAAGAACAATGCTGATATGACAAAAATGAATAAAGCTAATTCACTAGACAGTGATCTCAGGAAAACAACTGAGTTACTGAACAAATGTTTTTGTAAATCCTGACTAACTGAAGAAACAACAAAACATGTATTGTTATAGACGAGAGGTCCAATGTAGATCAGATGTTATTCTGAGGGACCTCCAATCCCCTCTAGACAATATTGCGTTTGGGCGGTCCCAGCTCCGCCTTCATCAGGGCAGTGATAGCAAGACCCTGTGAAAAACAACGGGGAAAAAGAGGAAGGAATGTTTTAGTAAAAAGAAAAGAACTGAATTCGAAGGAAAACAGAAAAAAGAGAAACATGTGTAGAAAATGATGAAGAGAATGATTTATATGGAACAGAATTATGTAGAAGAATTGCTAGAGTAAAAAAAATGCAAAGTGCATGATCCTAGTCATGTTTGCAACTCACATCATGCCAAAGTCTAAATTTCCTAACGTGTTGGGATCACCTCGTAACATGCTAGTGTGACCCCCCCGAGGAGAACAAAAGGACCTGGCCAGAAATCCCCTTCTGAGAACAAAAACGCAAGGGACTTGGAACACACCAAACGGAACCCGCCCCCCCCCCTGGGGGATGGGGTGAGGGTGAAAGGGCGGAAAGAGAGTACAATTAAAATTAAAATTAAAACCCCAATTCGGGCATAAGTGGACAGTCAAAGCAAGAAATTGCCATGGAGATCGTAAAGATAACTTACCAAAGGTGATGGTAAAAAAATGAAAAAACCATGGCATGTAATAAACAGTTCATGCATCCAAAGAGTGCATGTGGCGTCTCTATAGAGAGCTGGGAAAAAAATGTATTAGTTCCCAAAAAAATCTTGCAGTCAGTAGCATCCGACCGTATTCCACATATCTGTGAATCTAGAGAGAGAAAGCATAGTAGGGTATAAGCATATCTGTAAGCTTGGCCCGTATGGAGGAGAAAAAACATGAAGCAAAAATATTACCTTGAGCGTGATCCTTATGCTGCGCTCAACGAAAAAAGTGAGCCCATTATAGCTCGTTGGGAAGTGACTAAGTCCTGTGTGGTGTCAGTTAAATGGGCGGCTGCCTACCAAAGGAGATTATATCACCAGATGCGTACGAGGTCCGTTGAAGAAACCAACCTGGACCAAAAGAAAGGAAACAAAACCCAAATAAAGGGCAGTTAGCCTTCAAAGTTGTAAAACACAGGAAAGAAAACTCGTGTGTAAGGAAGCTGTAGTGCAGGTGGTTCAGTACTTGTTATTAGGTGTAGCTAAGTTCCATAGCGAAGAGCTTAGGCAGATGGGGAAAGGAGGGAAAGACAGCCTCCGGCTGGCGCCTGTGCCGCGCTGCAAATTCTGCTGCGACTGGCTCCTGGAATGCGGAATGGGAGCCTTTCTATTTGGAAGGATGCCATGACGTGTGGAGGCGGGCGTTTGGGCCGGTGTCTGGTAATAGGCGGGGCACCCAATCAGGACCCTGTGTGTCCCCCGAGTGGCAGGGGGTGTGTGTCCCGCCTAGCCTATCAGCTGGGATAGAGAGTCGTAGCCGGGTTGTAATAAATACAACACAGCGTCAAGCAAGCAAGTGATAGATGTTGGGGCCGGCGTCTGCCTGGAGACACAAAGGAGATCGCGTTTCTTCGTGCCGCCTCTGACTAATTAGAGAATCCAAAGCCCGGGGGCATGATGGTCTCCACGGACCAGTCCAGAGGGGACACCCCCTTCTGCCAAAATATTGGTCGAGGAAAACTATGTAATTGAGAAGAGCAGATCCTTGTGCGTTTAAACACGCCAGGAATTAACCGCGTGAGATGGTTCTGGGACCCGAATTGCACCCGTATTGTTAGGATCTGTGTTACACCCATGTTGTTAGGACCCATGTGACAGGGACGTAAATCTCCTGACCGGCTCCCAAGGTATCTGGCTCTTGTGCAATGGGAAGTCTAACTAGACATGGAATTCTGCCAGGAAAGGAAAAAAATGGTGGGTGTGCATGTAAACAGTGTATGCATACCGGGACTGAATGGGCTTGTGGAGGCAGTCCCGGGTGTAAATGTATGCAGCAAGTTAAATAAACTGGCGGTCCCTATCTAGGGATAATATGGAAGACAATAAAACCATAAGAAAGCTCAGCTCGAAAAAATTATCTAAAAATAATCTCTGTTAACAGTGAAGGATTCAGGAAGGAGGTAGCTCATTGAGACCATTGTCCAGGGAGTCCAATCTGTACACCCATCTCTTTTCCAATTCGAGAAGTCTGTGCTGTACATTTTGACCTGTATGGATCCTATCAAGGACCCACCACAAGATGTCATCAGGGGTATGGGAGTTGGTCAGGTAATGTGTGACCAATGGAGATGTAGTTTTCTTACACCGGATCCTCGAGCGGTGTTCTAAGATCCGAGTCCCTACATTCCGCATGGTTTGTCCCACATATCTGAGCCCACAAGGGCATTCAATACAGTATATCACTTGACTGGTCTTGCAATTGGATTGATTGTTTAAGACCCATTGGGCCTCATTACGACTCAGGCGGTAAGGGGTTTACGGCGGCGTAAACAGCGCCGACCCTTACCGCCTGATTCCGAGGTCCCTTAGCGCCATGGAGGTTTTAACACCTGCTTTTAGCAGGTGTTAAAATCCATGGCGCTAAGGGATCTTGATGTTAATTACGCCACCGTAATTTACGGTGGCGTAATTAACGCCTTCCCCACTCCCATTATGCCCTATGGGAGTGGGGAAGGCGTTAATTACTTCCCCACTTCCCTAACGTAGTTTACGCCATGGTGGTAAAGGTACGACCCAGGCGGTAACTTACCGCCTGGGTCGTAATGAGGCCCATTGTCTATCGCCAATGTTGAATGTTTGGATCCTCTTAGTAAATTTACATACCGAACAGGATCCGCAAGGATAGTGTCCGGTGACCTTGCGTAAGTTCCACAGGCCTGTGCGGAGTGGAATTTTACTGTATGAGGAATGAACTAAATGATCTCTGATGTTTTTTGCTCTTTTAAAAGCAAAGCGAGGTATAGGCTCATCCACCAGTTGTAATCTAATAATGGGCCAATATTTTCTGATCATTTTTTTAAAATCAAAAACATTGGGTCCATGAGTCAAGACGCATGTTAACCTTGCTGCATCAGGAGTATTCGGTTCCGGCCGTGATATCAAAAGTGAATCCCGGTTCATGAACCTAGCTCTCTTGGTAGCAGTATTCACCAACCTTGGGGTATCCACGTATGTGTAGGCGCTGACCAAGTGCTTCGGCATTCTCATAGAAATCTTTCAGAGAAGTACAATTTCTTCTGATTCTTAGTAATTGCCCATATGGCAAGTTCTGTTTAATATGTAGTGGATGGTCACTTTGATAATGAAGGAGAGTGTTGCAGTCTGTAGGTTTCCTGAATAGGTTACAGGCTAGTTTGTTTTTGAGACCTGTAATCGCTAAATCCAGGAAGTGTATCTGTGTAGTACTATGTTCCATGGTGAATTTGATACTATTATCACAAGTATTCAACCATTCAAAAAATTGTTGGAGGGATGTGTCGTCGCCTGTCCAGATGAAGATAATATGATCGATATATCGATGCCAGTGAGAGATCTTGGTGCACCACTGGTTGATTTGACTGAAGATGTATTTTTTCTCAAAAGAGGCCATGAAAAGAATGGCAAGGCTAGGTGCAAATGTTGCACCCATAGCTGTACCTTTGACCTGCAAGTAAAACTGATTGTCAAAAGTAAAAAAATTCTTGCATAGAGCAAACGTGGCTAATTCAATGATGAATTCTGGTGGTACCCGGGATGGGCCGGTCTCAGTGTGGTCCCGGGTCAAATGTTCATAGATACAATCAATCCCTGCATCTTGTGGGATAGACGTATATAAGGCTTGTATGTCCATGGTAACCAAAAGTTGTTTGGAACCATCAAACGACAGGTTCTCAAACACCTGAATGGTATGTGTCGGATCCCTGAGATATGATTGGGTTTTGCTGCTCAAGGGTTTAAGGAAATAGTCAATAAATTGACCCATGGGTTCCAAAATGGAGCCGCAACCAGAGACATTGGGTCTGCCAATAATGGAATTATTGGCAGATTACAAGTTGCATGAAGGGTGGGAATTCCCCATTCCATGGGGGCCCATAGGAATCAACAGGGGGATTGCTGTTATCACCGGCACCGGGATACATAGAGAAAGAGAGAGGGAGAGGGCGATAGAGAGATATAGAATCTGCCTATGATATGCTGGGTATAACTAGCTGAACATATTTCCTTATGTTGTTACTTCAAAATTCTGTTCTGGATGCGCAGTTACCTCTGACCACAGAATGCAATAAGTACCTACACTTTGTCTTAAGGTAGTTAATGATATGTTCACCCATTAAAACCATTATGTTTATTTTTCTTTGACCATCATTCTGTTCATCCCTGTGATGGTATGTGGGGTTTGTAAGTGGCGGTCCTTCGGAAGGTCTCTAGTTCCTTTGAATTTTCAAACCAGAGGCATGCGGAGTGCGAACGCAGAGTGCAACAGTTCTATTCGTTTTTATTCTGTGTCTACAGCTATGGTTACGGGTGGAGTCCTCAATGGGAAGATTTGAAAAACACACAGATAGCATGTAGTGCTCGAGCAAACTGCGGCTGCAGAGGACTACAGTTGGAGCAGTTTTTTTGTTTATGGCTACCGTTGCAGATTGAGCCTTTCTTTGGCAGATTTTAAAAACACAGAGAGAGCATGTAGCATGAGTGTGGACCAAAAGTACTACAGTTGTAGTGGTTCTTTCTTCAGTGTCTATGACTACAGTTGGTCTGCAGAGTTAAAAAACACCCAGAGACTGTGTAGCACTGCTGTTGAGTGCAGGCGCAGAGTGCTACAGTTGGAGCAGTGGGATCAGGCTGTAGAGCTGGCAGGAGCATACAAGCAGCAAATCAGTTTAAAATCTTGAAGCTTAAAGGCAATGATGTATGCTCTAAGAAGTAAAGGTGAACAGGCAGTCTTGCCTAGTGCAGAAGAGATAGCTCCTTCAAAGGCTTTGAGTAAACAATGTGTAATGGCACTTGAGGAGAAAGCTAGGACATGTGATTGTGATTCCGCAGGTAATGAAATGGCCAAATCACAAATCACTGACTCCTTCAGGAATGTTGTTTCCAACATTATTACCAAAGTAGTGCACAGCAGCGCTCCCTCATGTGGTCCAAGGAAAAATCCAAAATACTATTTAAAAAAAAGGAGTGAACACGGTGCAAGAAAAAACACAGCTTTATTAACCCAAAATGGCCGGGAGAAAGACAAACGGTCGGAATTGAAAACCATCTCAATCTGCCACTTCCAGGCCACAGTATTTAAGGCATACAACCCATTAACGTAATCGTATCGTTGCAACACTTTTACGGTGATTATAACCTGTTGATTGGCTGCTCGTCAGCAAGCCCCTGTTGGTATGCACGTTCAGATCACAGCTCCTCCCAAACGATTCAGAGTGCGGAAAATATGTTAAAACTCTGAGAATGCACAAAGAGTAGTGTAGGGGAATGGGGGGTTCCTATGGGTGGAAATTATTGACAGAAGACACGTGTATTTCAGGAGCTTATAAACCATTGTTTTCCAATAGTATACTTTAGAATATTTTTGCATGTGTGTGACACTTACAACACATAGAGTTAACTTTAAGAACAGGCCTGAATCCTCGCATGCAATGTTGGAGACACAGAACAACGAGGCCTCATCTTTTTGCTTGATTATTGCATTGCATTGCAGTTCTCAGGCACAGTGAGGATCACACACGCACACCCATGTATAAGTGTATCAGGTTAGCCCTTTGAATAATTAGGCATGAATGTTAGAAGTTGAAGCAAACGAGTTGCCGTTCAGTACGAAACCCATATTCATGGGAGCCGGGGCAGAGGTCTTGGGCTTCCGAAACAGGAACTGAGATGTACGGTACTAGTGCCCCCCACAAGAATGGTAATTTTATTTGAACTACCAGATGCACAGGAATAGCACTCCTAAATCCTTCATGAATTGGATGGATTAGTGAGACACTAGGTCCATTTCCAGGGAGGGGTAGCTGAACTAGGGGGCTGAGCACAACAAGGACTCTGATTTGGACCAGGGAGAGCAAAGGGTGAGGTCAAATTATAAGATAATGATGGGAAGGCATGATGGGGCGCCTACGTGTCTGGGGTGAGAAAAGAGTTGCCTTGTTTGCAAGGACCAGACTGACCTCAAAGTTATCGGGCAAGTTCATGTTGACGACCAGTTGCAGATCACGTGATTAGGAGTGAAGATAGAATGTTGCCTTTTTAAGCTTAACCAATTAACTTGCAGTGTTCTGAGGTGAATAGCTTGTCACCGAAGTGGGGAGAAGATGGTGAAAGAAACGACAACACCAATCGGCACAGGGGCTATTTGGAACCATTAGCATGTAAATAGGCAGCAGTGAATGAGGGTGGGGGATTAATACTGTATGTCGAATGCGTCATGTATCACGATTTTTGTGTTTATAAAGTGAACTCCATATTGATGAAGAGAGAGAGAGACAGAGAGCTCTGTGGCAATGACTTATAATACCAAAAGGGTGCACTCGTTTTTTCCCTAGCGGGTTGTTCTTTCTATGTCTGTTTGTTGTGGAGTTACCCTACATTATTGAAGATCCCAACATGATCTCAGACTGCCCTCTGAAGACGGGGGATTCCTGGTCACACATCTGGAGGGGGCCGCGGCCACCTGCAGCAACCAGTCCCCTTTGTGCGCAGGTTCGAGAGGTTTACAGGAGCTATGTTATCAGAATTCTGGTCGCTTCATTTTATATAGAGGATTGCGGTGTAACAGTACCCTTTCCTATGGTAATAGGAAAGAAGACAGCACTGTGTAATGGAGTGAAATGGACACAGATAGAGGCCCCGTATATTTAGTGGGTCTGGGATCTCTCTGCCCAGTAAAGGGGGGCGTAAGAACATAAAGTAATTGTGGTAGATGCCCCTGTGGGCCTGGGATCTCCTCACCCGATTTAAAGGGGGTGCTAGAATGAAAGTAGACCTTTTCTGTGTGATTGTTATTGTTGGTAATTTGTTTTTGCGATTAGTAGAAGCTGCGGGACGGATTAATGTGCTGTGTTATGTTATAGAAGATTAAGAGGAGTGAGTGGGTGTGGGTGTGTGGATAGTATGTAAGGAAGTATTGATGGGAGGGGTGTTAGGGAAGGGTATTGGTTGCTGGGGTGGAGGCAAAGGCAGTCTTAACATTGTAAAGGAGTAAGTAGGGGTGGCTATGATGTGGAGCCGGCAACCCCCATTGGAGTATATGTGCAAAGCTCTTCCTTTGTATCGAGAAAAGATTCTGGATTATCATGAGGAATGGCTGGCAGAGACAAAAGGAGGAATGTATGAGCCATGGGCAGAAAAGGGAACAAATAACAGAGATATATTGAGTCATATGTATACATTTTTGGTAGCCAAATATTAGGGGAAATAGTTGAAAAATAGAAATGAGGTCTTAGAGTTATGGAAAATGGTAGAGGATCTGGAGGATGTCCCTACAGAATCCTTTAAGGTAGTGTGCGAGGTGGGCACCCCTCGTACTCAGACAACAATTATGCCCACTGCCCCGAGTGGCCCTGCTCTCCCTGCTGAGGCCAACCAATGTCCCCCGTTAGGATATTATCCTGCACGTACTGTGTCAGGATATACAAAGCCCACATATATCCCATTACCCGCTACAGCTCAACGGCCACCTTTGCTGGCTCAGTACCACAATCTCCCTTACCCTATAGCCTCTGCTGCTGCGAGGGGTAAGGCATCAGGCATCAGAAGGAACTGATACAAAACCTCAGAAGGAGCTAGTAGAGGCAATAAAGAATTTGGCTAAAATTGGATAGATGAGATGAACAGTGGATACCTGTGGGAACAATTGAATGGATAGCGGAAGATATTTAGTTTCAAATAGATAGTACAGCGATCAAGAATGCAAACATAGAAAAGGACATAGAGGAGAGGAGGAGGCTAGGTGAGAGTTTGGATTATGGTACAATACGGCCAAATGATGAATATGATCATACGCGAGAGGAAGAGGAAGGGTGGGATACGGTAGACGAGTTGGAGGAGGAGGAATGGCCGCCTGTCATTTCCCCATGGGTGGAAAGCTTGTGTGGACCTAGGTTGAGGAACAGGTATGGGTGGATGGCAGTAGCTAAGTGGCCAGTGGTGCAAAAAAAGAAAGTGGTAGAGAGGGTAGGAACACACTTTCCGTTGTTACACAAGGTACCTGGAAGAGCACAATATATACCATGGGCTCACATGGATAAAAACAGTCTCATAAAGGCACTCCCTTCACTTACCACTGGAGCAGGGAAATGGATATATGTTTTTGAGAAGCAAACCGCTGGTACATTTTTGGCTGTAGGGAACTTGAAAAGCTTGTTTATGTTGATACTGGGGGATCAGGCTGAGGACATATGGGTTAAAGCTGGGTACCCGGGTGGGAATTTTGGTGACAATAGTCACAATGGAGCTCATTTTAATGACATTAGGTACTAACTGTGGGTGGCACTATGGCGCACATATTCAAATATGCCTGATCGACAGTCAATCATGCAAAGGACAACGCAAGATGATGAGGATCCCACCCCTATATATTGCATATACAGGAAATGTGGTGGGCAGAAACGGGAGATTCCTGGGATCGAGCAATTCCATTATTCTATTTCTTAGTTAAAAGGGGTCTTCCGGATCAGGTACAGAAAGCACATGACAAGATAGTTTGGATTGAGGCAAAGGATTGGGCGTAAATTCAGTTTATTATTATTCATCATTGTAAATGGTTGAAAGAAAAGAGGAAGGAAGCCACGCAGCGATCACATGTGGAGGAAGCGAAACTGGTTCAAAAGAAGGTTGCAAAGGTCACGTTGGGGGAGCTGTAGCGACTGTGCAGACTGAAGGATCAGCAGAGGTCAGGGCAGTACAGGCCGATTTGCGAGCGTACCAGTGTGGGGAGGTGAAAATGATTGGCAGGTGGGTATCAGCCTCAGTATCAAGAGGGGGTTCCAAGGGGGTTTCAGCAGGGTAGAGAGGGGTTCTTAGGACCCCTTGGGGGATGAGGAGGGTTTGGAGGAATGAGGCCTCAGGGAGGAGGAGCAGGTCAGTGTTGGCCGTTTGGCAATGTATCATTTTTTGAGAAAATGTAGAAGCAGGCAATGATTTGTATATCTAAAGCAAAAAACTTGTCTGGTGAGACTGTCTGATGAGACCTGTTTGTATATCCCCACCAACAGATGTATCCTTATCCCCAGGGAGCTACGGCCCCATACCCACAGTAGTACGGACAGTTACCCCCAGCAGTTACATGGTGTGTCATTGCCTGCTGCCCCACCATCTTTTCTGCAGTTGCCAGCTCCAGGCTCCAGTAACATGCCACTGTATGCAGTATATCAAGGACTACAGCAGGGTCCTCAAATATTCACCAGTAATGCTGTGCCGAATGGCACAGTGACACATTATCAGCGGGTCACCATGATTGGAGGGAATCCATTTATTTTCCCAGGGACAAACACATATCCAGATTAGGACAGCCTTATCCTGTCCAGTCCTAGTGTTCACCACCGATCCAGATGAGGAATCGTTGGTGGGCATGGAGATAGGAAATAAACCGTTCATTTTTATGGTGGATACAGGTGCGACCAAATCATGCATTAGTGAAGGAGAATTCCATTTATCAGGTGAGGTCATGGATACGCAGGGCTTCTCTGTGTCAATTAAATTGGTCCTCTTTTATCACTTAGAAATTGATTGTTAACAGGAGAAGGATGATGATTTAATTGTAATGATAAAGGTTTTTCTTTTTAAACAGGATCATGTAACATGTACTTGTTCTTAATTTGTTATGTTTCTTTTAAAATCAATAAAACATTTAAATAAAAAAAATAAAATTAATTTGGTTCTTTTTTTCAAATAAATTACCTATTAAGGCAGTGGGCAGAGAGGTGTGGGCTCCCTTGTTGTATTTCACTGCGACCCTGATCAACTTGTTGGGAAGGGACATTATGAGTAGTGTGAAGGCATCATGAAGGAAGACACAGACTACAGACTTAACGTTCAAAATAAAACACTTTATTAAATCAAATGCCAGGATGGTAAAAGGCCTAACGTGCTCTATGATAAGGTGGGATTTCCCTACCTAAATGAAACTAAGGAAAGTCTGTGCCCAAGAGACCAACTCAAAAGTCTGTCTGTGTCCAAAAACCTATACTTGCCCTCACAACTAAAGCTAAATGTGGAGGGATGTCAACAATACAAGAAATAGTGTTCAACTCAAAGTTCTGAGTTTCTTCCAGCTCGTTGCTTTCTTTCAGCTCCCTTCCCCAAGTGTAAAACAGTTCCCCAAAAAGTCTTAAAATGACCTTTCTTAAGTTCAAAGTGATACCGTTCCAAACAGTCCTCGGGGGGCCCCCTCTCCAAGTTCCAAGTAACATAGTTGCATCAGGTGCATCATTAATGTCTATCACCATGGCACTATCATGGCCCAGTGCTTTCAGCCCAACCTCCTCCTTCTCGATAGGCGTCTTACGTCTCTTTTCAACTCCCCCCTCTCCTGCCACCCTGCCTTCTCCTACCCCCCTTGTCACATCCCCCCAGTGGTGGCACCCCGCCCCTGTTCCCCTCCTAAGAAAACATTTAAAGGGGGCAACCAGCTCCACGTAGCTACCCTCAATTCTCACTCTGCTGTCAAACACTGCTATGAAATCTGTCACTTCCTTGAAGACCTTGACTTTGACCTCCTTGCTCTCACTGAGACGTGCTTCAAGGCCAGCTATGTCACTGCTTGTGACACTATTCTCCCTGAGGGCTACAAGATCCTGTCCAATCCCAGACCCTCCCGGTCTGGTGGCAAAGTGGCTCTGATTTTACCTGAGTGGGTTCCTGCCACTATCATCCCCACTCAATCCTACTCATCCTTCGAATGTCTCATCTGTCTCTCCTTCCCTCTTCCTTATTCTCGCCACCATCTACAGGCCCCCCCAGACCTACCACCCTCTTCCTCTCACAATGGGCGGCCTGCTCCTCCTTTCTCCTGGCCTCCTCCCCCAAACATCTCTTCCTTGGGGACTTTAACATCCATCTTGACTCTCCATATTTGGCCACTGTACTCTTTCACGACCACTGTCACTCTCTTTCCTCCACCATTCTTCCCCCTGGCCCTACCAACTCTGCTGGGCACACCTTGGATGCTCTTATCTCAAAAGACATCCCTCTCGCCTCTCCTCTTCCGCCGCCTATCTCCTGGTCTGACCACTCTCTCCTCTCCTCCCCCTTGAGCTCCCCTGTCCCATGACAATTCCTCTGCCCAAACTGCCAGCATGCTTCTCTGTCACTCGATCAATGAAGCTATGTTAGTTGCTGCATTTGCCTCTACCTTCATCCCTCTTGCCGCCCCTTCCTCTGACTCTCCTGACTCTGCTCTGGCTAACTTCCATCTTATTTTCTCAAACACCTTGGACCTTCTTGCCCCTGTCATGAGGATCTGCATGAAGCCTGCCTCCAAATGCAACTCTTGGTATGACTCCCACTTGGCATCTTTGAAACACAAGTGTAAAGCTGCTGAATGGAAGTGGCAGGCCTGAGGGACATCCTCTGACAAACTAGCCTGTCGCCTGCTCCACAGTCATATATATGCCCACCATCTGCTCCAAGAAGAGGGCCCATGTCCAAGCCTGCATCACTGGGGCCACCAATAATATGGCTGAACGCTTTCAAATATGCAAGGAACTTGCCAATCCTACTGCAGTCTCATCCTCTCCTCCTCCCTCCCAGGCCCTCTGCAATGCACTGGCCTCCCACTTATGTTTGTTTGTCTGTTTAATTTATTTGTAGAGCGCTCCGGACCCATGGGTAGAAGGGCGCTTTAAGGATATGGTTACAGTCATGAAATATGCATTAACATTTACAAGGTACATCAATTTACAAAGAAAGATTTACATAATTCGACAATTTACATATAATACAGGTGTGGTTGCGGCTGTTAGATATTGGAGATGAGGGTGAAAGCTACTCTTTGTTCAGTAGCCAGCCAATAACCAGTTTCCTAAAGATCGGGAAGGACTCAGTGGTTTTAATTTTGAGTGGTAAGGTGTTCCAAAGTTGGGAGGCTAGCACAGTGAAGCTAGCGCCTCCTGCTCTTTTTAAGGCGAATCTGGGCACCAGTAGGCTTAAGGAGTTGGATGATCTGGTGATTCTGGATGAAGATTTTAAAGTACATTTGTTGGGAAGGTACGGTGGGGCTAGATTATTTAAGGCCTTATGAGTGAGGCAGATAGTTTTGAGGTCGATCTTTTGCTGTATGGAGAGCCATTTGCACGCTTTCCTGGTTGTAGAGATGTGTTCACGCCTTGGGATGTCGAGTGCTGCGCGTAGAGCATTGTTCTGCTCCAAAACCCAGGACATCCTGTCCTCACTGTCATCTACTCCCTCCCCAAAGCCCCCCTTCTCTCACCTCCCTTGGTCTCCTTACCCCCACACTCTTCTCCTTCTCTGCCACTATACCAGATGTGGTTTCTTGAGTAGTCTGTGCTATGAAAGTGTTCCCGTCCTTCAAAAGCCTTCAATGACAACATCACATCTCTTGCCCCACTCTTGGATGACCTCTGTAACCATTCCTTTGCCACTGGCTCCTTCCCACAACCCCTCAAGCACTCTCTTGTGCATCCACTCCTAAATAAACCACCTGCTGACCATTCTTGCCAGTCTAACTATCACCCTATCTCTATCGCCCCTTTCTTAGCCAAACTCTTGGGAGAAGCAGGTCATCCCCCAACTGACCCTCCACACGGAAGTGGCTGGCTGTTCAGGTACACCAGTCTGGTTTCAGAGAATCCAGAGGCATGCTAATTGCTCTCCTGAACACCAGTGAAGACCTGCTCTTGAACGTGGACACCAACTCTTTCTCTGTTATGATCCTCCTCAACCTTCCTTCTGCCTTTGACACAGTCAACCACACCATCCTCATAAATCGCCTCCATGATATCCTTGGCATCTTGGACTGGCCACTGGCATGGTTGACATCCTTCTCTTAAAACAACCCTCCCAAGTGCAATTAGGCCCTTTCCTCTCCTCTACCTCACTCTCTTCTTTAGGGCTGTATCCTATCGCCATGGTTCTTCAACATCTACCTAGCCCCTCTGGCCCACTTCATCTCCACTTTCTCTCCTCATTTCCAGTGTGACACTGGTGACACACAGCTCTCCTTTAAGCTCCCTTCCTGAGGTATCACGCGTAGTTACAGACATCGTAAATATACTTTAGTAGCATTAAGGTACATACATATTGGAAAAAACGGCAGATTACATATCATGGACACATTAGTTGTAATTGCATAGGTTATATTTACTTAGTTGCATAGTCAGAATAGTGGTACTTATTTAATTAACATTGATCCGAGGTGGACAGTGGCCTCCTCCTTTTAGTTGATCATCAACTGTCTAGAATTGGTTGAACAGCCAAGTTTTTAATAGTTTTTTTGAAGCATTGGAAGGAGTCTTCCTTTTTGATGTTTAAGGGGAGGGTGTTCCAGTGTTTAGGGGCCATGACTGGGAAACTGCGGCCCCCAGCTCTGGAGCTTTTATATCTGTGTACCACGAGCAGCGTGTTATTGTTGGATCTAAGAGTTCTGTTAGATTCTTTTTTGATAATTGATTTGTTAATATAAATAGGCGGTTTCTTCACATACTTGACTGCCATTCAGGCATGGTGCTCTTCCAATGATCTCTGCCTTAATGTCAGATTCTTCTCATTGGGGCACCTACTCCCTGTTTCCCCCCACTCTCTGGCCACCCTCTTTGGGTCCACATCCCCTCACCCTTTTGTGAGGCAAAAACCTTTGGAGTCATGTTTGACTCCTCTCTTTCCTTCTTGCCACACATCTCCGACCTTGCCAAGAAGTCCAATTTACGGCTCCACCTCCTCAGAGGCATTCTCCCTTTCCTCACCTTCGCCCAGAAGCTCAATGTCTCCAGAGGTCTGGTTCTCTCTGGGCTGGACTACTACAATAGCCTCTTCCTCAATATGCCTTGTTCCTCTCTTCGCCCCCTACAACTAATCCAGAGTAGGGCTGCAAGACTTATCCTTGTTCTCAAGTCCAGGGACTGCATCTCTCCAGCCCTAAAATCTTTCCACTGGCTCCAGGTGATTGCAAGGATCAAATTCAAGACCCTTTGCATCATCCACAAGGCTGTCTGCGGCCTGGGACCTCTCTATATCCAGGTTCCTCTCTCTAAATACCTCCCTGCTAGAGTTCTTCGTCCTCTAGCTCCAACCCTCTGCAGGCCAGATGTTTCTCCAAGCAGAGAGTGGGAGGTAGACCCTCTCTCCCCGGCAGGTTCCTCCCTGGAACAGCTTTCCTGCCACCCTCAGACTTGAGCCGGATCTCCTTCAGTTCTGGAAACTTCTCAAGACTTTCCTTTTCTCCTCTTCCTTCTCTCTACACCTCCCGTTCTAATGTCCCTCTGCTGCTGCGACTGATACCTGGTCCTTTCTGAGTCATATAAGGACAGAACACGCCCGACCAGTCCCCTCCAGCATCCCTTACCAGCACTTGCCCCTCGGTGCCCTCCCTGGACCAGCCCGAATCGGGTCCTTCTTGTCCATCGCACTTATCTGCCCTTCCCCCTTTCCCGTGGCACTTGCCCTCATTGGCCCCCTCCCCCTTGATGCCCCCTCTCCTGTACTTCACTCGCACCCAACCCTACCCTGCCCCTATTCCTCCCGCCCCAGCACTTATCTCCTTTGTTCCTTGCACTTTCATTGTAGGATTATTACAAGGGCAATATAACCGTCACTGTTTTCTTTTCCTTTCCTATGTCCCCCCACACCCCATTTTTTGTCTTGTGCCGCCTGGAAACACTTGTGTATAGTCTCCATACACATTCCCAATAAAATACATAAAAATAAACACGGAAAGTGTAGTTCCTCAAGTCTCAGGATTCGCTTCCACCACCACAATGTCCTTGCCTTCTTATGACTCTATGCTACACTTGCACCCTTTTCCATAATCAGTTTTCATGTGGGCACCTTGGCTGTTCCATTCCACATATAATATGCTTAACTTCAGGATAGCATGTAATTCTTAACTTCAGGATTTCATTTCATTTTGCTTTCAATATATATTCATACCGTTTGAAACTTACATTCAGTTCGGTATTCAATATGCCTTTGTTTTGCTTAAATTTAGCGTTCTATTCAGTTTGATGTTCAATGAGCTTTGGTTTTGCCTTTGTTTCGCTTACATTTAAAGTTCTGTTCAGTTCGGTAGTCAATGTGCATTGTTTTTGCTTAAAGTACAATTTCCATTCAGTTTGATATTCAATATTCATTTATTTTACTTCAGCTTAAGTTTCCAGCAACCAGAGATTTTTGAAAACATTCTCTCTTGAGACACGTGACCACTTCGATGCAAAGTATTTCTTCTTAAACTTCAACAATGGAGATATTCTCAACCGTAAAATTTTGAAAAAAACGCTCTCTATGCGACCTCTCTGATAAAAAGTAAACTTCAACAATGGATATGTTCCTGCTCATGCACTCGTGTACCAAGTTAAACCGGGTGTCTCATCTGTCAGAAACTTACCTGGCTCATCGATAGCTTTCAGCAACGTGGAGCACAGAAACTTCTGCTTCTGTTGCCAGGGGTCCAAATCCTGCCCCTCGGACACTCCTGTGTCTGTTCATCAGCACAGGGGAACAAGCACTTTAGTTGAAAGGGAAAGATGCAGCCTCTTCACACGGTTCCCTTCTCTGCCTTCAATCTGTCCCACGAGGCCCCAACTCCTACACGATGCTTCGTGGGTTCACCTCTCTCTGCAGTCCACAGTGTCTTGGCATGCTACACATGGCCAACCAACTCACAGCAGTTGCCTCTTACAGTTCGCCACACAGTGACCAGTAGTGCTGCTCCTCCCTGTGGTGCTCTCTCCATCTCATTTATACACCTGCAACCCTTTAACAGGTTGCAGGTGTGCTTTCTCAATTAAACTTGCCTGACCATGATTAAAGGGACATGCCTAACCTTCACAATACTTTAGAGGCATCTTCCTCGTCCCACTACTAAAGTGGTGAAATGGTATAGTGTTTATCACTCCTAGTTTCCTCTTCCTTGTCGGAAAGACCCAAAAAGATCAAATATAAAAGACTGAATGGGACATTTAGCTGAATTCCAGCCAAAGAAAATTCGAATGGCTGAAAAATGTGTCAAAATGCCCCATTTGGTGGCATTATAGTGAACAAGGACACCGGGGGCTGTGGCGGTGTCCCCCCGCTCCCGCTTGAAGAAAGTAAAAAAAAAGAAAAGGACCGTGCAGCACCGGTTCCTGATCACTGAAGACAATGGGAACAGGCGTTGCAGGGACACAGCGAGTCGGCGGCACACAGGTGTGTGTGCCGCCGATGGGTACGTGGGTGGGATCGGGTTATCCAAAATGGCTGCAGGAGGGAATACTGAATGTTATTTTTGAACAAATAACATTCGGTCATTTCTTCCTCTGTCAGTTCGGATACAGTAAATTCACCCAATTTCACACATTGAAGGGCACTTTCTTATGTACGGGTCAGAAATGGTATAACTTTGCCACGCTTCAATTGTACTGTTTGGCTTACATTCTGTTTGAAAATAAAGTAAAACCTAGTATAAAAAATATGGCATATTAAATGGCAATAACATTCCTGGTAAGGACATTATTAAGGGTTATGGGTAAAAGATGATGAGGTTCAATCCGAGTTTGGCAGCATTTTGCTGGGGTGTTTCTGCAGAAATTCCAATTTCACAGTTAGGGCCTCATTACGAGTCCGGCGGTAACCGAGGTGATAAAACCGCCTCGGTTACCGCCGGACTCGTATTACCATTCCTTCTCCGTGACTCCTGGAATTACCGGGGCATTACAACCCCGGTGTCCCAGGCATTCCGGAGGCGGAATGGTGTTAATCCCCATTCCCATTGAGTCCCAAAGGACTCAATGGGAATGGGGATCATGGAAACACCGGCACCATCTTGCGATGGTGCCGGTGTTTCCTTGTCCGCCTGCAGGCGGGCGGTGTTAAACCCGCCAGGTCAGACCTGGCGGGTTTGATGCCTCCGCCTGCAGGAGTCGTGATCACCCGGTATGGAAACAACGGTGGAGGCGGGTTTACTGCCACCGTTGTTTCCATACCAGGCGAGTTATAATGAGGCCCACTCTTATCGCCAATCTGTCTAGTGGATTTAACGAATGGCTGCATGGCAGTGGTATTCCCCACGTAGGACTCTGCTGGGGACTTGGTGGATTTACAGAAGATGGTAATTTCACCTATTGTAAATCGCATTGAAATGGAGGATTTACACCCAGTAAAGTAATGGAGGTAAATCCTTCACTTCAAGCAAACAATCAGAAGTCAGTGGTGTGGTAAAAGTGTCATTCATTCTGTTACTCCTCAAAAAGGTGTGGCAACAGAGTCGGACCATCCCGCGTTTTTTCGTGGCTCTTTAACCATTCCATCACTCTGGATACGACACGGATTGCCACCCACAGGGCTATCCCGCGAGTTTGCTGTTTGCCGTGACTGGGGCACGAGCTGAGTGCTCTCCACAGACTTCTGCGCTATTATGAACCAGCGCTGCAGTCTGCCCTGTTCATGACAACCACCTTGCATAGCCAGGGTCAGCCATATGTTCACGTGCTTGATGGCAAGAGTGGTGATGAAGATTGAAGGGTCATGACATCTGTCCATGCCGCCCTCAATCACTTATCCATAGTGAATTGAAGGCAGTCCTGAAGAAAGTGAGTACATTCATTTAGGAAACCAATGAAACCGGTCGACTTCGAAACCACAGAAATCACAGGTTCCTGCCTTGCCACACCTTTTGGGCACCGCATTTTTTCGGTGCCTTCGAGTGTGTGACATTTTTCCTATGTCTTCTTTACCAACTGCAATACCTGCATGTCAGTACGAACAAATTTAGTGTTAAAAAAACTCTTTGGGTTAACATAAACCCTAGTTAGTAGAAGGAAATAGATAAATTGTATTATCTTTTTTATATACAGTAGCACACACTAGTTTGGGTCTACAGGCCAATAAAAAGAAATCAGTTGCCAGAAGTAGAACAATCAACCGTGTGTGTTTTTATAATGCCAATGGCGCCACTCACAGCACTTTTCAAGCAGTTTTTGACGTCAGTGGTCAGCCCCAGCCAATACTTTTCCCAAGCAGCTGCATAATAGAATTGTGTTCAATTTCTTTCAAGTTTACTGTCTGCTTTTAGATAAGTGGCACACCAACGCAAGATAAGTGGCACACCAACGCAATCTAGTACAAGAGGGACACTAGGTAGGGATGGTTAGAAATTCTGTCTATCCTTCTGTCCTCTCTGCTTGAGCTTTTTTGATGCAAGCTGTAAGTTGGGGCTCTCCCTGCTGTGTTCCACATCGGTTCCCACTTGAGGAGCCCGTTTGGAACAACGTGTTGCTATTGCTATTTTAAAAAATCAGCTGGGTCTTTGTCCCCCAATTGTGTGATAGCAACAGAGTTACCGCCAAACATTCACTGCACCGCCAAACTCTGATGAGGCTCTTGGACTCTCTGGAATGGTTAGTCACATGATAGATGCTTCATAATTATAATTAAATGCACTCCTTTATTGATTGTATACAATTGCCCTTCAGTAAACCTCAAAGAAACAATGTAGCAAAGTGCAAGTTAAACTCTTTTTCTGACTATGCCAAGGCAGGGGTGCACTCTATCTGCTCTATTGTGTATTTTGACATTTGAGGTGCAACCCAGAGCTCACTGGAAGATTAAAAGGCTGGTTACAAATAAATCCCTGCAGGTCTGTAATCCTATTGAGTAATTGTCATAGTTTGAACAGAACCTTTTGCTGTTCAAGGGTTCACTCGTAGACAGCAATTTGCAGCATCTTTGCCACATGCCCCATTAGTCTAGAAAATGCTGTTCCCATCTCGCGCTACAAGTTCTCAACCTGAAAGTAAACGAGACATCTGTCCATTTTTTTTATTGGAGTCTAAAGGTGTAAATCCAGTCCAAAGCTTCTGCCTAAAATATAAAACCACATTGTGCTCCTCAAAAAATGAAACAATTTGATTCAGCATTTTGTTGGTACTAATGGAATAATGATTGATGGGTGTACTTTGAGGAACTCGATAGTGCACACGATGTGGTTTACTCCGCAGATGTAAGATTGCTACCCATTCGGTGCAAAGGATGATCGAGTCCGACATTTTACTATCTCAAATAAGCATTGCCTTTGGTTTCTTTGTAACTCTGTACACGTTATGCACTTGTATTTAATGTAATCTGCTCTATACCCAATTAATATGAATTTTCTAAAGGACACTTTCATCTTCTGTATGATCTCTTGGGAGACTTTTATGAGGCACTCAGTGTTACGGACTTGGTCTTGATGGTCGTGTAGATTAGTAAGCCTCCGTCCCCAAGTACCACACAGACAACGAGATATTCAGTGTCTGTGCAGTCTTTGAGGCCACAGGATTTTTTGTGAGCCGTCAGGTCTGGAACCGGGAACAGCCAGAAGGACCCCTGGAGCACTGCAAGGCAATAAGTGACTATCAAAACAATGTGCGTGTAGTACAATAATACCCAGCAAGGAAAAGAGCACCGCTTACCTAGTGTATAGGAAATGACACCCAGATGGATAGTGGGGCCCTAGACGGGGCTTAGTGTGCGAGACACTGTGGATGGGCGCACACCGAGGTTTGAGGCAATCCAGGTTATGCAGCCAGGCGAACGCCTTGCAGAGGCCGGTGGCCAAGAATACCAAAACACAACGAAATCCGTGAGGCAATCCAAATCCAAGTCCGAGGTCGTAGAAATATACAAGGCCAAAGTTCAAAGGTGCCAGAGGAGTAGACAAATCAATCCAGTAGACAAATCCGAGGTCGTGACAGAGTTCAAGCCAAAGTTCACAATGCCAAGGGTTAGACAAAGGCAATCCAGTAGACAAAATCCGAGGTCGTGACAGAATCGTAGGAGCAAGGTTCAAAACAAGGAACAAGAGCCGTCCAGTACTGAAAGAGTTCACCTGTGAAGCAACGCTTCCGTGTTCCTGGCCGCTTTTGAATCCTTGAGAGAAATCACGTGATGCGTGTCACGTGATGCGGAAGCGTTGTCGCCACGTGACTCCTGGTAGTGCTCGCCCCCTCACGTGATGCGTGATCGTGTTGGCCCTCTCACGTGACGCGAGGATCGTTGCAAACGATGTGGATTGTTACGGGCTGCCAGTGGGAGTCTCCATTGTGCTTTCCAGCGCTGGGATGGCCGGTAAACCCCTGTTCCAAACAGTGTCCTGGTATGGCGGGTAAGATGATGCAGTCTCCGACTGCCAGAGTGCATAAACGGGATCCCCTGATGGATTTTGGCAGAGACATGGCGTGCGGAGGGAGCAGGGAGAAAGCGTGACACTCAGAAACTTGTGTAACTAAATGTTCAGATTGTTGGAATAGAGTTTAGGATAAAGCGTTTGAGAAGGAGGAACCATTTAAAGAAAGACCCCCCCATTTGTTCATTCCTTTCTAAAGCTGTTCACTAGGCCTGTACCCCACCAGCTCAGCTGTTATGATTCCTCCTCTCCTGTCCCCCATCGGTCTTACATAGAAAGTAGTGTCAGTGAAGTATTGGAAGAACCCAACATAACCCTTTGTACTCGCAACATAAAGACACTATTAAGCTGAATGAGTACTTATTTGTTTGCCGTGGGGATCAGACCACTGCACCCGCCTGGTCCCCATATGACTTTGGATGATGCCCTGCAGCCCGGCCTTTACCCCTGCGACCATTCTGCTATTTCTTAGGGAGATATTTCATAGCATTAAGGGAAAGACAGGGACGCACAGGCTATATGCAGTTGAAATTTGAGGGTAACGGAAATCAAAGTCATTACAAAGTCGGCTAAATATATTTCTTTTGTGAGTAGTGGTAGGCACCCCAGGAGGAGCGGCTCCGTCTTGAAAGTGCCCCCCTGACGGTATCTGATTTCATAGCAGATACCCCTGGGAATCATTGGTGCCACTTGAATTTGGGGTGCCAGTTACAGCAAGCAATATTTACTGCAGAAGCCAATCTCAAACAGGCAAGAGGATTTCCCTGGATCGTTCACATAATATAATGGTTGGGATGGCTCTGTGTCGGGGTGCAGGAGACTTATTCCTTAAGATGGTCCTGAAGAGGTTAAGAGCACGGGCAACAAAGGTTGTTCCAATATTATTATGTCTGGAATAGGAAAAGGAAAAAAAAATCCCCAAGTGAACACTCTAGAGCCAGAATCATACCAATATGTATTACAAATGCTTGTGTGAACACTTTACCGTTGCTAGATTTAGGACTCTCAGCCGACTCGGCAAATGAAGGCTCTCGTGAAAAATAAGAGCGTGCAATTGGAAAAATTAGTGGCATATCCAGAACATCTCCTATTGCCCATCCAACTGTACTCTGATAGGGTGTGAGCATGCTTATGTTTACTGTGTTTGGTTCTAAAACTGCTGCTCAAACGTGCAAAATTTAACTTTTAAGACCGTTTCTTAAAATAAATTGAAATTGCTTTTACACCACTATACTTACCTTGCCTGATACATTTTACTATTTTAAGAATTATCCCTACTATACTCTGACTGGAATTGATTTTGAAAAAGGTTCAGTCTGTCGCAACTATAGCGAGCTACCTTAGTTTTGGGATACTTGTATGGTGTTTTCTTGCTTGGATTATTGGTTTGCTGCATGTGGAGCTTGAGACATTGCGACTGACCAATGCCAGAAAAACATGTAGAGGAAAAAAAAAACACAGAGACTCCACTTGTGCGCTCCAAATATCAATATACTGTGACTGGAACCTGTGGGGTTTGCTGAGAAAGAAAGACTTCTGACTGCTTTTAGAGAGGTCCTTCTCCGATTTCTGCCACTGCATCACGCTACCGCACCTTAAACAGTATTTACTGCAGGCTGGATGGGCCGCGTGGTGGACGTGCCCTGCATGCGCGCCGAGAGTGCAACAAAGGCAAGAGCGTCTCGGCCAAAAGGATGACTTTTGTTTACCCTTTTGTTAGAGAGGTGACTGATACTGTTACAAAGAAGTATACCCTCTCAGAGCTTCTCAATTTGGCCCCACTGGGCTCCAAGATGCCTGCCGGGTCTCTGAAGGGGACACAAATTTGCTCTAAAAGCAATGTTTTTCCTAAAAGTACAGATGTAACCTTGACTCTTGGAGGTAAAGAAATGGCAAGAAATGGCTAAGGGCCCTATGCAAGATCAGCTTGGGCATAACATACTTGAGGAAATGGTCCCTGATCTGTTAAGCATGACTGAGATGTGGTCCTCTGCTAACATCCGATCCGGATGTTTGTCAAATGCTACCCGATTCCTATACTATAATCTGCTGTGATGGGCACCCTCTCGGTTGGGGGGAGGGGTCTTGCGATAATCCATGGTATTTCCCTTAAGTGCTTGCATATCCCCATTGAGCATTCCCTGCCAAGCTGCCCCCAATTTGTCGATACATCTTTTAGTGATATATCAAACACCCTCACAAAGAATAGCAAGTGTTGTTACAGAATTCTCTCAGCTGATTACTGATTTGATATTGAAGTACCCCAATCTGGTTTTGCTGGGGGATTTTAATCTTCACCCCAATGATCCTTCTGACCTATATGCTAAAATTCTGGTGGCCAGCCTGACTCACTCTTCTCTCAGTCTTCATAATTCCCTCCCTACTCATCGTAGTGGAAATACAATTCATCTTATTTTCATTTTTTGTTGACGTTTATTGTGACAACATTAGTTTGCCCAGCAAAAGTCTCTCACTGCAGACCAGGTGGTTCTGGAGCAGAGTGGATGCCACCTTAATGGCAGATCATTAGGAGGAATTTGGGTGATTTTCACGTATCCAAAATGGCAGAGGAAGAAATGACCAAATGTCATTTGTTCATAAATAACATTCAGTATTTCCTCCTGCAGCCATTTCGGATAACTGGATCCCACCCACACCTTACTTACCCGTCGGCAGAACACTACGCTGTGTGCCACTGACTCGTTGTGACCCTGCGACACCTGCTCCCATTCACTTCTGTGATCGGGAACCGGTCCTTTTCTCCTTTTTTCTTTTGAAACTTTATAAGAACGGGTGCAGGGGATATCCCCGCATTCCTCGTTGAAATTATAGTGAACAAGTGTGCGGGGGACAACCCTGCAGTCCCCGCTCACCTTGTTCACTATAAAGCCACCGAATGGAAGATTTGGTGAATCTTTCGGACGTTCGACATTTTTGCACAGCCGAAATTCAGCCAAATCTCTCATTCAGACTTTTATATTCTGTCTTTTGGGTCATTTCCCATTTGGAGTAGGCTACCAACCACTTTATGATGGTCGATGAGCAAGAACCTTGTACTGCCCTTCTTAAGGCATTGTCTAAGGTAGCTGATGCCTTAGCACGAGTAGAGTCTCGGTTTGGTCAGTCTAAGCCCTCTGCGCCTTGGTTAAATGGTCATTTACCAGTCTGTAAACAAGGTTGCCGCTGCTTGGAGCTGAGATGGCGGACTAATTACAACCCGAAGCCTGCATAGCTTACAAACATGCAGTATAATATTATAATAAAATGATAGTTATGGAAAAATCAATTTTCTATGCTAACTGGATTACAGAGGCAACCTATTCCTCACGGGAGCTTTTCAACGTTGCCAATGAACTCTCTTCTATTCCTCCGATGACGAAAGACAAAGCACCCAATTCTCAGGTGCAGTGTGAGGCTATTAATGTCTTTTTAAAAAAATATGTTTAGCTGTATCCGGCCGGCCATCATTGACAAGAATCAGACATTCTGTATGACGCACCTGAAGATCAGTCCTACTACTAATCCGGATATATCTAACTCAAACAGGCTTTGCCAGTTTTAACCCATGGATGACCTTATTGTCTCCAGGGCTCGTAATCATCTTAAATCTGCATCTCCCCCAGATCCAGTTCCTCAGCCCTTCAACACTGGATCTCATCAGGGATGATTTCAACTTCTTTAAAGCATGCATTTGTGACCCCTCTTTTAAAAAAGAAAATCTTGATCCCACTAAAGTGGATAATTACCAGCCTATATCTTTGCAGCCGGTATCGATTATGCTTATGGAGGCAGTGGCTACCATGCTTTTTTCTCATTTTCTGGAAGTTAACAACTGCTTGCATCCGTACCAATCCAGTCTTAGGCCTTTGAGGGGTACGGAGTCTATCATGGACGTTCTCTTGGATGATCTAGCTTTGCTTCAGGACCGGGGAGGGGTCGGAGTTTTGATTCGTCTCTACCTCTCTGTGGCCTTTGATACAGTGTACCATGGCATTCTCCTGACCTGGTTGGAGTATGCAGGGATTTCAATGGTTCCTCCCAACTGGTTTGCCTCTTTTCTTTCAGAGCGTACTCAGACTGTTTCTTTCCAGGCCTGTCGCTCTTCTCCCTCGTTTCTTTCATGTGGGGTGCCGCAAGGATTGGCTCTTTCTCCACTTTTGTTAAATCTATATTTATGCCCATTGGCGATCTTATCTCTGAGTCTGGGGTTCACTTTTATGCGTGTGCTGATGATACTCAGCTGGTGTTTCGGTAGGGCTCCCCCACCACTGAGCCTCCCTGTGAACTGAGAGACTGTTTATCTCTATTGGTAAATGGATGTCCCCTAATTGGCTGTAGCTCAACGTGTAAAAAAACAAAGCCTTCAGACTGCTACTAACACCTGGAGCTCCCAGTTTTGTCCAGACTCCCTTGGCCAGTGCCCATTATGTCTGTGAAATGTTTAGGGGTGAGGCTTCTCAATTCCGGTTCCCATGAAGCCCAAATAACGGCAGTCTGCAATACGGTTTCTGGGAACCTCAAAATATTAAAGAAGATTCGTCTTCGTCTTGCCGTTGATTGCCAGACTAAGGTAGTTACTTTAGCGATCTTGGGAAACTTGGACTTTTGTAAGAGGGTCTATCTGGGGCAGGCAAAACAACAGGTGCAGCGGCTGCAACTATTACAAAATTCTGCAGCTAGGCTAATCTTAAATGCTCCCAGACTGACCCCATAGTGGGCCTGCTATGACAACTCCACTGGTTGTCGATGAAGGCACGAGTGAAGTTGAAAATCTTGTGTGTGATGCATTGGGCTCTTCGTGGCACAGGCGCCACTTATTTGAAAAATAAGCTGAACCGCTACCGTCCCACTATGTGCCTCTGATCGTCTTCTCTTGAGCTCTTGAAAGTTCCTCATTATCAGCGTGCTCGATTGGAGGGCCATTCCTTCTCGGTTCTGGCTCCCACTCTGTGGAATAAGATTCCTCTTTTCCTTGGGGAAACTGAGAAGTATTTGCCTTTCCGCAAGACACTTAAAACCACCTCTTTAACACAATTCTCTGCACACTTGGCTATTCTCCCTCCCGGAATGTCCTTTTCTGCTCAGCGCCTAGACGCCTACGGGCTGTAGCTGCACTTCATAAATCCTGGTACAATACCATACTCTAAAGGAGGGAAATCTGTTCTTAAAGGTTTGCAACTTAAACTGAAAATTAAATTCCCGAGCCCTGACTGGCCCTTAGTAGCGTAGATACGTATAGGGATAATTTACCATAGACACCTCAAATTGTGCCTGGTTCAAAGAGGCAACAGTAACTTAAAACTGTCTATATACTAAAAGAGCTAGTATTTGTTGACAGGTAGTGAGTAACCGCCCTCCCTACAATATTTTAACTGGGTCATTGACCCCTGGGTAGGAACCCGTTTAGAGGGGAGGACACGGTTATCTCACTTGTGACCTAGACAGTCCCTAGATCAGACCACTCAGAGCACTGCCATTAAGATATCATTCTCGAAGAATTTTTATTTGATATGTTGGCAGGTTTTTACAGTTATTTGTTTCAAACTGGATGGATACCATCTAGCCCATTTGCTCATAGGCCCATTTGCACGATGCCCATTTGTTCTCCTTTTTCTAACATATTTCCTCCCGAATATAGAATAATAGATTTCCTCCACGTTCAGTTTCCGAGGAAATGTGTTAAAAAGAAAAGAATTCGATCAAATGAGCCTTTAGCAAAGTTTCTTGAGCAAACATCATAGAACCGGTGGATATGTTTTGGATAAATTAACTTAGCAAAATAATAGCACCCCGGTTTTAGTATGGGGGAAAGCCCCTCTTGTAGTGAAATAGATCAAATAGATATAAGGTTGAGAAACTGGGGAAGGTTAGTTGGCCCTGTGTGGGAAGATGAAAAACCTTTCGGCATTTAGGGAATGATGAATTTGGTAATGTAAATGAGGACTGCAGTGAATGGTTTTATGATTTTCTACACTACAATGTGTGGGATACGAGGGTAATGACAATTGGTTACATGATAGGGACCCTGTAGTTATGGTTAAGTTGTCTTTCTCATGGGAATAGCAGTTTTTAAGTGGCTTATAACTTTGAAGACCTTTGATTAATTAGTTTGAAACTTTTCAAAGAAAGTATAGACCAACATCAAATGTTTTTAGAAAGTTTGACGGTTTCATCCAAGGGGTTGGGTGGGGCAAAGATGTAGAGGAGGTCCCAAAGCATTTGAAATCTATAATAAGAACCAATATGGTTTAAAGATCTTCTATGTTCCCAGTGCTCTCTTAGAGCTCTGAGAGACCATTTTGTTGCCTTTTGCTGAATTGCATTCTGGTATTTAGAGTCTTCCAGTCAGGGTCGGACTGGGACAAGAAATTGGCTCGGACACCCAAGAGAAAGTGGCCCACCCCTTGCCTCAAAAAAGTGGCCCACCCCTTGACTCACGACCCTTGACCTCTGATGACATCACCAGCAGTGATGTCATTTGACCCCACCCAAAAGTGACATCCCAGGAAGCGATGCAACAATACCTTTCAAACATTGACAAAACAGGAAGTGGCATTGTTCATAAGTACACTACGAAAAAAATGGTTATGATTTCACTAATGTGATATACATTTCATACAAGAATGAATCACCATATGTATCATTAATACCTGTGGGTATAGATCCATATTGTCAAATTACTGCGAATGCAAGCAAACGTCCAGGGCCAAATGATAACATATTATTGTATAGCACTTACGCATAAGCTCTTTTTTCTAGAACAAATATGCACACAATAGATCCCAATCTGTGTTGGTACTCATTTATCGACCTCAGAAGGATGGAAGGCTGAAATGGCTTTGCCGGGATTCGAACCTGCAGATCACACTCACATCATAGCAGCGGGCACTCAACCCACTGAGCTATCATATCCGCTATAGTAAAATGAAAAATTATTCTGTAGTGGATACCATTAAACTGATAACTGAGATTTAAGAGCAGACCAGTTAAGTTCATCTGCAGGTCTGGTGCAAAGTTGGCCGCATGCTGCAGCAGCATGTGAATGATGCATGCATCATAATTTGTGATGCACACATCATGCATGCAAATCAATCATCCTTACCTTGCTTTGATGAATTATGCCGTTGCGGGTGCTTTTTGTTTGTTTCAAAAAACAAACATTTCAACCGGCCCAGGCGTGGGCAGAAACCGGCCCCCAGGGACTACACATGATTTCGGCCCGGCCACGGGCCGATTGGCAGATGAGCCAATTCAACCCTACTCCAGTCAAGATGGGGGGAATAATGACACAATTGTACACTTTTTGCCCAACACAGTTATATAAGGATTTATATATTTGAGAGACACTATGGCATATGTAATTTTCAAGTTATCTTTATAAAGTAGAGAATTGTTGAAAGTCAGACAGGGGAAATGATGAGAGCAAGTAAGCCATGAGTAGTTGCCCATGATGTGACAGGAGAGGTTGCAATCCTGGACACTAGTGCAGTTATTTTCCCCTGATTGTGGCTGCTTTTCAGGGCACAAGTAAAGGACACATGTCGGAGGACAGCGTAACTTTGTTTCAGAGGTTGGATGCAACCCCTTGGTTTTTTGAGGTTGGAAAGCTTGCTCAAGTATTTGGCTACCATGATTTTGCTCAGCTTGTCATGTTCCCAGTGCAGACACTTACTCACAAGACCAGAAGCACTTGTCTCGCATTGAGATTTTGTTTTCATGGGAATATTTCAGTATAGATTGTTGGGTTTAAAGGTGAGCAACTTTAATACTTTGCCAGCCTATTTATTGGAACATTTCTCCAGTATTTTTAGTGAGCTCATCTGTGATGTCATCATTGTAGTCATAGACGGGGCAACAGGAGGCACAAAGTTAAGGTGGCTTTCGCTGAATTTCCAGGGTTTTGTTGTGTTATGTTTTCTACCTTAACTGATCTTTAACTAACGTTTTTTGCATTGATAATATATATATATATATATATATATATATATATATATATATATATATATATATATATATATATATATATATATATAATTACACAACCTATTGCAGTGGGTGTGTAGTTATTCTTAAGATGTTCAAACCATCGGAAGAGCACTTTGTGGGCGGCTTTTAACTTTGGTGCTGTTTGACGAATCCTCACCAAACCTTGCAAAATAAGTATATGTTAACTCCCTAAGGAGTATGCAATGTCTGGTGCGGTTTTGTCAAGGGGAGGGCAAAGTTATAGGGCGGGTCCCAAAACGGATTTGCACCAAACTTACACAAGGAGCGGCGGCTTGGTCTTGAAAGCATGCTTTTGCAAATTTGGCATAAATCCATCCAATAGATTTTTTTAAAATGGCAAAAAAGTAGGTGATAAGAAATTAGTGATATCTGCGTTTGGTACGCAGATTTACATCCTGATTCGGTGTCTGCAGACCATTCTGGACCAATCAGAAACGCGTGATGTTTGCGGACATTGTATGCACCCACTGATTGGTCATGTAAAATGTGAGATGCGTGAAAACATTTGCAATCCATGTTGGATTTGCGAACTGCGCCCGTAGTCCGCGAACATTGTGGTAAAAGAAATAAACAACACAACATTACACTTATCAAACTAACTAAACAATGTCTCGGGAGGTGAGGGGTGAAGAGGATGCGATGGGATATGGTCATGGAAATGCAAACATCTGGTGTTTTTTTCATCTCCAATTTCCGTGAACATCTCAGATGTTCGGGGACATTCCGGTAAATTTCACAAACTTGCCAAAAGTTCGAGGACATCAATGCATATTGCTGCATTATATGATCAGTGAAAAGCAGTTTTTGGATGGCTTATAACTTTGGCACCACTCAATGAAAATGCATAACCTTTTGCAATATTATCTAGGACCCAACCCCAAATGGATATGCAATGATTGGTGCTGTTTCGCCAAGAGGATGCAAAATTAGAGGGGGGAGCCCAAAATGTTTGAACAGCTTTTAAATTTGGTGTCGTTTGACAGATCTGCATCCATGTCTGCAAAATGATTTTAGACCGAGCTTTGAATGTTTTTTCAAAGTTTGGTGGGATTTTGTCAAGAGGGGGCAAATTTACAGGGAGGTCTCAACATTTTTTGATGGCTTATAACTTTGATGCTGTTTGACTAATCTGCACAAAAGTTTGCAAACATAATGTGTGATGTCATCTATGATGTCCTGGGTGTTAGTGTTAGCAGTGCATGGCAGTAGTGCAAGTTATGGTTGCATAGATTACGATAACTGGTGAATTTCTTTTATTTGTTTTTTTCAATTTTACTAGGAACCATAACATGCCTTTAAGAACGTTTTTTCAATTAATTTGATAGGTTTTTATTAGTGCACCTTAATCATAACTCCCCTTTAGCAAAGTATTTTCACTGAATTTATATATGTGTGAAAATCAGTAGTTAAGACAGAATTAAGGTGATCCAATTCATCACAACAAAACCCTTGAAATGTGGTTGTGTGGGAAGTGACAAAGCAAAAACAAAGAGGTGATGGCTGGCAGGTTTAGAATTATCTTAACCACTGGGATTGCTCTGAGCAACCCTTCAGACCATCGTTCTTCACCTGCCAAGCCAGAAGGGGAAAGGCCATATGCAAATCAGGCTTGGTTCCATCCCAAAAAGGGCAGTCCAGCCTGAACTGCTAGGTCACATACCTTCTGCACGAGAGCACAAGCATTCCCAAAAATGTTTCGCCCTTGTTGGGCCTCATCAGTGAGGAGTAGATTGGATCTCTAGGTCCAGCAGGCACGGGACCCACGTCTGGGCATACCCGTCCCACTCGAGGTGACAAAGCAAAAACAAAGGAGTGATGGCTTCAAGGTTTAGAATTAATCTTAACCTCTGGCATTGCTCTGGGAAGCCCTCCAGACCATCGTTCTTTGCCTGCCAAGCCAGAAGGGGAAAGACCATATGCAATTACTCTGGGAAGTCGTGTTATTTGTATCGATTCTTGGAGCTTTGTGCCTGTGCTGTATTGTCACAATTACTCTGGGAAGTCGTGTTATTTGTATCTATTCTTGGAGCTTTGTGCTTCTGCTGAATTGTTAAAACTGCCCGGGCAAGTTGCAACATTTTAACCGAATTTCTTGGCCGCAGTGAATTGGGAGGGGGAGGTGGCGGCGTACTGCAGGGAACCCTTTTTGTTAAAGTGATATTAGTTCGTATTACGCAGGGGCGGGGTTCCCAAATAAAGCCAAGACATGGCTAAAAGGAAAGCAGAAACGGCTTTATCCCCAGGGACAAAACCAAAGAAAACCTCACAGATATTCAGGCCGATCAAGGAGGTAAATACCCTCATTACAGAAATAAAGGGACCACTGTCAGACATCAACAGTATTGATTGTTTAATTGGAAGCGCACAGACAGTGAAGTGGAAGATAGCTTTCATTTCGATTGCGTGATATGAGTAGGGTTGACTTATAGTTTGAAGGGACAAGTGGATCTAAGATGCCCTTTCTGTATTGCTTCTGTTTTCTTTTTTAAGCTTGAATACATGCTCTCTGCTTTGCGGTGGGTCACAGGTTTCTACATTAAATCTGTTACATTTTGAAGCACATTTTGAATGTAGTGCAGTTTTCGCAGTTGTGAAAGACTAGCGCTTATTTTAGGACAGATCTAGGTTATTATGCACTAAGGATGTAAAGTCAGTATCAAAGCAAAAGTAGATTTAATGTTCTTCTTTTCATATTATTTCTAGGGTCGAGGAATTAAAATATATATATGAACCATTTCTTTAAAGCAGGTTATTCATTTGTTTATTTATTGGTCACTTATTTGGCTCTAACACAGTTAGCAAAACTGTTTCAAAGCGCCCAAAGGGCAAACCGGGTGGTGACAGGGGACAATGAATTACAGCAAGGATAAATAATTGCATTAATAGTACAAACAAATAATGAGAATAAAGGGAAGGGGGGACGGACCTACTATGCTTTTTGAGTGTTCAGAACGTGAGATACGTTCAGATGGACTTTAAATACAAAGCTTACTATAATTTAGTATTTTATTGACACCGTTTGAATTTTAACGGGTAGTGCATTACAACGTGCATGCTCGTTGTTAATTATTGCTATTTTTATAGTACTTGCTACATATAGTTATTGTACTTTCTAAGATATCGTGGGGTGTGCCTGATGTGTTTTTGAATCTAATTTAATACAGTGTATAAGGTGAGTGTGGACACATTTGTATGAACTATTTCTCCCCAACGGGTTGATGCTAGTTCCCACTTTTAACAATTCTAACACTGCTTATTAATTTAATGGAAAACAGATTACATACACCATGTCTGGCTATAACACACTATCAAACTTGTGGAGCTATATATTACTTTAACAATTGAAGGACTAATAGCGAGTGTTGCGTGATGGTTTAATCACTTTGTACATGTGCATAAGCAATGTATTCATGTTTTTAGATCACACCAAAGAGTCATTGTTTCTGAGCTTTGGCTAGGAGTGAAGTCAATATCCTTCGACAATCTCCATGTCTGTTAACGGTTCTAACTTGCCTTTGTTTTTCTGTCCATGGTGTTGAAGATGATTATGAGTTTTAATGATGGCTTTTGAGAGTTTGAATGCTTTAGGTGGGGAATGTTGAGACTTAACATTTCAGCTTTTAAGGAATTTGCTTGGTGGCTAGACATGTGGTAGCGTGGGATGTGACCAGGGGGTGTATGTCAACTCTTTGGGTTGGAAGGTTCTATTAGGTGCTCTCTATACATAGGGAGGGTGCAGAGAAATGGGGGTTTGTTGTTATGTTAGCTACTTGCAGTTGGATTCCTCTTTTGTCCAAGGATCCCCAAAGAAGGGTTCTTTTTTTAATTTTGACAATTTTACAAACTGTGTTATTATTTTTATTGGATCACCCGATATCACAGATTTCAAAAATGACACTAAGGGAGAAATTACGATAGGTGTTCTGGAATGTATGGTATAAATAACCCACTGAAGAGAATCAGATTTTGCGACATTTGAATGACTTGATCGCGGATATTTCCTTGTTACAGGAACCACACTGGACAAATGAAGAGACAGAAAAACTGCAAAAAGGATGGGTAGGAAAGTGTACGGTTCTTCTTTCAATTCACATTCTAGAGGTGTTGCCATCTTGATTAGGAAGAATATGGTTATTCAAATCCAGAATCAGTACTCGGACTTGGAAGGTAGACTGGTGACACTATTGGTAAGAGTAAAAGGTGAGATGTTAACTTTCTTTAACATTTGTGCACCAACAGTAGATAACGGTTCATTTTGCAGGTATGGAGCGCAAATCTTACACGAACAGAGCAATAAGAATATCATCTTGGGAGGAGACTTTAATGAGGTCTTAAACTCGTTGTTAGATAGAAGCAATAACAGTATTCTGAGATGCAGAAGCGGCCAATCAGTGGCCTTGAGTGACCTGGTTAAAGAACACAGTTTGGTGGACACTTGGAGGATGGAAAATCCTACCGCCAGAGAATAAAGTTTTTTCAAACGCTCATAGTTCTTATTCTAGGATAGATATGATTTGTATCAGCTGGATCAGCAACAAACTATGTTGGTGGAGCCTTTCGAAATATACATTTATCGGATCATGCACTGGAAGAAATGTGCTTGAACTTACGATTTAAAAATTCACTGAGTTCAGTTTGGAGAATGAACACCTCACTTTTGGATGATGATGCTCTGTTGAAATCGTTAGTGGGGCAAGTCACTACATTAAAGAGAATCATACAGGTGAATTGGATGCAAGGACCGCGTGGGAAGCCTTTAAGTGCACAATTAAGGGTTTTCTGTTCGGGCTGTATAGCGGGAGGAAGAGGAAAAACTTGGAAGAAGTGAAAGATCTGGATAAAAAGATTAAAGAGATACAACACGAAATGATGCTTAACCCCAGGAATGGTAGAGTCCAAGTACTACATATACTTAAAGGTGAATACAACAGGAAAATGTCATAACATGCAGAAAATAAACTTTTCTATATCAAAAGCAACTATTTTGAAAAGGGAGAAAAATGTGACTGCTGGCTAGCACATCGTTTGCGGAAACAGGAGGCGGATCGAGCGATTCCTATGATTATGAAGTTGGATGGATCAGTCACACATGACCGCAAGGAAATAAGTGATGTTTTTAGGGACTACTATATGGGACTCTATCCAAATGAGTCATTGGTGACGGGGAAACCTGATGGTTTTGGAGTAAGCTCTGAGATGGGTAGTTTGACTAACACAAAGAGAGTAGGCCTGGATGGTGATCTTAGTTTGGTCAAGTTAAGATATTTGGTATCAGGTCTGCATTCTGGGAAAAGCCCCTGTCCAGATGGGCTTCCTGTGGAATTTTACAAAAGAATGCCAGAGTCGGTCTTTGCGCTTTTACGTGATATGTATGTGGCCTCATTGTCCAATGGTGGATTACCGAAGACTACACATCATGCGTCTGTTTCATTACTATTGAAGATTGACAGGGACCAGTCTTCTCCTTCGAATTACTGACCAATAAGCCTACTAAACACAGACAATAATATCTTAGAGAAGGCCTTGGCAATAAGACTTGTAAAGGTATTACCTAATTTGGTCCACCAAAATTGGGCAGGTTTTGTGAAGACATGCCACGAATAACATGAGGAGACTGTTGCAAACAATTTCAAATTAATAGACATGAGGATTTTCCTTGGACACAGAGAAAGCGTTTGATCGCATTAATTGGGAATTTCTATATGCAGTATTGAGGAGAATGGTATTTGGTGAACCGTTTGTAAACTGCATGAGATTGTTAAACTCTTCTCCAATTGCAAATGTGATGACAAATGGCGTGGGTTCTAGCGGTTTTCCCCCAGGGTGTGGGACCAGACAAGGGTGCACATTATCACCCTTATTATTTGTACTTGCAATCGAACCTCAGACACGAGGAAGACATCTATGGAGTTCATTATGAAGGAATGGTTCAGAAATGATGGCTGTACGCGGATGACTTGTTGGCGGTACTGAAATATTTGGACAATTCTGTTCCTAAATTGATGGAGCTGATTACGGATTTCAGCACTAGGTCTGGTTATAAGATAAATTGGATGAAATCTGAGGCATTGCCACTGACTGTGAGCATAAGGAAGAAACAGATCGCCAAGTTGGGATTCAAATGGTACTTGGATAAGCTGAAATATTTAGATGTATGGTTAACAAGCGAGATTGAGAATATGGTACCAGAAAATATGAAAGCTATGCTGAATGGTCTAAAACAAGATCTGGAGAGATGGAAGCTTTTGAAACTGTCTCTGTGGGGAAAGGTGAATGAGCTTAAAATGGTCTCAACACCGAGGATTACATATGTGCTCAGCATGCTACCTTTGAAAACTACGAAGAAGATGTGGAAGGACTTGGACATTCTATTACACATTTTCTTTGGGATAATAAGCCACCCATGAAGAAACTGTGGAAGTTGCAGTTACCTTTGGAGAAGGGAGGTTTGAGTCTGCCGAATTTCTTTGCATATCACTGACCGTTCTCGGCCAGGTTTTTCATGCCACTGATGACCCGGGATCCAGATGAATAGGCTAGGGCTGAGGCGAATTTACGGGGCCCTTTGACACCTTAGCGACTAAATCCGTGAGGGTGACCAAAGCTGACTCAACTTCAGAATTCCTGAGGACGTCTTGGAGTAGTTTGATGGAACTGTTGGGGGAAAAGTCGCATAAACGTCTTGACTCTTCTATTTGGTATAACCTGGTGATTAAGGAGAAAAATAAGTTGTTTTTCTGGCCTGAATGGTTTCCTGGGGGTATTCATTTTTTTGGAGACCTGAGGAGAGGTGGTACATGATTACCTGTGGACCAAATGCAAGCACTGGTAAATCTTCCAAATTGTCGTTCTCGTGACTATTTAAGACTCAAAAAGGCTTTTGGGCAGCTTTCAGAGGAGAATGCGTTAAATCTTCAGGTTTTAAACAGACAAGCGGATGTGCAGGGGCATCTTGCGAGTAAATATTATACGTTGATTGTGTCAAGGGCAAGGAACAATGAGGGCTTGCTGGATGAATGGAAGGAGATATTGAGGTGTGACTTGCCAGAGGAGCGTTGGTGGAGGATTTGTAGGAATGTCTGTCTTTCGTCTGTGAGTTTGGGAGAGGGATCACGTCAAATTAAGAGAGATTGCAGACACGTGGTATGTCTGATTCTGATCATTGTTGGGGTTGCATCCATATGGTAGGCACCCATGAACATATGCTCTGAGAGTGTGTCAAAGTGAGGAATTTCTGGGGGAGAGTCTGCATTATTTTTAACAAGATTTTGGATCGCTCTATGTACTTTGATTTTGCCACCCTAATCCTAGGAGATGATGAGCTGCTAGAGAAACTTTGTTCTGCCAAAGGAAATGGATGTTCAGAGGCTCGCTTGTTGCAAACAAACTTATTTTGAGAGTATGGAAATCTAAGAAGACTCCGAAAGAGGGGGATTGGTTGGAGCAAAAAAATAAACTTGCTGTTATGGAGAGAATAATATTCTACCGACTTAAAAAAAGAACCTTATTTGAGAAGATTTGGGGTAGATTTTTGGAACTGTACTAACACTGTACTTTATTCTGTCTGTGGGGGTTAACTTGTAACAGGGATGTCATTTGGGGGTCACCAGGGGTCACATTTGCGACCCCTGAGGTCTCCCTTGCTACCCCTGTGGCATCATTTGTACCCCTAGAAAAAAAAGATTTTTTTCCAACTTTTTTTTTTTTAAATGTAACTCCTGGGCTGTGGTCAGTGTCATGTGGCTCTTTATTTTTGGAGTCGCTGACTTTCTTGTTCAGGCCGCTTTAAAAAAAACGGGGTTCCACAAGTGTATCACTTTGAGCAGTGACGCTAAATGGGAAAGAATAGGAATAACACTTAATTTGGCTTTCTGGAATTCTATCTAATAATTGCTAGACTCATAAAGGTTTATTTCAGGCACACTTCAGGGGGTGAGTCACTGATTTAGCCTGTTCTTAAACACCTCAACTCAGTATTTCACCGTTCTGAGGTCGATAAATGAGTACCAACACAGGTTGGGTGATATTATAGGTATATTTGATATATATAAAGCGCTTAAGCGTAAGTGCTATATAATAACATATTATCATTTGGCCTTGGACATCTGCTTGCATTCACAGTAATTTGGTAACATGGTCCCATGCACACTGATATTAAAGATACATATGGTGATCTATTCTTGTATGAAATGTATATAACATTATAGTGATATCGCAACCATATTTTTCATAGTGTTCTTAGGAACAATAAGTGATGTCCCTTCCTGTTTTGTCAAGGGATGAAAGGTCGTGTTCCATCGCTTCCTGTGATGCCACTTCGAGGTGGGGGGTTCAAATGACATCACTTCCTGTGATGTCATCAGAGGTCAAAGGTCATGTGATGTCACTTCTGCTACCCCTGGCATTTTGGTGAAATGACGTCCCTGACTTGTAAAGTTGTACATTTTATAAATTGCAAATCTTTTTTTACATAAAAACAAAAAAAAGAATACAACCTGAAAAAAAGCTGCTGGAAAGCCACTGGAGTTCGTGGCTCTTCTAACCTATGGTGTCTTAAGTGTCAGCAATATTTCCACCGAAGTAATTTTGTCTTCTGGACATCTTCCTGTCTAGCTCATCTAATACCTGAAGTGGGCAATTTTGAGCAAAATGTTGAGACATTACTCTCTGTACCTTCTCTGCAGAGTATAACCTTGCATTAAAGTCTCTCAATGCAGAAATAAAAGGAATGCATTATTCCCTGTGGACCAATGGTTGTTTCTGGCTATATTCCAAGTATACAGTTGGTCAAAGCCCACAGAAATGAAATATCACAATTAATGGACTATGATGATTATCAACTTGTTTGTCGACCAATATACCTTGCACTCGATGCAAGTCAGAAACTGAGACAATAGACGCTTGCCTAATATAGTGTCTCTGGTCTAGTGTTTCCTCTGGTGATATGCAGCATATAGTATCAAACTTAGTCCAGTGACACCAGACATGCATTTCCTGTTTCCCATCAATCCCATCCATTACAAAGATTTTCAATTTGCCTCATGCCATGGCCTCGCATTCGTCCAAATTTCACATGCCGTCAATAGCCCACTCCCTTGAAAATCAACTCTGTTCATTGGCATCATCGTCATCATCCTATGTATCTACTTAAAACATTTTCAAATAATTCCAAAAGATCTGGTAAGGAGAGTGCCAGCAACACTAGGAAAATCACTATTGTAAAGATAGATGTACCACAACAAAATACATGTCATTTCAAGGCAGATAGATTAAACAATGAAACGATACATTTTAATTTGAGGGCCTTATAGTGCACTTTTTGATCCTCCGGCTGGAATATGACAGATTGCATGACCTTCATAGAAGTTGCATGTTCACGTCCAAGGTTTTATTTTGTCTGGATGATTGCATAGTTTCACAAGAGATCCTGATAATCTGCGTTGCCTGCTTTGGCTACAGGACAGACCCCATTCTAGGACATCATTCTGCAGGTGATGTTCTAGTTCCATGGGAGCACTGATCCGTCTTCGTCCCATGGCAAGTTCATTGCTGGGCCGCTTTCAAGGCTGGTCTTTTTCACATCTGTGATACCAATTGTGACAGAATGCAATCTGCAAGGTGTACTCGCATGGATGTTTTCCAATTGTAGGATGAAAATGAAATTGATTCTGCTGGGACGTTTGTTGTGTCAAACCCATCCACTTTTAAAATATGCCCTTTAGTAAGAACGTGGGGTCAGTGGTTCATCTTGGGTTGGCTTTTGACCAATGATGTGAGTGACTTGGGCAATGCCATCTATATAGTGGAAACATGTGAAGCCTGAAATGTGATAATGATAAAACTGAGTGGTAGCTTTTCATGGTTTCTCCTTTTAAAAGAATCCGTTTGCATTAGGTAGATGAATTAATATTACAAAGGTTATTTTTCAGCACCAAAATATACTGGTCGGAGAAAGTATCATATTAGTTATGAAATGTATTTGATTGTGCCTGAATGCTCATGCCAGAAAAAATGCAACCCATTAGGGAAAAAAGGCCAGGAGATTCTTGTAAGGATAACAAGTTTTAATAGAACATAAAGTAGGTAGGCCAGCAAAGAAAAGTAGTACACGCAGAAGGTTATAAGGAAACACATTGTCACTACTGATGTCACATATACAGTGAAAATCTGCGTGTCTGGTTGGTAAGACCCTATACATGGGTGGCCTGCTCCATAGGGGATACCAGGCTGCTATTGGTCACAGCCCCGTCCGCACGTCTCCCATCACGTGGGATCAGCTGGGCTCATAATCTCCATGGAATGAAGGTCACGTTCCTCATTAGTTACTATTGTAAGACAATGCAATTCTATCGTTATGGCAGGCACCTGCGAAACTCTGGCACTGCCACAGGGCAAGTGTTAAGATCATGCTGACCCACACATTCTTCTTTGATTACATATCACACTATCCGCACCCACGGTTTCCACACCCACTTTATAGAGTGTGTCATTATCAAATAAGGTGGAATGTACGTGTTCATTTAGATCTTTTATGACCACTGGGTTTATAGTTGGTGGTCTGGGGGCAACTACTATGGTGGGATTTAGGGGCTTGTACTGTGGCAGTTGTTGGTGTCATAACTCCTGCAGGGCTGGGTGGTAGTTGGAGGTCTGGGATAAACATGCATGGTGAGGCCCATGCTGCTGTCTCGCGGCAGTGCAGGACGCATTCCTTCTTGGGATAACAAGTATTTGCAACAATTATAGAACAAAGAGAGGTTTCTATGGGTGCTAGCAGCGCAGGTCTTTCTACCATCAGTGCTAGGGCCTGTTCAGGTTTCTCCGTTGGGCCTGTGTTTACCGCGCGGCCATGCGTGACGTCTGTTTCAACCAGCACTACAAAACATGGTGCTTACTTATATGCACGCACTAGGTCTATACATCTGTGTTTCATGTAATATTGTGGTCGTGCAGGGTTTCTTAGCACACCATCTCCCCTGGTACATCACACGGTTATAGGTGATAGGATCTAAAACAAAAGGATTGAATGCCTTTTTTTCAACACCAAAAGGACCGAAAAAAAAGGGTAGAATTTTTAAAAAACATTTTTAGGGGGGTTGCCCCCCAATCCCCGTTTTCATTAAAAAAAACTTTTTTTTGCATACCAAACTAAAAAATATATAAATAAATAAATAAAAAAGCATTCAAACCTTTTTTTTCCGGTCCTTTTTGATTCGAAAAAAAGGGCATTCGATCCTTTTTTTTTCGATCCTTTGGCTGGACACCACATCACACATGTATGTATGGGATTCTCCTCACTCTAAGGGGCATAGGGGCGTGGGAGAGGTTGATTTCCTTCCCAACAATTGTTAAGCATTATCAACCTACAAATTTGATTGTAGATGCTCATAAATATAAACCAGTAAATTTCAAAATAATAATGCTGTGGTAAGTGCAGAAAGAATGTGATGTCCATACTACTTTAAACCTTGATAATTGTGTTAAACTTGCATTGGTTTGCTGTTGGGACAGAGCTCCCTCTCCCATTACTAAAAACAGATGGATGGCCCTTTGTCAAACAAAGCGATACATTTGCACCTCATCTCGATCTGAAGCAGGGAGTTTGGGAACTAGAGCTGAACCCATAGGAGTCTCCTGGAGTCTGCACAGCACAAGGTGATTACGACAGAGGATTAGTGAGTGCAGCCCGCAGCATTTGTTCTTGGGCGCATGGGTGGAGCTAGGGCAGACTGGCAGCTCAGTGGGAGAGTGGTTTATAGTGATTGCATCGAATGCCAAAGCATTGATTGCCTTAGCATCTAAAAAAAATCAATGAAAAAAAAGCATTGAATGCATTTCTTTTCTCTTTTTTATGGGGGATCCCCCACAACCCTTGTTTTTTTACTACTTAAAACCCATTATATTGAAAATAAAACCATTAACTTTGAAAAAAAATGCATTCAATGCTTTTTTAGATGCATTTTATCGATGCTTTGGCATTCAATGCTTTGTATTCGATGCAATGACTGGATACCGGGAGAGTGAGTCACTTCCACCAACTTACATCACCCAGAATGCTCAGCACCTGCCACTCAGCAGTTTCATCAGAACCAGTTCACCCTGAATATTAATGCAAAAGAGAGGGCACTCAGTTGGAACTGGCCAATCCCTGACTAGTGTTTGGGTGTCGAAACACTAGAAAAGGCACACTCTGTTGTTTAAACTAGTTGCAGATAAACAAACTCACATTCAGGAGTGACAGGAGAATCACCCATTTCCTAAACGTCCTCGAGGAACAGAAGGACTCCGGCTAAGTGAACAAATGGGCTGGTATGTTGATGAGGACTGTTGATGAGCACCAGAAACCCGGGATACCCAGTTACCTACAGGCCAGAGCAGAGGAGGCATCTGTTGTATTGTACTGCAGAGTCCCCCTGCAGTGTGTGGGACAGAGCTGCGCTATTGCTGGAGGCCCTGAGCCTGTCCGTGCAACGTTGGTGAGACACGCTACTCCTGTTTCACTTTCACTCCCGAACTGCCTGGTTTCCGGCTCTCCGGGTGCTTTATTCATGCGTCACGTCGCCCTGTGCACGTTGACGTGACGCGTACATAACAGCATCCAGTTGGTATGCTTCAGAACAGAAGAGCCCTCGGCACCCAATATCCAAGAAGACCAACTTCTGGCTGCTGCTGTTTCTCAGTGGACCCGAATGGATATTCTATTCTAGCTGCCAGTGGAACCATGACTCCCCGATGAATTGCACTGGCACCTGAGCCCTCCCGCCCTGCTTTGCATGGCCGTCGCGTCCAGGAACTGCTGCAATGACAAGAGTACTCTCAAGCCGACTCAAGGACCTCGATCCAACCAGACGGAACCACGCTTTGCACCCTCGAGCTGCCACCCGGCTGGGACTGAGCACTCCTTGAGCCGCATGCGCTCTACGCTCATGCATGCAGGACAGTGCATCTTTGCACGGCCACACAGTCCCTGATGAATGAGCATATCAACATGCTCATTTCTGAAAATCTGACAAATTAAAAAAGGACCCCTGTTCCACTTTTGTCATTTGCAGGATTCTCTGTGAATCTCGTCCCATGCGTTAATCTGAACCCTTGGCGATGGCTTGTGTCACTCTCTTCGTTATGCTTCTGCAGCATTAGTACCAGTGATCGAAGTGAGTGGGAGCAGTCGGGAGCGGTGTTCCACTACTTTTATTCTTTTCTATTTACCATTCCTCTACTTTTTATGACCATATTCACCATTCTATATAGAGGATGTGTCCATTCAGGTCCCTGTGCCAGTGTAAAGCTGCAATAGGAGCTTTAGTTACTGGTAATCTAGACTATTACAAAGCCCGCATAAACTCTCCTCTGCTGAGACCATAGTTCCACTAGTTTTTCCAGTACACTTCAACCACTGATTAGACCATAATTGTTTACAGCACCTCTTCTGGCATCTGTTCCCTGTAGCATCACAACCCACTCCTTCATGCCACGTACGCCATCATCTTTGTTGTGTAACATCTTGATTTCTAAATGAAACTGTAGCTCAAACAGATCAGACCCTATGCATAGAATGGCATGATAACTGCAACACCTGCTCCAGTCACTGATCAAAACGTAGCTGTTTAAATCCCACCTGTTAGTTGCTGCGTCAATAAATCCTGGAACAGAGCTCAGACTGACGTGTTCAGCCTGCAGGACACATGTTCAGTGCTTGACATGCTGGAACTCGACTCTTCAACCTGTCATATGTAATGCCAGAGACATGAACATGCTCCCAGACACTTCTTAGACAGTGGAACACCCAGCTTAGTAAAACTTAATGAGTTCATCTGCTTTGATGAATTCTGAATTATGCTGTCGGATGCACTTTGTTTAAAACCTTGCATTCAAGGAGTAATGATCCACCCTTAAAAAAGTAGCATCTGCACAGATTTTAGGCAGAACTGCAAAGTCACACCTAGATGAAAGAAGGCCTTGTGTTATAATTTCAAGAGAAATGAATCCTTAACCTCACATTTGGGAAAATAGGGGGAAATAAATTGAACATTTAATACTTTTACTGTATTGAGGGGGGAACGTTGTTATTTCTGAGCGGTTCAAGGTACAATTTGACAGTCACGTTCAACGATAATACATATTTAAAAAAAACAGTATTAGTGATAAAAACAAAACATCTGTAGCTGGTGCACATTTCCAAGCACCAAACTGAAGATTTCGAATAGAAGAGGCGATGTCCTAAGCTCCTGAGTGAGGAATGTGAACACACTAAAATGCATGGAGCCACAATGCATTGAAGACAACTAAGACTCCATTCTCTTCAATTTCAAAAAGATGCTGTTACTTTTTTACTTTCGGAGAGAGAGAGAGAGAAGGCAGAGAGAGGGACAGAGAGACAGAGAAAGGCAAGGGGTGTTAAAAAGAAGAACATTTGGTTAGCATGGCAACTAAACAAACGATTAGTATGCATCAACTGAAGAACAAATTGTTGCTGTCTGTGTCCTACTGCTCATCATACTTTCTTCTGGTAACATGTCTCACCTCAGACACGAGTAAAAAAAAGAACATGTCAAAGTCCTGTAATTTACAGAGTCTGAGTTAGTCCCAGTGCGTCTTCCCTTTCACTTCCTCATTCTAGACCATCTTCCTTGTCCTAGTCCCTCTTCCTTAATTCTGTTTCTCTTCTTAGTCCTAGTTCACCAACCTCCTTATGGATCTAGTTCTGCTCAGTAAAGATGAATTCTTGAAATCCATCTTCACCGAACCTGAGTAGCTGGAAAGGCGAGCTCGCCAAAGTGTCTGTCCAATGAACACATACTCATGGAACGTGTGGTCTGCTCTCTGTCAGGAAGCTGAGCAGGGTGGCACAAAACAGGATGTAAGGAGAGAATGTGGGCGGGATGTGGTGTTGTGGATTTGGTGGTGCCAGAGGGGACACACATTGGAATCTGGAGGGGGAAAGGGACGGAGACACTAGGCATGAGTGTGAAGTTGCTGAAAGGGGTGGGGGGAGGTTGCGGAGTATGGAGTCTGCACCCCCACTCCCTGGAGAGGACATAGAAAGCAGGGGAGAGGTAAGGAGCTGAATTGCATGGACCGATTCGGTGCAGAGGGTAGATTAATGACTCAATGACTCAGGGTCAGTGACTCATGATTCGGGGTGATGCTGTTCTGCGCAATCGTATAGAACCTCATCAAAGTTCTAGTCCATCTGCCTCTTTCTAACACTCCCTAATCCTTCTTCCCCTTTCTTATCCACTTCCTCTTCTTCATGCTCATCACCCTTCCTCTTCCTAATTTCTGTCCATTGTGCACGTGTCACTTCCAACTCCTAGTCCCCTTCCTCATCCGAATTCATATTTCTCTTTCAAGTCCTGGTCCTTCTTCCTAGACGTTCAGACTTGTCCTTCTTCTTAGTCAGTTTTCTATTTCCTAATCGATCATTCAAGTTCCTCATTTTAGTCCCTTATCCTTATAACTCGTCCTTTCACGAGTCCCTCATTCTCATCACGCATCCTAGTCCCTCTTCCTAGTCCCTCATCCTAGTCGCCTCCCTCATAATATTCCCCTCTCTGAGTCCACTTTTTACTCATCACAGTCCTTTGTGTTAGTCCCTACTCCTCAACATTACCATCCTCCTACTCCCAAATCCTAACTCCTCATCCAACTCCCTCGCCCACTTCTTACATTGTAGACTCACTTCTTTATCTGGGACCATTTTTCTCTTCCACATCCTAGTGCTTCATTCGTGTCCGTCATCCTCATTCAAATCCCTCTTACTTATCCCTCTTACTCTTCTACGTCGAAGTTCCTCATCTGCTTCCCCAACTCAACCCCTCTTCCTTGTCACTGACATGAAGCCGAGTGGTGATCACTGAGACACTCAAACATAGAGAATTGGGTTCAAATGAATATGGGTTATCATCATAAACCACCACCTCCCGGATCTTGGTACAGGATAATAGTCTTATCTTGCTGAAAATTATATCAAGTAGTGCATGCCTTCCTAGGGATGGTCACATATATCATATGTGACTGTAATATATTTTGGAGTGGTACAGTCCTACTTTTTATCACTGTAGTAAACTGATTGTTAGTGGTTACACCGATCATTTGCAGTCCAAGTTATAGTGACATAAACGTGTGTTCTAGCATTGATGATGCCATGCTGGATGGTACAGAGATTAAATCATTTTATTGGCCTTTATAACAGGCAGTTAAATATGCAGGCTTCGTGCCTCAGCTGGGTATGTAAGATGTTAGAAGTAATGAAACAGCGAGCAAAGGCTTGCAGCTCACAAAATAATAATCACATGATGACAGGGCCTTCAGCTTGCATGTTCTTTGAGCTGGGCGGTTCTTCTGTATATGTAAAATGCAATGAACAACTGCAAAACCCAAGACCTTTGGGTTTGCTAGTGCTTATAGTGACAGGACATCTACCTCCTACTCTGCTCTAGAAGATGTGACATTTCCAACCCAAGTGAAAAGGTGAACCAGACAACCACGTACATGTATCTGGAAACAGCTGCAATAGGTTTGAACAGTGGCATTGCCATGTTTCCCTAAAAACCAAATAACTTTGGAGTTCTTTTGTACGACCATACACACTTTAGCTCTGGCAAAAGGCTGCCAGCGTATGTACAATACTCATTGGGGCTAAGTCCACCCTGAATAGCATTGTCCACATAAAGGAGCACACCAGGACATTTGTTTAGCGCCATGGAGAAAAAGAGTTGGCACTACCAAGCCTGATTTTCAAATGGTGTTTCTCCTTCTGCAATGACCTGGTGGCTGGTCATAATGTAATTGTAATTGGTTATTTATAAAGCGCTTAATACCAAGCGGTTTCTAAGCGCAGACCCAGGTATCAAACCTGTGTTGCTCCACATCGACTTGCTTCCAAGGCAAGCATGTTGTCCCTGAGCTATCCTCCCAGGATAATGTTGTGGAAGGGGTCCCAGATCAATGCCAGTAATTATGATTCATCCAAAACCTTGAAACAATTACTCTTCAGTTTTGTAACCATGAGTGGGACTAGTATGCTCTGGTGTGGCCCCGAGTTTGCTATGCCTAGAAATCAAGTATATACCTTACTGATGACACCCAATGAGGCCCAAACATGTCAAATGTTGTTTGTGATCTCATTTACAAGGCAGACAACCTAGCAGTTTGGGCTTGTCTGCTCTTTCTGGGGTGCGATCAGCATGAACCGCCTATAGGCTTTCCCTTCTGCGTTGGCATGGCAGGCTGTAAAGCAATGATCTGAAGGTCTGCCCAGAGTAAACAAGTGGTTATGATTAATTCTGTACCTTCCGGCCATCATGTCTGCAGTTCTTCAATGGGAAGATGGACGTCCGACTCGTATTAAAACCAATCAAGCTATCTCAGAGACAGACCAGGACTGCAGAGTCAGGAGATGCTGGAAAAAACAGCTTTCTGTGAGGAATAAAGAGCAGTTTATTGGCCTGGGATCAAGGATGCTATTTCAAAGAATAATTGCAAGGTACAAGGGGAGTCATGTACGTAAGACATATTTCTCTTAGATTAAGCAAATGAAAAAACCTGTACGAGTCAAGTATTGAACAATTAAAGATGCAGAAAACCTATGTAAGATGGAGTGAGCAAGTCTCCAGAGGCCAAGAAGGGTGATGACACCCAGCTCAATTGAATCAAATAGCCGTAAATAGAAGGTTGAGATGACAAATTTGTGGTCTCGTCACACGTGATTCAGAAGTCAAAAACAAGGGCTATTCATTAAGCCCAAACAAAGATAATGGTGTGCCTGCACTCCCTTGAATGTCACAGAACAGGCTTGGAGATCAACTATAAATGAGAAGCCTTGGCTTGGGACCTGACCAATGAGATACAATGGACTAATTGGGAAAGTGGGGAGTAGTCAGACATCGCTTGCGGCGCATGAGTTTCATTTTGCTTATGTGCTGCTAACGAGCGAAAAGTCCATGGTTTGTCGAGCATGTCAACCAATCAGTGGGCTTATGTAGCGCCATGCAGTATTATACATATTATGTTCAAGGCGTGCCACCAGATAAGGGGCAGCCAATGAAGTTATTTATGCTTATACATAATATAGGTACATATGTTCCCTTAACCAATCCCTCCCTTCAATAGGTTTTTAATTTACCACGTAGGATGACATCATAGATGACACACATCGAAGTATAACACTTTGTATAATCATACTTGTGTGTGAGTGCGTGAATAACTGCCTGTTATTCACCAGATTGCCCTATTTTGTTTCTCTGCTGATAATAAAGTAGTATTTTGCCATATTCTTTGAGTCTGTTCAGTTATTTGGGTCCGAGACTATTATTGATAATTCCATCTAGCACATGAGACACTTCAAGGTGCTAGAGCACACATTCACAGGTGCCTAGCCTTCCACATTTTCACCACAGGTTTAGGAATGTTCATTTGCTGTAATTTTTCAGATATATGCCAAACGCGTACACTGTCAAATTCTGCATGGAAGTCAACACAACAGGAGCACAAACGTACACCAATAGCCATGTCTCCCCTGGCACTGGAGTAACCTTGCTGAAAATGTTCGGGGGGACTTGACATGTGATGAAAAGGTGCCCCAGCCAAATGAATGGGGACAAAATGGTGTGCCATGAAAGTTGGGGGGGACAAAAACCCCCATCCCCCCTAAAATTACGCCCATGCAGGCAGTGCATAACAAGGTGACACAATGATCTTTCAAACCTCTAATTTAGTAGAAGTCAAGTTTTTCCTTAAGCATTGTTCCTGCCTCCTACAGCTAAGAGTCCAAATAATACAATACCAATTTACTAAAGATTTTGCCGCTAGCGTCCAGAATGGTAATTGGCCTATCGGAACTGTCACACCTCAAGTAACTTTTTGTAACATGCGGCCATTGTTGCACTTCACGAAAATGTAGGCACCGTCCTTGAACCAAAGACCTCTGATAACAGTTTAAGCAGGAGGGGCGTCCACCAATCCGGGTACTGTTTATACACTAACAAGGTACGCAATCATGCTCAGCGTCCCACAAAGGTTCACATTATATTTCAAATGCCCTCAACTGACAGCGTGAAATGGTCAATATAAGGTTACTTGAAGGCGTCCCACAAATTCATTTAGCATTTACTGGTACTAACCACAAATAATTCTTTCAAATAATGTGCCCAGAATGGCTTATACCCATTATTTGAGCCTTGTAGCTAACTCATCGCAGTGGACTGTACTCACATAAATATATAAGTGCTCCATCGACCAAGTTCACACGGTTCGTTTCACGTGCTATGATATGGCAATTTGTCCTGGAAAATTAGACCTGTGAGATGTTGGAACACAATGCGCAGCAAGTCGAGACAGCTTCACAATTTTGGCAAAAATTGCAATGAAAGATGATCACTATGGAAAGGAGAAATAGAACGCAGAGTGACTCCTACAAATTTGCAGCTTATCGCAACACGTGTGCCCCCAACTGGGCGGCCCAAGGACCTTGAAGTGCAGTTTTTAAGATGACTGTATAGCAATGTAAAACAGGTGCAGTCACCAAGCCTTACATCTGAAATAATATGGTGTCATATTCAGAGAACTTGGATGACATTGAATTTCCACTTATGAGATTGTTGAAGTCCCGCCATTTCCAAGATAACATTTTAATATTATTTTCTTTTTATTTCTTTATTTTTATTGCATTTAATTGATTAACATTGTTTTGCAAAGAAAGAAAATAAAAAATACATTTGTATCCAATACCATTCCATCATGATTTTGGTTTGTCTATCAAGGATGTCCTTAAAACAGTTTGTCTAAGAGTTTGAGTACTGCAATCACGTATTGGGTTTTACTTCCGTTGACCAAAATATTCCACCATACTTCTGGGTCTAATACCGGGTGTTCGGACATCAGGATTCTGAGATGTTTAGTTCACTCATCTTTTAGGACTGGACAGAATAAAAGATGATGCTTCACAACTTCCACAGCAGATTCCTCTTTACAAAAACCACATCTGTTATCTTCTATCAAACCTCTTATTGCCCAGATCTCATTAGTTGGTTGAAGGTTTAATCGCGCTTCTATGAATTGATCCCGATACCGTCTGCTGGGAAATTGTTTTAGATAATTTGGTAACATTTTAATATTATTAGTGTTATTTTCGCATGCCACAGAGATATTATTTGCCAAATTTAGGACTGTAGGTAGTGAGGAACAGTCGCTCTTTGGTTCCCGCAGAAAGACCCTTTCCTTGACAAACTGTATTATGGGATTTCTTCAATTGCCCTCGAAACAGAACATCTGTAAATCCTCTTTCTGAGTAGTTAACCTTTTTTTGATAAACCCACTTATTAACAGATTTGTTATTTTCCCCTTACTTTTTTTGCACAATATAAATTAGAATCAAACAGTTCCTAACGCTATTCTATATACTCCCTGTTACACATTGTATGCTATGATATGATTTGATAGGTAATTTATAACATGCCTGTACACAAGTGTTTCTTGGTGCAACAAGACAAGGGAGGGAAGACAGAGGGAGGATAAAGCAAATGGCTTTGTGTCATTCAGATCCTGCAAGTGCGAGAACGAGAAGTGCAAGGGGAAAGGGAAGGGGGAGTACAAGGCAGAGGGGAAGGGAACACAGGGCAGCAATGCTCTGAGTAAGGGCATCCAGGGCAGCGCGGCTCTGGGTAGTGCAAGGAGAACAAAGGACTGTAGCGTTACAGTTACAGCCCCTAAGGGCGTGATAGGCCTGGAGGCAGTGCAGGGGTGACTGATCAGGAAAGAGCCTGGTACCCAATGAGACTCTGAGAGTAGCCAAGCAACCAGTCGCGACAGCAGACAAGCAGGTCAGCAGGCGAGGGAGAGAGAGAAAGCAGAGAAGAGGAAAGTTTTGAGCTATTTCAGGAGCTTCGGTTGGTCCGGCGCAAGTTGGAGCGATGCAGGGTGGCCATTCCAGAGAAAGGCACCTGCGGAGGAGAGAGATCTACCCCCACTCTCTGCCTGGAGAAAAGTCAAACCCTTAGAGAGTTGGAGGTAGCTGAGCGAAGGGCTCGAGAAGGAAGGTATTTTGGAAGAGAGAGTTGGATGCAGTGCAGGCCCCTGACCCAGAGAGCTTTGTGACAATGCAAAGGGTCTTGAACTTGATCCTTGCATCCACCGGGAGCCAGTGGAGAAATTTCAGGGCTGGAGAGATACGGTCCCTGGGCTTGAGGCCAAGGATAAGCCTTGCAGTCCTGTTCTGGATTAGTTGCAGAGGGTGGAGAGTAGAGGAAGGCAGATTGAGAAAGAGGCTGTTGCAGCAGTCCACCGTAGAGAGAGAACCTGGGCTCTGCACACAGTGAGCTTCTACGGGAAGTGAGAAAGGGAAGAGTCCCTGTGAGGAGGTGCAGCAGGTAGTTGGACTTCTTGGCAACGTCCAAGATGTGAGGAGAGAAAGAGAGAGTGGAGTTCAAGATGACACCAAGGTTTTTTGCCTCACAGGAAGGCAAACGAAGAGAGCCCAAGGCAGACGGCCAGAGTGAGAGAGGGATAGCAGGGGCAGGGTCCCAATGAGAAGGATCTCCGTCTTACTGGCATTAAGGCAGAGATCGTTGGAGGCACACCAATTCTGAATCATGGTTAGACAGTCAGGAATGAGCAAGAGAGGAGAGGAGCCTGAGGGGAGCCTGAAGGAAAGCTGAGTGTCATCGGAATAACACAGAAAGTTAGAGGAGAAGGTAGAGATCAGGTGGGCCAAAGGGGTGAAGTAGAGGTTGAAAAACCAGGGTGAGAGGATAGAGCCCTGGGGAACGCCCCAGGAAGGGAGAGAGGTGGCAAAGAGAAAGGGACAAAGTTGGGCCTGGGAGGGGCAGTCCAAGAGGAAGGAGTTCAGCCACTACAGGGCCTGATCCGTGAAGCCCAGGTTCTCACAGATCAATTGATCAGGATGGCATGGTTGACCGCGTCGAAAGCAGATGAACGATCAAAGAGGATGACGACAGAGGAAATGCTAGAATCAAGGTAAGAGAGCAGATCTTCACGGGTGTTCAGGAGAGCAGTTTCCGTGCCTCTGGCAGCTCTGAAGCCAGACTGATGGTCATGGAGACAACCAACATATTCATGGTGGAGAGTAAGCTGGGAGATGACCAGCTTATGCTGCCCACCTGTTGCTCAACCCTCAGACTTCTTAACCTATACTCTACATCTACCTGGCTTGCGAAAATCTCCAGAGCACCTTGGAGCGGCATGTAAAGCTGCTGCCCTCGCTCTATCATCTTCTCTCACCCCCTCCCCACTGAACCCTCTCGCTAACTCCAGGTGCTGCTGTGGCAGTCTCTGGCTACTTGGCGGATCGCTGGATTTCCCGCTTTCGCTTTCTACTTCTATGGCAGCTCTATTTTCTGCTCTATCCCTACTTGTTCTACTGGAACTTTCTTTAGAAACATCTTTTTCAGGCATCAGTCTATTTTGTTTTGCTGTGTGGGGACCTACTGGATCAAACACGCCTCAAAAAGTCATGACTCTTTCGTTTTTTGTCGGACCTGTTGTAACGTCAGCCCCTCCTGGACTTGTGCAATGTCATGTGGTGTGCATACATGGCACACCCCACGTGGTACGTTCAATAAAAAGGCTGCATGGCTTCCCGTGCGCCAGTTTCACACTAAATTCTCTGGCTCTTGTGTGTATGTCCAGCCAGCATGCAGGAGGGTGTCCGGCCCTAACGGCCCCCATAACAACTGGCAATGAGGTCTAATGAAACTCATGTGCTGCCTGGACTGACCATGTAATGAAGGGGGGGATCTGCCACGCAGAGCCCCACCATCCATGTCGGATCCTGTCCGGCAACCGTCAGCATGGCTGGCGAGGTCTGGTGGTTCAGGGGCGCCCACAGCTGTAGGTCCCAGTGTGGGCCTACATGCATCAACCAACATCGTAATTGACAGGCACAGTCCTGATGACGCTGGTCCTCCGACGAGATGGATGCATATTGAAGATTCCGGGGTGTGCAGTTGCAGTGCGTGAGTGAGAGGAGCGGTTTCCATCCCCACCCTGGAGTTGCCTCTGCAGTAAGGTGGTGCTACTGCCAGGGGTGGGGCTGGGGGTGGGGTGAGTTGGGGCGGCATCCGCCACAGTAATGGCACCAGAGGAGAAGGGCTGGCGTGGCAGACGCAGCCGCTGTGTCCACATGCAGCTGCCAGAGGGCACTCCTGCCTGGGGAAGGCGACGTGTGCCGCACTTGTTGAATGTAGATCCCTGCTGATACAAATGGTGAAGGGGTATGCTGCCTGCCCACCGCCGACACTTGCAAAACACTGCATCTCAGGGGAGAAATGGAGGCCGCGAACAAGCAAGGCTCCTGAGTGGGCGGAGTAAAGGAAAGAAAATCTCCTGCCAAAGAAAGAAAAGGTGGGTGCAGCGTTTGCCGGGTTAACAGCAAATAAAGGCTTCTGTATGTATGGTGATTCCCAATCCTCATGACTGTGCCTATCCTTGTGGCCCCACTCCACACAGTCAATGGTTGTGTTATGTCAGGCTGTCGTCCTGCACTGTCCTGAAGGATTCAAATGGATTCAGTAATTATGCACATTGAATGCTGGGGGCCCACATGTGGTAAGTGTGCTTAAAACGGTCCCATGTATGTTGGGAGCTGCGATCCCGCTCGTCAGTGGCAGACTTAAAGTGGACCCAGAGACTGTGCACGCTGTTGCTTGGGGGAGTTCCCACCTCCCATGTGAATTAGAGTTCCCCTAATGTATTTGCTGCCCTATAGACACCTACTTGACCCAAAGGGGGTATGTAACGGTAGAGCACGTGTTTGGCACTGTACGCTTGTTGCCTCATGTCATTGCTTTAATGTTTTACCCTTGGAATGGGATGTTGTAACTTAACCCCCTCTTAGTATCATGCAATGTCACGTGGTGTGCACACGTGGCACACCCCACTTGGTACGTTCAGTAAAAGGGGCGCACGGGACACTAAACTTTATGGCTCCTGTGTGTATGTCCAGCCAGCATGCAGGAGGGGGTTCGTCCCTGCCAGCCCCACTAAAAGGGCCTCATTCCGCGTAAAGGGAAACAATCCTCACCGAGACACTGAATTTGTTCCCAAATTGTTTGCTTTGCCTCTTATTGGTGTATTTGGATCCTCTACATCGACATCCTTTGGCCAACATTCCCGCTGTGTACCAGCCCGAATTTCAATGTTTGCCAATTGGCTTTCGATTGATTTTAAGACAAACATACCTCCACATTGTTATTGTTATATCATCTTCCAAGTGAACTTAAAACCATGTTTAGTGCAGAGAACGAATTTGATCCCAAATTATTTGGGTCTGTTGAGGTCTGCATTAGAGCGTTACAAACTAAAGTTTAGCACAGGAGAATCACTTTACATTGAGAGGGGAGGGATCGGCATTGAGTCTTTTTCTTCAATGATCTGCCGTTTATTGGACTCCTAATAAAATGGGGACTTGCAGAGAAAATGAGGACAAAAGGTCCGAGATTCCCGAGAGATTTATACTTGGCTCGACAAAAGTAACAGATTCTTCTTAAAGGGATGTTCCGGGACTTTTTTTTTATTGTCCCTACGGTTCGGCCATGTGTTTTTAAGCATAAATCGGTAGATCGTAGAAAACTTTCCTATGGACCTTACCCGACTTTTCGTCCATTAACGCACTCGAAATCAGCCGCCATTTTGTGATAATCCTATCACTTGCCGCATCGCCCTGGCTGACCTGCTTCTGCGGCACTAAATCAAATCCCCCGCCCTTGAAACAGACTTTATCAAAACATTCATATTCCCCACCTCTCTCCGTGACGTGACTGTGCTGCGTAGGCAAACGCGCCCAGGCGTCTTCTACGCGACTCCACACAAACCCGGAAACCAACACAGATCAGCTCACAACACAGCGCGCCACAATTCGGAATATGAAACTGTACTTTTAAATCAAACCGCAAGATTGTAAATTTGGTAAAGTACATTTATTGGACATCAAATGTTTAGAGAATATTCAGCGATTTGCATTTTTCTTTGCTCTCGATCCAAAATAGTTCGTCTTGAGGCAAGCGATGTTCGTGTGCAGTACACAGGGTGTTGGTTTACGATAAAATAAGCTCTTTGGTCGCACTGATAATCGCATGGCTGTTCCAACAACGAGGCACTATGCCACCACAACTGTATGTTGCATCTAGCCGTTAGTACCGCGTAAGGGCATACTTGTACTTGGCGATCGTCCCATAAAATGGTCAGGGTGGTAACGTTGTTCACGCGGAGAAGCAACTGGCGGTTGTAGAAGCCATCCGCCGGTGTCTGGTACTCGTGACACAGACAATAATGAAGGATGTACCTGTTTTAAAAACATAAAAAATGAAATTAGTCTCACCATCAGATCTTTATTAAAATTATTCATTTTATATATTAGGTCGGGAAATTATTTCATAGCTAGGACAGTGCAACTGGGTATTATACGTCAAGGGGGGGCTGTAGGATACTGAGACAGTCCCCCAGTGCAGGGGTTGACAGGGAGGCAGTGCAGGTGGAGAGTGGAAGGGCCCAGGACCGAGGTCGCAGACAGTGGACAAGTTGTAGCAGGGGAGAGGGAGAGAGAAAGCAGAAGCAAAGAGGAAGGTTTTGAGGTGCTTCCGTAAAAGGAGATGGTTCTCCTCAAGATAGTGCGCGGTACAAAACAATATGCCACATAGAACGAACAAGTACAACTTAACCCGTCTTTAAAGCTACTGTATAGTAATTAAATTGCGGTATAAACTCATCTAAAGAGTTACTTACATTATATTTGCATTTTCCATTGTGTCTGTGCGTAGGGCAGCCCCGAAATACCACTCCTTCTATGCCAACGTTATTTCTTCTAATGAACGAACATTAAATGGCTTTCGTTTCTGAAATTATATTCATTATCGTTTACGTTATTGCACCACACCCCCAAAAAGAAGTCTTTCGGGATGGTCCCGGCCTGTCAAGGTCAAATAACAATAGAACCTTATACTGAGTCGTGGGCCATTCCGGCACCCAGCAAAAAATCAAAGCAGCTGACCTTCACTTTGAACGAGCACACATTCCTAGTTAGCTACATTCAGTGTAAGGCCATCTCACAGGACTTGAAATTTACACTCCATCTTTGCATTTTGTCTGCGTGCATTTGCAGCCCCAGAGAACCATAAATACGGAGACATTGTATATTTTTTGAAAAATTATTTATATTACTGTTTGGTTTAATTTAATGCGCAAATGAACAAGGTTGGATAGACACATTGCATGCACACTGAGCAATCACTTTTATTTACACATTACATAGATACACATATTCAATGGGCCTGCAACATGAGGAGACTCGAGAGAACAGACAATCAAATTACAATCATTTAAACCGTGATGTGTATTTCTCAATGAGCTCTGCTTTAGGTGGACATGGAACAGAGGCAATGTTGGGTGGCAATGCAGTTGTCCCCTGCACAGGTTCGTTCACAACTCCATGTATGTGCCTATCTAGGACATCAACAATAAGTCTCTCAATAAACTCATATTGCATATCCTGAAACACTGGTTTGATCACCCATTGTTTACTTCTTTTAGTGAAGGCCTTATTGTAGCGAAGCGTCCCTAAAGTTCCGGTCGTCCTACTTTGTTGACGGCCAACATTATGGTTATGTGCCAAGACCGCTAGAAGAGTCCGATTTATCATGCCCTCCATGCCAAAATGCAATTGTTTTGGCCTGTACTTTAGGCACATATTGTGGAACACCTCCAAATCTCCTGTGTGGCAGAATTCCGTGAGTCCCCTCAAATCTCTTGTTATAGTTTTATCAAATACAATCTTTTCAATGGCTTTGTGAGTGGGTGATGAAGGAATCAACCACTTCTTCTTCCGTGCCTCCTCTGTGGACAAATGGCCATGTTCACAATTGTGGAAATGTTGGTTTGTGGTCCAGCGGTGAACGTTGCTACAGTGTAGCATTACTGACCGCCATTTTTCCAGTAGAATTTCCAACGACCCTTCACATGTTTTTGAGCTCCACCAAAGATGGTTGCTGATTGACTTGGACCACTGTGAAATACCTTGCATATCTTTTTTTTACCTGCAGCCGACATTTTTTTATTGATTGTTTTTGCAAGATGCCATACGTCAAATTGGTGATTTATATTTTTGTACTCTTCTCTCATTGTCTTGGCAATTGAAACGTGTCTGTCCGTGGCTATCAGGTCGATCACCATTCCCCGCGATTGTAGTTCTTGCAATGATGCTACAAAGCCAACTTTCTCCATGGCCACTGAGGATGTACTTTGTGACACCTGTACGACCACCGAACTCACAATTTTCTTACTTTCCATGTCCTGAAAGTGGTAGGTGCAGTACTTGGCTGAAAATCCTGGGCTGTCGCACTGTCCATCACCGGCTAGCCTGAACCGTTTGCCCGCGAATGTACTATCAATAGACATTTTTTCCATTCTCCAAGCTTCGCTAATGGCTGGAAATAGATAATCGGTTTGGTATTTGTAGAACTGAGTTTTCGCAATGAAATGGATTCCCACAAACTGAAAGAAAGACTCTAACTTTTTAAAACTTGAACCACTAAAAAGTGCAGCCGCTGCACAAAGTAGATTGCCTGCTGGCAGTTGCCCCAGCATGGGTTGTGCAGACCATGAGAAAGGATGATATTTTGTACAGGTGGCATGTATTTTAAGGTTAGTGCCTCGAATAGCACGAGTCACATTAATCAATGGCTCCCCACATACTTCCCCACCAACCGAATGCCCACATTTCATCCGAATAATAATATCAATCAAACAACTATCGAATACAATGAATTTGGCCTCTTTCCTTATACTGTCACTCTGCATCCCAGCTGGTTCGGCCTGTAACGTTGAGGACATGTCACTCACATGAAAGGTAGAATCTCTGATATCGTCTTCCGCTATGTTCAGTGATATTGATGGTGTTTCATTGTCGTCCACTTCATTCTCTTCCATTGCAACATCTGTTCCTTCTCCGGCGATGGGTGAATAAAACAATTTCTTCAACTTTCTCGCGGTCTTAGTTTTTGCGGGTGTGGATTCTGTGAATTGATCTCCGACTGCATCCGAACTACCAGGAGGACATTCACTATCAATGGCTGGTGGTGGTATAGCTCCGTTGTCAATCACTTCATATTCTTCCGATTGGCACGATGCATCTCCAGTCTCAAGTCCCTGCCAAAAGGTTTGACACGCAACATCTCTCGTTCGCTTCACTGTCTGTGTAGATCTAGTCCGTACACCCACTCGCAACTAGAGGACAGATTGGAAAAGGGATGTTCAGTTTAAACACAACTTACAGTATTGAACTATTAACAGTGAAAAACAACATAATATAGTGACCAGGACACTAACCTTCTTTTGCTTTCTTTTCTTTGAAACTTTCTTGCCTCGAACTTCAACATCAGGACGCTGTTGCTCCGACTCGTGTGTGCATGTCTCCACTTCCTCTTGCGCTGCAATGACTATATTTTCATGATAAGCACATCCATCACGCACTGACGCTCCATCGACTCCCTGAAACATAGAACTTTCATTAGTATGTATAATAATATTGAAAACACAAAATGTACTTGGGGACCAATACCCACGTACATCTCAATAGCAAAACACGAATGAACGCTTTGTGTAGAACATTCAAACGACAATTATTCACGCATTGTTGATCTAGTTAGATGGAACTGTCAAGATCCATACCTCGGGCTCCGCATAGACTTCCATTGATGATATTATTGAAGATGACGCTTCAGCAACTCCCTGAAACACAGTAATTGCATTAGTATGGTTTTCTATTTTGTTAAAAAGAACATAAACTTTGTGCAGGCGTCAACGGCTCATCTAAATAGACCTGCACAAATGATCAGTTGTCTAAAATAAATAATGGATATCTAAATATGATTCGATTTGCTCGATCGTTGGAAGTGTCACCACCCAGAGATCTGCATCAACTACTAGGGGTGATGTTCTTGTAGAAGAAGCTCCGTCATCTCCCTGAAACATAGTACTTGCGTTAATAAAGAAGGAAGTATAGCGGATGTAATCACGTCATATGATTTCGCTTGATCGAACTGTCAGTATCCATACCTCGAAATGCATAAGAACATCAAGGGACGATGTAACTGCGGTGCACACTTCTGCAAGCTGTTGCGCCGACCCGTAACTGCATGCTCCCCCTTCTTCTTGGACTAATGCTCCATCGACTCCCTGAAACATAGGACTTTCATTAGTAATGAACACAATATTGAAAAAAGAAGACACATAGGAGGGCGACGACAGAAGGACATATCAATGGCTAAAAACGAAAGAAACACTGTGTGTAACAATCACGCTACAAGAATGCAAGATCTAATGATCTCCATCGATGGAACTGTCCGGAAACGTACCTCGAGCATCTGAGTGACATCAACGGTTGTCGTCAATGCGTTGGACTCCTCAGCATCTCCCTGAAAGACAGTACTTGCATTATTTTGGATAACAATAATTATAACTGAAAACAAAGACTAGAGGACGAGTACAAGGGTGTACCATTAGGTAAAATAATCACACGATAAATTAAAACTATTGATTTACATGCCTAAAACAAGTCAGTGGCAGAATAGCTAAGTAAGATTACCCGATAGGCGCTTGAAGTGGCTGATGACTGCAATAACGACACGGATGGAGAATCTTCCGCCTTCATATTGAGTGGATACATAAATGGGGAAATTATTGTTAGCTAATGCTACACACTACCGCAAGGCCGAGAGATAAATCCGTAAACTTGACTCACCATTGGAGGGATGTGGACGAATACAGTGGGAATAGCGGTTGAGAGCAATTTTCGCTTCGCTCGCGGTGTGTTCTTCTTTATTAGCAATGATGTGGAGTACATGTCAGAGGTAAAGTGCCTGCTGCAGATGCGGTATCGATCACCCCTCTTGTCCGCAAAGACTTCTAGGACTCTACTTTCAAGCTCAGACGGTGGATATCCGCAATATCGGACCCATTCTCTTATCTGATCTATTGTCTTAGGGAAAACATGCATTATAGTACCTTCAGATTTGTTATGGGTCTTCGAATGGCAACCGCCAATGGAACAGGCAGGCATTGTGGAAAGTTCTGAAAAGTAAAGATCAACAATTCTCAATGAATACCAATGTGTTAAAAAATTAAATGACACATAAAAGGTTCAATGCAAGGTTCGTTTTGGTTGTTGGAACTATACACGTTATTCACATGCGGATAAGTATTTGAATAACTTTAAAAAAATAGAAAAATAATTTGACTAAACTCAGAACATGTGACTAGTTCCTTGCATGTACTGTCTTGAACGAAAAGAAAACATGGATGCAATTTGATGACTACTAGCAAATAGATATAATTTAAAAAAATTGGACGCAAAATGATTATGGTACATGGCCTTACCTTGACGAACAAACAGTTAGATGCAGGGATCAGAGTAGTTTCTTGTCGTAGAACAGGGAGCAGTTCACAGGTTGCAAACTGACGAGTTTGCTCGAAGTGGTCACGGAAGTTCACAGAGACGAAGAGCAGATAACCAGCACCTTCACGGGTTCTCATTAGAAATATGAAGTGGGTTATAAAGAATTCGAAACAGGGGTGTGTTTGTGAATGAATGACGTGAATATGTCGTGGCATTATGCGGATTGCAGGGGGGCATCCAGCGTGAGGGGGGATGCTTGGCAGGAGACACGGGGTCTGGAGGTAGACATGGGAACAACAACCCATGCTCTATAGACCACTTTGAAGTGTACATGGTCTTTGGCACCTCTTGGCCTTTATCGCTCCCTGACAGCTCCACTTGCCAGCGCAAGTACCCCGGTGCGAACTGCCTTTGATAGGGCGGGGGGGTTGGATTGGGGCGGTGGTCGTGCAGACAAGACACATGAAGACTCGTGAATGGAGACACACTTATGTGGATTGCAGGGGGGCGTCCAGCGTGAGGGGGGATGCTTGGCAGGAGACACGGGGTCTGGAGGTAGACATGGGAACAACAACCCATGCTCTATAGACCACTTTGAAGTGTACATGGTCTTTGGCACCTCTTGGCCTTTATCGCTCCCTGACAGCTCCACTTGCCAGCGCAAGTACCCCGGTGCGAACTGCCTTTGAGAGGGTGGGGGGGGTGGATTGGGGTGGTGGTCGTGCAGACAAGACTCGTTTGCCGCAGGGCCTCACCAAGGAGAGGCCATCTAACTGCATGTAAGAGGCAGGCTGCCGGATCTAGTACATGGAAGGCAGGGTGGTGAGTTTAGAAATACCTCAACCTTCCTGGAGAATATATGGGTGCAGTTCACCCTGGAGACCCTGGATGCCTAGGCAGTTAGTCAGCAGCAGGCTGGCCTGTGGTGGCTAGGCGGCACGGGCCAGAGGGGGTCATCTCTGTACCCGGTGCCCAAAAGGATGATTTATTATGATCAACCATATTGATTATTTACCTATAACCATATTTTGTATCAATAAAATCCAACAGCCTTTTATTGCCAACGCTTGAACAAAGTGGTGTGGTAACAACCATTGTTAAAATATATGTTGGGTTTTATTTTAGATCTTAATTTCAATTGAACATAAATAATAAACATTACACATTGTAAAGTTCCGGTTGCAGCACATCCAGGGAAAATCCGCGGTATTGTCCACTGTCGCTGGGGAAATGTTGTCTAATGGCAAGTACCGCACAGGCAGGTATTACTCTCCGAACGTGGTGTCCGAGCCTCCCGTGAAGCCACCAAGTGAAGCAACGATAGGCCACCAGCCTGTACCACCTGTGAAAAAGAAAGATGCAAACTGTATTAAAATGACAAAACTTTCTTATCAATGTCGATTCAGGTAAAAAATGTCATTCTGCTTTGAAAAAAATTCTATCTAGAAAATGCACAATATGGAACCAAGTGGCATCACTGACATCACAACCAGAGTATACTTACTCGTTACTCGGATTACGCGGACGAACAGTGCCGCGAAGTTCGTGCATAAGCACCATCATCATCCTCAACACGGTCCGTGAGAGGCAGGCTTCCCTGAACTCTGGCAGCTCGGTGATGCATTGCGGACTTGGCTCGCCTTCCGAAATGTAGGCCAAGCACCCGGAATTTTCACGGCAGCAGCAGTTCTCCTCCTCAGTTGCCATTAGCTCGCACCGATTGCACGTGCACCAGGTGGAGACGCCGTCCATGCGACATGGTCCAGGCTCTTCATCCGTTGACTGGTCCTCCCAACTGCCGTCCGAATCCCCATCGTTTTCGCGTGCTTGCCTTTCCAGTAGTTCCTCCTCGGTGTACTCGGGCTCGTACATATACGGCATTATTGTAGCCATTGTGTGGTAAAGAAAGTAAAATAATTTACAGAGATGGTACAGGTGTTCACAAGGCCTAGAAGCGGCGAAGGTAGCTGACCAGAGCACAGAAACGAGTCACAGAATACTCAAAGTAACACAGAGAGAGTAATGGAATCGAAAATCTGCTGCTGTGTGTTGTGAAACGGTGTGTTTATACTTATTGAGGAAAGAGGCGTCCTGCCATTTCCATGGCGACACTTCATTAGCTGAGGCGCAGCGATTGTTGACACGAGACGTGCTTTGGCGTTGGGAAATGGGCGGTACGGGTCTGCTGATGACAGGGGCGGGGGATTTGATTTAGTGCCGCAGAAGCAGGTCAGCTAGGGCGATGCGGCAAGTGATAGGATTATCACAAAATGGCGGCTGATTTCGAGTGCGTTAATGGACGAAAAGTCGGGTAAGGTCCATAGGAAAGTTTTCTACGATCTACCGATTTATGCTTAAAAACACATGGCTGAACCGTAGGGACAATAAAAAAAAAGTCCCGGAACATCCCTTTAAGTACTGGTTTCTGCCAGCAAGTACTACGAGTGCAAAGATGCAGAAAGAGCCCCCTGGAGGGGGCGCACCTTCAAGCTACGGGAGTGATGTGGTGACGCAAAGGTCATGGATTTAGTGATGTCACAGCGTATTTAAAATACACATAGTTGTGCTATACATCAGGGAGCTGGTGCTGCGCGGGGAAACACACGCGCAAAATGGCCCGTGCAGCAAAGCATTTTCACTGTACTTTCTTCCTTTTTATTCTCTTCTGTAGAGCGCTGTTATATTAGGCATGCAGCTTCAGCATTTCCTTGTTAAAAGAGACTTTTATATTACACGTGTAGCAAAGCTTTTCTTTTAAGGGTCTGTCCAACAGGCATATCTTTTAGCTTTCTTTCTAGCACTCTCCTTCGACACTCTTATATTATTGCATGGAGTAGGTAGGCAGGGCTAGGGTTAGTATGTAGCTAGAGCTGTATTAAGTAGATGTAGCAGTGAGCAAGAGATCCACCATGTTTTAACAGGCCCGTGTTAAAAACTGCAGTACTGCCATCTTTAGCTAAAGGCTACAGCTCGCATTTAATTGAATTTCATTTCTGCTGATGAGCAGAGAAACGCTGAGCAGTCACAGTTAGAATACAAGGAAGATGCCAGGTATTGTCTAATTAACTGTTGCAAGGAAGCATTTTCTCATCAGACCAAAGCTAACCCCCAGACAGCAGGTGCAATCCCACGAGATATGGGGCAACGCACAGTGGGCGCAGGGGACACAGTAATGGCGGTATAGAGACAAAATATTAAAATATCACTCTCAGTGGGTGTGGGACACAGCAGGGAACATGTTCCCATCATGCCGTGAGAGGGAACATTCGACAAGGAGGTGGTACAGCATATGTATACATATATACTGACCACATACAAGGGAAAAAATTTGAAGAGCAGGCAAAACATTTTGGAATTGTGGAAAATGTTCAAGGAGGTCGAAAATCCACCCACAGTAGGGGAAGGTAACAGTTCTAGCAACGTCACAATACCGTCCACCCAGTCTGCGTATCAACTCTTCCCGGTCAACACCCTACAGCCTGCAGTGCGATACACCAATCCTTGTCACATACCAGTAGGGGATGATAAAAAGTGAACGGTAAAAAAGAAATTAGATGGTAGTACCTTGGCCTCTGCAGGGCCTTTGAGTAATAGAGCTAGTGCCCCTACAACAACCAGAAGCATGGTTGTCGGAGATAGAGAAGACGCCTGTAGGCAGATATAGAATGTGTTAAAAAAAAGCAGAGGGGGAGCTAGAAAGGGTAGCACGAGAGCAAGAGGCGCGGACAGTGTTAACGCCAGACACATGAACAACAGGGAACATTTGGTTTAAATTAGATAGTACCCCATTCTGGATGCAGTCATTACTATCCAAAAAGAAGAGGACAGCTATTCTGCATGCAATGAATCAGTAAAGGAGGATGATGAGGGGGAAGAGGCGCAGGAGAATCTGAAATGTTGGAAAGATGTACGAGAGAAAGACAAGAGCAGAGATAGAGGAAGAGGTAGGGAAAGAACAAAAGGCCACCCAGAATATCAGTAGCAAGTAGTGCAACAAGCGAGAGCACAGCGCCGGCCCAGAAACAGCTCCCCTTGTTACAGAAAGGTCAATAGGGACCTCAGTATGTGCCGTGGCCACACATGGACAAAGAGAATTTGATTGACAGTTTTCCATCCCTCACGGAAGGGGCCGGCAAATGGATGTATGCCCCAGAGAAGCGTACAGCAGGGATTACTTTAGATATCAGAGACATGAATAGTTTGTCTGCCTTCATTGCGGGCAGAATATGGGCCCAGGCAGGATATGAAGGGGTAACCTTGAGTAATAATGTCCACAACAGAGTACCATTCAATAACTGTCGAACACAAATATGGAAAGTACTCAGACAGATGTACCCTGACACATCAGACATACAATCCATCTTCGCACACACTATGATGCCAGACGAAGACCCTGCACATTACATTCAGCAGATACAGGGAATGTGTTCTACCATATATTAGTGAAAGGTCTCTGTGAAGCAGTGCATGCAGAATTGGGGAAGGTGGTGGGAATTGAGACGAAAGGATAGCCCAAAAAGATATGATATGATGTGGAAATAGCACACAAATCACACTACAGGTGAGTAATGCAAGACAGGGAGAGAAATAAAATTATTAACGCCAAAAGGTCGAGAAAAAATTGGGGCAAAAGAAATTGGTTAAGATCAGCATGGAAGGTGCTGTAATTACTAACGTTATACCGAGGCACCCGGAGTACAACCTCGCACAGCGAGGGGGGCTCAATCAAGGTATGGGTAATGTCCAACATGTTGTGTATATTCCATGAGGGGGAGGATATGGTCAACAGGGATGGTATGCCCCACAGGGGTATGGCCAACCATGGGGATATTCACTGCAAGCAGGGTATTCATCCCAAGGAAGGAGGAACTATCAGAAAGGGAGGGGGCGGAGCTTGGACATGGAGGGCAGAGACCCAGACTTGGAGGACCATGTATTATTTGCGAGAGAATAGGACACTTTGCACGAGAAGTAGGAGCAGGCCCCAAGCACAGCATAATCAGGGTGGGCTCTCAGTGTACTAGACACCCACCTATCTCCCATAGCACCGGATACTGTCATGGGGCAGTAACCTGTTGACTAAAGACGCAGTATCACGCTATTCAGGGTTAACAGTGTTCGGATGGAGCCCCTTCCCAAATCCCCGATAGGCCAGCCACAGAGAGTTCTGATGTGCGCAGTCCTTTTGCTAACTGCAGACCCAGAAGAGGAACCCAAGGTTGCAGTCAAGATAGGCCAGAAAGAATTTTCATTTTTGGTCGACACAGGTGCTACCAAGTCCTGCATTAGGGATGGTAGATTTCCACTGTCGGACAAGATGGTGGACACGCTGGGATTCTCTAGGGCTGTTGTTATGGTTCCTACCACAGAAGATTTGATGCTCACTATAGGTGCACAACAAACTGTAGCACTCCTATTGTATTCGAGAGAAACACTGATCCACATATTGGGAAGAAACATAATGAGCAAATTGAATATTTTCATTTTCAGAAAAGGGCATCATGTTTTCCACCCCAGGCATTAATCACACACAAGTAGCAGCACTGATCCAAGCATTATGTGCACACAACACTCTGCAAGGTACACCGCTCCACCCAGAGATCTTTCTTTATGGGGTACTGGTATCGTTAGGATGGTATCCAGATTTTCCGATTGCCCACAGAGTTTTTATTCAGACCGGCAGTGCACAAGGAGATACCAGCACCGCGATCATAGTTCACCTAAAAGCAGCAATTTCAACAAAAGAAATGGTCATCTTGCATGACACAGATAATGACGCTATTGAAAGATGCACTGTAGTATGCATTAACCCCAACAACAATTGACAAATGTGACAATGGACAGCTCCTTGCAGATGACAATGATGTAGGGGAGGCTGTGTTCCAGATATGTATACCATGTCCGGTAGTTGTGGAACACAGAGAGGTCCCCAGAAAACATTGGTCTAAAAAATAGTGCTGCCATTCTTACAAAAAGATTTGAACAAGGTGACTAAGGAACTATGGACCAGCAGCCCACACGATGTCAGCCTGCTGAAAGGTATAGGGGTTGTCTGCATCAAACTGAAACAAGGGGCAATGTTACCCCAAGAAAGATAGTACCCTCTGTCAAGGGAAGTGGATGAGGGAATAGATGACACGTTTGTAGCATTATGGCAGAAGGGGAAAATTCAGATTTCAGAACCTCCATGCAACACAGGCATATACCATGTTAAGGAAGTGAAAGGGGGATCATGGAGAATGATCTAGGACCTGCGCTCATTTAACAATATAGTGGAGCCGGAGTTCCCAGTGGTACCGAACCCAGCCACCATTTTGTGTAGTACACCCACAGAAGTAACATGCTTCACAGTAATAGATTTGAGTAATGCATTCTTTTCAATACACTTGCACCCAGACTCACAGTACCTCATTGCATTCTCTTGCCATGGCACCAGATTCCAACACCCTGGATTACTACAAGGTAAGGTGAATCCCCACATATTTTCAAAACGGTGTTACAAATGGATTTTGGGAATGTGCATATGCCCAGCAAAATGAGGCAATACGTTGATGACACTCTTAGCTGACAATGGGCCTCATTACGACCCAGGCGGTAAGGGGTTAACGGCAGCGTTAACAGCGCCGACCCTTACCGCCTGAGTACGAGGTCCCTTAGCGCCATGGCGCTTAAAATCCATGGCGCTAAGGGACCATGGAGTTAATTACGCCACCGTAATTTACGGTGGCGTAATTAACGCCTTCCCCACTCCCATTATACCCTATGGGGCAAAAATGGGAATGGGGAAGGGTAAATGGGGATTGGGGACTTACCGCCCCGCCAAGGTCGGAATGGGGCGGTAAGTCCGCCAACCACCATGGCGTAAACGTAGTTTACGCCATGGTGGTAAAGTCACGGCCCAGGCGGTAACTTACCGCCTGGGTCGTAATGAGGCCCAATGGGTACAGTGTGGACAAGAACCTGTTGTTTCTTGTCTTTGCAGGTGCTACTGAAGGCTGGATACAGGAATGGTAAGCGTTTGTTCTTGCAGGTTCAGGATCGGAAAGAAGAAAACTGGAACAGACACGGTGAGCGTTCTGCTGCAGATGCAGAATAACGCGAAGCACGTTTCATCAATCGGGTGTGGTTTAAATAGCCTTGGAGTGATGAGGCGTCTTCCTCCACGGCCTCGCCTAGGTAAGAAAAGAGTTCCTGTTCCAGAAGAGTTCCAGTGTTGTATCCAGGGAGTGGAGCTTGCCCCACCCAGGTAAGAAAGTAGTCCCGGCTCACAGAGGATTCCTATGTGGCTGGTAAGTAAGCAGCATGGTCTGCTGCAGGTAAGTCCACCCAAGCATCTTCATACAAATTATGAGCCCGGCGCTTCCAGTGCCGGGACCAGTGACTTTGATGAGCCTGGTGCCACCGGTGCCAGGACAAGGTCCAAAAGGTCCCAGTGGGGACCGGCTGGTGCCTATGATGAAGGTTAGGGGCCTGCTTCCAAGGACGTTGGGCTGGTCCTAGCTCCTTGGAAGCAGTGATCATGACAGCACCCCCCCTCAAGGCCCCTCCTAAGCGTGTCTTCCCCCGGGGTTTTGGCTTGTCGGGGTGATTAAGATGGAATTTCTTGACCAGACGAGGTGCGTGGACATGTTCTGAGGGTTCCCAAGACATTTCCTGGGGGCCGTATCCTTTCCAATCAACCAGGTAATATAATTTAGATTTGGAGATTTTGGAGTCTAGGATGTTCTTTACTTCGAACTCAAGTTCTCCATCCACTAGAACAGGTTCTGGGAGTTCGGTCAATCGGGTTTCTGGTTGTACTGGTTTTAGTAAGGAGACATGGAGTACTGGATGTATTTTCATATGCGAAGGCAATTCCAATTTGACAGCCACCGGATTAATTATGGCAGAGATGAGATAGGGTCCTAGGTATCTCGGGATGAAGGTGCGGGGTCCTTTTAGAGGCAGGTGCTTAGTGGATAACCAGACCTGATCTCCCACTGCGTAGTGAGGGGCCTCTTTACGGTGTTGATCCGCTCCTTTCTTGTATAGAGCTTTAGCTCTTTGCAGATGGGCAGTGGCTTCTTTAAAAGTACGAGTGATCACTGAGTGCAAGTGATCCACAGCAGGTGTTTCGAATTCTTGGGGAGGATCCAGGTTAGAGGTCCTAGGATGGTTTCCGTATAATAGGAAGAAGGGAGTCTTCCCGGTTCCAGAATGGGTCGAATTGTTATAAGCGTATTCAGCGATCCAAAGGATATCCTTCCAAGGGTTTTCAGTTTGTTGGAACATGCAACGTAAATATTGCTCCAGAGTTTGATTTGTCCTCTCGGTTTGTCCGTCAGTTTGGGGATGGTGACTGGTTGAAAGTCTCACATCAATTTGGGCTAAGCGACAGCAACTTCGCCAAAAGTGGGAGATGAATTGACTTCCCCTATTGGAGACCAAAACCGAGGGAAAACCGTGTAACCGAACGATGTTTTCTAAGATTTCTCGGGCTAATACTGAAGCTGAAGGTAGGCCCTTCAGGGGAATGAAGTGAGCCATCTTGGAGAATAGATCCGCGACTACTAAAATGGTATTATACCCTGAGCATGGAGGTAAGTCCGTGATGAAATCCATGGACAGGGTATGCCATGGACAGGGAGGGATGTCCAGTGGGTGTAAGAGGCCGGCTGGTTTCTCCTTCTGACTTTTATTCTGAGCACACACACCACAGGAGATTACAAAGTCTCTAATATCCTTCTTCCATGATGGCCACCAGAAATGTCTTTTGACCTTTTCCATGGTTTTGGTAATGCCAGGGTGACCCTCTATTAATGAGTCGTGATAACAGGAGATTACCTGTTTTTGTATTTTCTCACAGGGCAAGTACAATCGTCCTCGGAAATATGGTAGGTCTTGGTCCACTGAGAAATCCTTCCCCTTGAATTGCCAGTCCTGTAATTCTGCCGGAGTTAGGAGTGATTTGACTGTAGTCTCGATGTCTTCAAAGGATTGAGCGCTGACCAAGCCCAAAATCCTTTGTTCTGGGATTATGGGTATTGGTTCAGGATTGGTCAAGTGTTTATCTATTCCCATCCGGGAGAGGGCATCTGCTTTTCCGTTTTTACTGCCTGGTCGATAAGTAATTATAAAGTCAAACTCAGCCAAAAACAGAGCCCAGCGGAGCTGCCTGGAAGACTGAGCTTTGGCCGTCTTCAGATATTGTAAGTTGCGGTGATCTGTCATTACGGTTACTGTGTGTCTGGCTCCCAAAAGATAATACCGCCAGGCTTTAAAGGCTGATCTGATAGCTAAAAGTTCCTTGTCTGTAATTGAATAGTTGATCTCGGGAGCCGAGAATTTGCGGGACCAAAAGGCTACAGGATGTAATTGGTGTGTGACCGGATCTCTTTGTGATAAAACTGCCCCCATAGCAAGACTAGAAGCATCTGTTTCTACGATGTAGGGGAGTTCTGGGCGAGGGTGTTTTAGAACAGGTGCAGAGATGAATTTAGCTTTTAAGTCCTGTAAAGCTTGTTCCGCCTCGGTAGACCACTCAAAACGTTTGTTTTTCTTTAATAGAGCGGTGATGGGCTGGACTATTCGAGAGAATTCAGGAATGAACCTGCGGTAAAAGTTAGCGAAGCCTAACATGCTTTGAACTCCTTTTACAGAGGTTGGTGAAGGCCACTTGATGACTTTCTTTGAATCCATATGGACTCCATTTGGTGACAATATGAATCCCAGGAACTCAACTTCAGTTACGTTGAAAACGCATTTTTCAAGCTTAGCAAAAAGGTTATGTTGACGTAATCTCTCGAGGACCTCTTTAATGTGTTTCTGATGTTCCTCTTCAGATGATGAATAGACGAGGATGTCATCAATGTAGACAACAACACACACATCTATGAGTTCTCTAAGGACATCATTCATAAAATACTGGAAGGCGGCAGGAGCGTTGCATAGTCCAAAGGGCATAACTTGATATTCAAACAGCCCATACTTGGTGCGGAAGGCCGTCTTCCATTCATCGCCCTCTTTTATTCGTACCAAGTGGTAGGCTCCTCTGAGATCCAACTTTGTATATATACATGCGTCTTTGACTTGGTCCAGGAGTTCAGGGATCAAAGGTAACGGGTATCTGTTTTTAACAGTGATTTGATTCAGGGCGCGGTAATCTATACAAGTCCTAAGGTCTCCTTCCTTTTTCGGAACGAAGAACAAAGCCGAGGAAGCTGGGGATTTTGAAGGACAGATAAATCCGTTAGCTAGGTATTGGTCCAGATATTGTCTGAGGTGAAGATTCTCTGGCTCGGTGAGGGCATAAATCCTGCTGCAAGGAGGAGTTGTTCCGGGTATCAGATCTATTTGACAGTCGTAAGACCTATGAGGAGGCAGGGTGTTAGCTTGGTCCTTCCGAAAGACGTCTTGGAATTCCTGTTATTCGGGAGGTAGTTTGGGAACCTCAGAAGAGATTGCCGCCAGTGAAACATCAGGCCGAGGATAACAAGTGGAGATACATTCTGGAAACTGAACCGTCTTTGCTCGCCAATCGGTCTGAGGATTGTGCTTCTCTAACCAAGGAATTCCCAGAATGATCTGGAACTGAGGGGCCTTGATCACATCGAACACGATTTTCTCCCGGTGTCCCTCTTGGCTCACTAACGTCACTTCTTGGGTGGCGTGAGTTACTGGTCCGGAGGCTATCTCCGTGCCATCCACTGTAGTAATGACGTCTTTTACTGCCTTAGGGACAAGAGGTAGATTCATCCTTGATACCATTTCACGGTCCACATAATTACCGGTTGCTCCGCTGTCGATGTAAGCTTCAATTGCATGCAAACGATCAGGACGTTCAGGGCTAATGAGGACCATAGGCACCACGAAATGCGAGGTCATGGAACAGATTTTAACGCTCGGCAAGAGGACCTCTACACTTGTCGGGCTAGGTCGTTTCCCTGCTCAGAATTTGTGGTACAGGTATCTGCGGCTCCTACAGCATTCTTAGCTGGTTTCACTGGACAGTCTCGAAGAAAGTGCCCCGAGTTTCCGCAATAGAGGCATAATTGCAGCTGTCTTCTCCTTTCTCGCTTTTTTTGGGTTAAAGGTCCTTTCATGCCCCCTATTTGCATGGGTTCCACGGTGTCAGCTCCCCTAGTAGAGGTCTGCGGTTTAGAAAACACTCGGGTATCAAATTTGGAATGATCAGCCTTTCTGTTCTGTAATCTGTGGTCCAATTGAACAACTAAGTCAATATAGTCTGAGCATTCTTGTGGAGGATTCACAACTTGAGCTAACACATCCTTGAGCTCTCCACGCAGGCCTCTGTAGAAAAGCGTTATTCTTTTATCCTCAGGCCATTGAGTTTCCACTATAAGTCTGTTGAATGAGGCAATGTAAGTCAAGAGGTCTTGATTACCCTGTCGTAACGAAAGGAGTTCATTGTCCAAGGCCTGCCCTTGTGCATGTCTTGCGAACAGTTTCTCCATGCTGGACTGGAAGGCCTGGAAATCATGAAGAACCGGATCATCCTGAGTGACTAAAGGGATCGACCAATCTGCGGCACTGCCACTGAGATAAGAAAGCACAAAAGCCACCTTGGCCTGATCTGTTGGGAAGGCAGCTGGTCTACATAAGAAGTGTAGGCGGCACTGGTTAATGAACACTGCAAATCTCTTTGGGTCACCAGAAAAGCGTTCGGGCGGAGCCAAGGGCACATTACCGGGTAGATTGATTTGCACTGGATTTGAGGAGGATGCTGAAGGATAATTTCCTCCTGGAGCGGGCAAAGGTGTTTGTCCTGCCTGCGTTTGTAGCAATTGCCTAGCGAGGTCCTCTGTTCGCTCCTTGGATATTATCAGCTCTCTTCTTAGAGCGTTTGTTTCCTGACGAGCTGCATGTACTTCTGCTCTTAGTTCCCCAAGCAACTGGGCCAATTGATCAGTATCCGAGGTTTCCATTGCGCCTGGGTAGGAGTTTTGCGGTGGGCTTCGCGTTCTGTAACGCTCACCTGATTCCCACGGAGGCGCCGGTCTTGGCAGGATGGTGTCTGTGACTCGAAAAGTGAAGTGCAGGACTCGATTGGCTTCCGGGGCTGAGCCTCTTCGCACTGTGTGTCTAACTCGAAGAGTGAGATATCTGCAGGTGAAAGAATATGGGGTTAATGATCTGGGGTTGTCGGGTATCTCTCTCCCTTTCCCTTCCTCGCTTTTCCGTGGAGCCCCAAGGTGAACGTGCTCACCTTAGATAGGTGAATGCTGGACTCTCCATCTGCGTCTGATGCAGGGTGCCGTTGCCAGTTCCTTCACTGGGTGAAACGTAGGCCTCTTGACATCAGAGGATTGCTACCGTCGTTAACTGCACGAACGGTGAGTTTCCGGACACCTTTTAAGTCCTTACAGTCTTTAGGTGCGTGGGCACGTTAATGTGGAACAGGGCTCTGTATAATGCTTTTTCTATTTGTCTTGCAGGGCTCTTGAGGTAGAAGATGGTGTGAAGAAAGCCGAAGTTCGAGCCAGAGTCTTGGAATGAAGCGCTTGGAAATGCGTAAGTAAATGCCGGTTGCCTGCTTTTCAAAAGCTCTCTAACTGTCTCTTTTCCCTTGCAGTTGTGAGTTCGGGTGTTAAAGAGACGCTGGAAAACGCCGGAGTATTTGCAGGCGCCCTATTGTGGCGGGCGCGATGGCGCGTAAGTAAAATACCTGTCTAATGTCTCTTCTTTTGTCTTTCAGGTGCAGGATTGCAGCGTTGAAGAAAACCGGAATTCGTGGAGTGCCGGTAAGTAATTCCACACAGGAATAACTATGCTTTTGTCTTCACAGGTGGAGGAGCAGCGTGAAGAGATGGTAGCTGCCGATGGATCAGGTGAGGAAAGCATTGCGCGTGAAGGTCGCCGTGCTAACTTGTTGTTTCTTGTCTTTGCAGGTGCTACTGAAGGCTGGATACAGGAATGGTAAGCGTTTGTTCTTGCAGGTTCAGGATCGGAAAGAAGAAAACTGGAACAGACACGGTGAGCGTTCTGCTGCAGATGCAGAATAACGCGAAGCACGTTTCATCAATCGGGTGTGGTTTAAATAGCCTTGGAGTGATGAGGCGTCTTCCTCCACGGCCTCGCCTAGGTAAGAAAAGAGTTCCTGTTCCAGAAGAGTCCCAGTGTTGTATCCAGGGAGTGGAGCTTGCCCCACCCAGGTAAGAAAGTAGTCCCGGCTCACAGAGGATTCCTATGTGGCTGGTAAGTAAGCAGCATGGTCTGCTGCAGATAAGTCCACCCAACCATCTTCATACAAATTATGAGCCCGGCGCTTCCAGTGCCGGGACCAGTGACTTTGATAAGCCTGGTGCCACCGGTGCCAGGACAAGGTCCAAAAGGTCCCAGTGGGGACCGGCTGGTGCCTATGATGAAGGTTAGGGGCCTGCTTCCAAGGACGTTGGGCTGGTCCTAGCTCCTTGGAAGCAGTGATCATGACAACAGGAAATGGTTGACTCACTCCAAGAATTAAAAAATGTGCTATGCTTAGCAACTACAAATTATGACAAAAGATATTTTTCTCTTCTACCATTCTAAGGGCCAAGTTATGATGGCTCTTCTTGCATAGGAGACATTAAAAGGCACAGCCCACTGGCCTATTAGAGTGGTCAACTAGACCCAATAATGCAGGGGCACTTTCCATGCAAACAAGCACTCGCAGCAGCAGCCTTTGCAATACAGAAAAGCTCCACAATCACTATGGGTTGTCCAGTGATGTTTCACATGAAACATGCAGTGTTTTCCATATTGGACATATCCAAAAGTACCCTCACCACTCAGCGAGCTTCAGGGTATGAAGTCACGGTGTCCAACCCTAATGTTAATCCAGCAACATTTGTAGCAGAACCATTGCAGGCAGGAGATTATGTGTATGATTGCACTAGCTACATGGTCACAGTTGATGGCCTCACCATAGTGCAGGAAGAATCATTAGAGGAGGAAGAAGTGCTCTGCGTTGATGGGCCATCGTCAATTGATCAGAAAACAGGTTTCGGCACACGTGGAGCATCAGTGGTGTGCTATCATGCAGAGGATTTTCCGGTTTGGGCCAAAATTAGATTACTAAAGCACTTTTCTGCACGAGCGGCAGAGTTGGTGGCATTAAAAACAGCAGTGGAAATGTCAGAAAGGCAGTGCGTCACCATTTACTGAGATCCAGTGAACGTTACCTTCTCAGTGTACTTGAGGTTGTCAAGATAGAAGAGGAGGGGATTCAGAAAAAGTGATGGCGCTCTAGTGCAATATGCATAACTATTATGATAATAATGTGTTATTTATGTAGCGCCTTAATCCAAAGCGCTTTACAGAGCACATATCTACATACAATATCACCCAAACGAATATGGTACCCATTTATTGACCTCGGAAGAACAAAAGGCTGAGTTGGCCTTGCCGGGATTCGAACCTGCGACCTGCACATCATACTCAGATCGCAGCAGCGAGCACTCAACCCGCTGAGCTATCTTACCGGCTATCTAGATTGATAGAGGCACTGACCCTTCCTGGATTACTGGCTACCATATAATTTGCAGCCCATACATAAGGTACAGATTTAATTTCCAATTGTAATAACAAGGCCAATTCAGCAGCCAAAGAAGCCTTCTATTTGCCACCCGATAAAAATTAATATGGGACACACAATACATAAAGAGATCCCATGCACACAACTGTGTCACGATCACCAATACTATTCACTGAGCCCTACACTGCTACACCTGTGACTCAGATCATAAAGCTACATGGATACATGCCACAAAAAGAGCAGGAACTATGGACAAAGAGAAGGTGCTCTTTATCACCTGCAGATTTGATTTGGAGACAAAACAGCACAGACAGGACTGTGCAGCCCCAAGAGCTGCGTACACCTGCCCTGGAGCAGTTACATAATCCAAAACACATTCAAAGAGTGCATTGCAACTGACATCCACAAACAGTGGTTTGTAGCAGATTTGCAGTACCATGTGGCAGTATAATACAATAGCCATCTAGAGACATAGAGCCAATTTACTGACGTGGTGACCAGACTCCTTAAATACAAATTCGGGACAATCCTAACACCAAAGGTCAAACCACGTCACCTTGTTCTCACCTCTTGTATCTCCCAAGTCAACCAACACCAAGTGCTTTTAACAAATAGGCACTCAGTCACAGTCACAATTTATAAATCACATTTTTAATTTCATAAACAACATAACACTTGATTTTATAAAACATTATTGATTAAAATTTGCAAAAATACATAAAATCCTTTTTACAAAAAAATCCCAATAAAACAATTCCCATGTGTTAATCACCTATGTGGTGTTCACCCTTGCATCACCTGCCTATACAAAACTTGATAGTGTACAACTTAAGGGTGACCACTTACTCTAAAGAGACCAAATGGTCGGTAGCTCATTAGTTCCCAGTTACTAAAGGATACTACTCTACAAGTAATATATCATTTAAGTGTACTCCTAACCCCATTAATGCTACCTTGGGGAGGATAAGTGTCCGAAATATCGGAATACTGTTTCTATTGTCACTTAATCACAGTATACTAAATTGCCCAACATGTTTCGTTCAAAACCAATTTACTATGACAAAGTATTAAAGAACTTCATCAGGGGGACCATCTGTACCCTTCACCAATATTTCTTCACATGAGGTAGATCCAATCTTAAAAACGACTCTTTGTTATGCACCATTAATTTTGTGCCACACAAATAATGACCGTATCATTCTTTGTCATAATTATTTCGACAACGGTTTCTGTAGGGGAGTCTTCAAACAAATATGTCTGACTGCTCAACTTCTGTTCCTAGGAGGTCCAAAAGAAAATAAGGTTTCAGGAACCATGATCTCAACTTTAATGCTGCCAACTATATCTGAAGTGGTTCTCTATACACGTGGTCGCGTTAACCAGTCAGCCTCTTCAAATCTTATGTGCCGGGGGGACCTTGATTCATGCTTAGAATGTCCAAAATATTGTGAGGAGGGTCTCTCTAATGTGTGTTCAAACCCGGTTTTCCCTGAATTCGGGTGCAGGGAAGAATGGGAGACAACGGTCTGCTGGGCTCCTGTCTCTGGAGTTGCTTTTCCGAGAGTGTCTTATTTTCAAAGTAAATGTTGCAAAGTACTGCAATATGTCCGAATCAATCCGGCAAACAGTGCTCTGACGAGTTTTGGCAGTATTCCTTATAATTGCATGACCTGTCGGTGGAACACCCGCAGGGCACACTCTCAAAATGATTAAGATGACATTGCCATACCCCGTAGGGCCTTTTTGGCATCTTCATATTGACTTTATCGCTATGACCCTCAGATGTATTACTTATCGATATGTAATTGTTGTGGCGTTTCCGTTTTCCCGTTGGCTGGAAGCAGGTCCATGCACCCATAATAGCAGGGGAGAATATTAATGTGAAGTTATTATATTTTTGGGCTGGTTTAGTATCTTTCTGTTTTTCTCTCTTTCCTTTTGTTCAAAGTAGAGAAGGGATCTTTTACTCCCACTGTAATAATGTACTTATGCCAGGGAGTAACAACATGTCTGTGCATAGGAGGAAGAGGGAGGCATTCAACCCAGATTTCTTTTGGACAGCATCGAGGACAGCATTGTGGGCAGGCTTCACACCGACTCTGACAACATGTGGTACAACCATATGAAAGCAGTAGGTGCAGAGTGGGCAAATGACATATGTTATGTGTGCTCTCTCAACCCACATGTTACGGGCACACCCAAACTATTCATCCCCCAAGAGGTACCACCACAAATAGCAAACTACTTGGTGCATCTGGCGTTGCATAACGTTGGGAACTGTTCCAAGGGCATAGGGTCAAAGTGAAGTGGGTGTTGGACAATTATATCAAACTGAAAAAGTTGGCGGTGCAGGAAGAAACTAAACATATAGTCCTGCATTATCTGAGAGGGGGGCAAGTCGGGGTAGCAGTTATTCATGACTCAGCACACACTGTCTGGCATAAATGAAATAGGGCATCCACTGCAGAGCAATGTTCTATAATGGCGAATGGGTGGAGTGTTGATAGGGTGTAGAGCAGAGGGATATATGTGGTGTGCTGAGGACATGGTAACACTTGAGTAGAAATTGGCACCCGAGTTGGCAAAGTAATATTAAGGCTCTCACTTGGATTGATGACAGAAATCAGCTTGTACATATAAAGGCACTCACAAAATATTCTTTATGTTTCAGGACAACAGGGACCATTCCATTGGGCAGTAACAAGAAATGTGTGAAAGTAATGGACCTCCTGAACCTGCAAGCTGGGACTGCAGCCCTCGTGGACCTGTATTGGGACTGTGGCATCCAAGCCTATGCCCAACTCCTACCATGCTGGGGCGGGCAATGCTGTTTGGTCACATTCCACTCCCCCACACTAGTAGTGCCGGAACAACTAGCTCTTTGAGGGGTGTCATACACACGTTCCAAATGGTCCTTAACTTTACAGAGGAAACACTGAGCAAGCAATCACTGGTCCCAGCAGTTGGCATATAGACTGGCAGCAATACCTGTGGAATTTCATCTTTTCAGCAAGGCTGCAGGGTTCTTCACTTCTCTTCTTGCACAAGGTGTACAGAAAGCTGCCAATGCAAAGTTGTTGCAGATAAATCGCTATGAGTTGCTGCAGATGGCTAATGGGACCGAGAGGGGGTGGAACGCCATCAAGGTGGAGTTGCGAGCCGTAAATTTTACCACTCTGCAGAATCGCTACGTACTCGATTTAATTACACCTGTGGATGGTGCGGTGTGTGCAAAAAATAGGAAGCCATTGATGCTTGTATGCACAAGCAAATGATGCAGAGTATGGCACGTTGTCAGAAGCTATCAACGCCTTGCACACCGCCCATGAGACAATAGTAAAAAGCACTAGCAGAGTGCTCGAACAGGATTGGTTTGATAAAATATTTGCTTGGATGCCAACTTGGTTGTCAAAGATTGTCAAAAAACATGTCCCAATTTTCATGATTGTTCTAATTACTTTCTACTCATGTCAAATGGGATTGAGATGTTATGAGGAGGGTGGGAGTAGTGGTAAATATTTGAAGTCACTTTCAGTTAAAGAATGAATAAAATATGTAAATTGATTTTCTGCAGCAGGCCCTCGCATGTTTTTTTCAAATTAAGTTGGCAGCATGTAATGAAAAGGGAGTTGGAACGGCAACGGGCCGAGCAGGTGCAGAGGGGCGAGGGGCTAAGGGAGCCAATCAGGAACAGGGGGTTGGGTGTTCCAGGGGATGCAACAATGTATTTGACCTTGCTGTTGTTTCCTTGAACTATCTTTGGTCCATTTGAGTGGGATGCTTTTGCCTGTGCAGTCTCCAACATAAGGATCCAATTAGTTTTGAGCAGTTTACCAACTTGTGTAATGAAGGATGCCAAATAAGTAAAATATTACGTTTTGTGCTAGTCAGCACTACATGATGTTATCGAGGGGTCGGATGTTCAGTGTTCTGAAGTCATGAAGAGGCAGTGTGTTCACGGTTCCAAGAAAGGGGCCTCCAATCAGAGTGTTTAATGTGTAGAGTTCTTTAGGGGTGTAGGGTAACTCTACAACAACCAGACATAGAAAGAACAACCAGCCAGGGGAAAAAGCTGGTGCACCCTTTTTCGACAAGACCAAGAGCTTTATTTTGTAGATAAAAAGGAAGATGGCGACAATGGTATTATATGTCCACTGCCACACAGCTCTCTCTCTTCATCAAAATGGAGTTCACTTTATAAACACCAGAATCGTCAATCATGATGCATTCGATATACAGTATTAATCCCCCACCTTCATTGGCTACCGGCTATTTACATGCTAATGGTTACATATAGCCCCTGTGCCGATTGGTGATGTTGTCTTCTCCACCATCTTCTCTGCACGTTGGTGACAAGCTCTACACATCGGAACACTGCAAGGTAATTGGTTAAGCTTACAAAGTCAACATTCTATCTTCACTCTTAATGACGTGATGTGCACCAGGTCGTCAACATGAATTCGGACGATAACTTCGAAGTCAGTCTGCTTCTTGTAAACCAGGCAACTATTTTCTCATCCCAGACACGTAGGCGCCCCACCATGCCTCCCTGTCGTAATCTTATAATTTTGCATCACCCTTTGCTCTACCTGGTACAAATCACAGAACCTGTGCTCAGCTCCCCCCTATGTCAGCTACCCCTCTCTGGAAATGGACCTGGTGTCCCACTAATCATCCAATTTATGAAGGATTTAGGAGCGCTATTACTGTCCATTTGGTAGTTCAAATAGAATGAGCATTCTTCTGGGGGGGGGGTGCTAGCGCCCTAAATCTCAGTTCCTGTTTTGGCAGTCCAAAACCTCTGCTCCGTCTCCAATTAATATGGCCTTCCTACTAAGCCGCAACCCGTCTCCCATTCAACTTCTAAGATTCCTGCCTAATTGTTCAAAGGGTTCACCTGATGCACTTATACATGGGTGTGCTTGTGTATTCCTCACTGCGCATGGGAACTAGAATGCAATAATCAAGAAAAAAGATGAGGCCTCGTTGTTCTGTGTCCCCAGCACGCCAGCGAGGAATCAGGCCTGTTCTTAAAGGTACATATTCTGTGTTATAAGTGTCACGCACATGCACAATATTCTAAAGGGTGCTATCGCAAGACAATGGTTTATGAGCTCCTGAAGTACGCGTGTCTCCGTCAATAATTTCCACTCATAGGTTCCCCCCTGTCCCCATACACCATTCTCTGTACATTCTCCAAGTTTTAATATATTTTCTGCAATCTGAATTATTTGAGATGGGCAGTGATCTGAACGTAAATCCTAACATTCCATGCCCCCTTTCGTTAATCCTTTATTAACTAGCCCAGCTAAATCCTTTCTTCTATAATCATCATCTTTGGGCACTCGTACCTCATGCACATGATGCAAACGTCCCCCATCTTCGTTTTCTGGGGTACATGTAATGTAAAGGGAATCCCTATCACCTGATAAATCGACCCAGTGTCCACATAATTCTCCGGGTCCAATGGGGGTGAAGTCAATGTTCCCAGGGGATCTATAGACCTCTCAATCCTCACCATTCATGGCTTATTTGCGTCCTCTGGTTGAGCCTGCCCATCCTTTGCACCTGGGAGAGCCATTCCCACCCCAATAGTGACCATCATCATTGTACTGTTCAGAATAGTCTTTGCACAGCATCGAAGCAACATCTGGCACATACAGAACACCAACAGAAGCACCACAGTCAGGACCAATATCTTCACTACTGCCCCAAACAAGGATGGCGCCCATGAAAACAACATGTTGAACCAATCTTCAATCTGCACATCTGCTTCAGTTTCCATGTCAGTCTTTAACTTGTTCTGTGTCCCTATGATGTGAGTCAGGGACCCCATCTCAGCATCATTTGGAAGTATATATGTGCAGCAGATAATCCTGTCTTTTTGCACACTCTGCCCACCATGGCTGTCAGGAGATCCAGGACATACCGTTTTTGGTGAGTTATTAACCAGATCGCCCTCAGCTCACTCTTCATAGCGTTTAAACCTTGTTTGGTATCATTTGCCAACTGGATCACTTCCCACCAGACAATCTGCAACCATTTGGTGTTTGCTGCAGCTTGGACTACTGGATCCAGGAGTGGAGCAAAGAATACATCAGTTTTGGTGTACAATTGATATTTATCTGTTATTGCTTTGAGCAACCATGACAAATCCTCCGACAGATAGGTTGACCTTCTCCTTCACTCGTTTATCGACCGTTTCTTCTTCTCTTTCTCAGGGGGTTGGATAGATGTTGAAATGGATTGCGACACTCCATGCTTGTGAGATGAACTTCAGGCACCACCAGTATAGCTGAGTGCAATGTTGTTAATGCTCATGTACCTCACCAGGAAGGAGGGAGATGCAGGTATGCTTTCTGACCGCATACCCAGTACAAATCCATCAAGGCTGCAGGTCCTTTTCCAAGATCTGGAGTGAACAGTGTCTTGTTGCACTTACCATTAGTGCCCAAAGGAACAGTTCCATGCCCTCAAAAACAAAACAGATAGTCTTCTGCTGATTGAGCTGTTACTGGTGTTTTTCATGCTTCAATCCATGTTAATTTTGATATATGTGCAGTCCATATTGTGAAACAGTTCTTGTGGACATTCCATGTCACTTCTTCTCTGAACCCTGTAAGCCCCCCTGCTGCGTAACTCACCACCGCCTTCTCCCATCTGTTTGACACAAACAGTACTCCATTCAATTTTAACATTGGCTGCGGCTGACATTGTGGTGCACCACCATTTTTAGCACACTTCTCTTCGTCCAAGTCCATTAGTACAACTTGTACTTTGTGCACCTGGAACAAACTGCGAAACTGACGCAGCACTAGATGCACCTAACACAGAGCCTCCAAGGTCGATATTTCTTGGGGTACTAACATTTTGGGTGCCCCAGACACATGGGGGATGAGGGAGCAGACATAACTCCTGTTATCCCTCTGTTTCCCTACTGAGTTCATATGGCTATACCACATGTTACTAAATTCTGGGTGGTGCACATCAAACATTGTATCAAACACTGCACCTTTGTATTGATTATACTCATTTTCTTAATTCAAGCCCCTTCTAACTCACCTCTTTAATTTCCAGATTACAGTATTTTGTATTCTCAATCCTTTAAAGTTCACTACCATGATAACATATTCGTCACTTGGTGTTGTGACGTCAAAATATGTGTCATGAAACTGATTGCACCACAACAGCCCACTTATATGACCTAACCGTATAACTTCATTAGACAAATACAAATAGAAACCAACATAAAATCCACACAAGAGAGGAATAAATGTTCTCCTGTTAAACCATATAACATTTGTCTCATAAAAAACTGCAAAAACCTGATAATTTATAGCAGAAAGCATCATTAAAAAAACACAAACCTTAAGTATCAATAGAACATTTAACCAGTAAAATGTGTCTTTACCTAAAGAAAAATCCCCTAGTTAAAAACACTCAAATAAAATACTTGTAGTTAGTGGCAATGTTTGCAGTGGTTTCCTAACATCAGACAAGTGCACCCACAGTCGCAATTCCGTAGCTTTGGCCTCAAGCAGAGTAGCATACATCACAGTGTAAGGTCTGTTGTATCGAGGCTCGCTCCACCTGCGGACAAGATGTTTCACATATACTCGATCCTCAGGAAACAATTGCAATTGTGGCGAGCTTGCAGATTCTAGTGCAACGCTATTCTCCCCATCTTCCATTCGACGTGGAGCAATCTGTTAAGAAAGGTATTTAATACACTTTGTTAACTGAGTCAAATACAAATGAAACTCGTCCCCCAAAATTAACACAGCCCCGTGAGCATCAGAGGCACTGCGCACCAGAGACAGCGGTGTGTGCATATGTCTCCCTGTCACAATTTCATGTGTAGAGGGGTGATGTTCTTTACAGGGCTGAGTCCTTAAACTGAACAGGGTCAGGGTAAGGCAGTTCACCCAGTTCTTCTTTGGGGTGGCAGAGCTTAGACAACTTTGTTTTCAATAAACCATTCATCCTTTCTACAACGCGGTTGGCCTGGGGGTAATAAATGGAGCACATATTATGTTTAATTCCAAAAGAGCTGCAGATTCCTTAAACAGCTCATTAAAGAAGTACGGCCCATTGTCACTTTTAAGAATTTTGCACACTCCCCATCGGGGGAACACTTTTCTTACCAAAAACATGGGTGCCGACTTGGCATCAGGATGTGCGCATGGACCAATCTTAATCCAACGGGAGAAAGGACACACTACAACTATAAATTAACAGAAGGAATTACACCTCTCACACATATCTACAAAGTCAATGTGGAGGTCACAAAATGGGCCAATCAGATGTGTCAGTGTGCCCCTGAAAGTTTTTAACGTTTGTCCCGTGCTATACATCTGGCAAACTGCGCAATTTGACATGAACATAGACAATTCCTGAATATTGGGCAGATCCCAATCTTATTGTATATCAACTGCAAAATGCTGTTTGGACACACGGGCGGGGTAGTGGAGTTGGTTGAACGCCACTAAGGTCAAATCCTGAGGCATCACCACCTTCCTGGTACTGGTCTGTCTCCACACTAAATCACTTAGGGACTGTTCGCACCCCCTTCCCTGCCATAATAATTATTCACTTTGTATCTCGATTATTTGTGGTGACAGGAAGCACAGTATATGGAACCTGCAAATGCAACTGCATTTTTGCAACCGCTGGGTGCTCAGGAATATCAGGTTCTGGCAAATAAGCGGCCTGTTTGGCTGCCGTGTCTGCTGCTTCATTCCCAAGCGAGATGAAGTCTGCACCACTTGTGTGAATGACACACTTAACAACTGCGGCAAGTGTGGGCTGTGACAGGACATGAATCAGCCAATCCATCAGGGCTACATGCTGCACTAGGGACCCATCCATGCTCTATGAAATCCTCTTCTCATCCATTTCGACAACCCAGAATAAACAGTTGTTGTAACAAAGGCTGAGTCTGAATAAATTGTAACTCAAGTGCTTGAATAAGAGCAACCAATTCTGCTGCCTGCACTGAATAATGACCTGGTAACCTCTGCTGCACAAAAGCCCCATACTCCCCTTCAACTAACTGTACTACTGCAGCCCCAGTATACCGCTGGTGTCAAGGAGTTCCCCCCCTTCTCACCTGAGTCCGATGTTTGCTGGATTTCTTGGTCGATGCCTTCTTGCGGACGGATCGGCTCTTGAATAAGGCTGCACGAGTCTCTTCCGACTCCAGCGTGTGTTCAAAGTTCCGGGATGCAACGATCCAGGAATCCGGGAATTTAAGAAAGTGCACAACTCAGCATACAAGTCCAGGAAGTAAGAAAGAAAGGAGAGGGACTAGGAATGGAGTTAGAAGGGACAGAATCAGGGAAGCAATACCGCGAGCTACGGCGCACACGTCTGGTCGCTACTTCGCAATAGCATTGAGACGCGAGGAGCCGTGGGGAGCGTGGTCTATTAATAGAACACGCTACATCCAACGTGTAAAGCGAGGAAGGTGTTTCACGCTGGACGGCCAGGTTGGGAGTACCAGGGAGTGCAAGCCCCGTTGAGACAAGGACCAGGAAGTCCAAAAGGGGAGCGTTCTGTAGGTCACGACAACATGCTTCCTCCGAAGACCCGTTCCTCCAGGTTTGCCCGGGTGTATGAGGTGAAATTTTCTGAGCAGTCGAGGGGCCGTGAGATTAGAAAGTGGTTCCCAGGTTCTTTCACTAGGAGGATATCCCTTCCATTCAACCAGGTATTGAAGCTGACCCTGTTTATACCTGGAGTCGCATATTCGGGACACTTCATATTCCAGTTGGTTGTCGACCAGCAGAGGAGGGGGTCTGCAGGATTTCCGAGAGGATTGGATGTAGGGTTTTAATAAGGATGTGTGAAAAACTGGGTGAATTTTCTTCCAGGAGTCTGGTAGTTTGATCCGGTATGAGACTGGATTTATAATTTCCTTGATAGGAAATGGACCATAGAACCGAGGGGCCAATTTGTTTGGTCGTAGATGTCGGGGTAGTAATTTCGAGGACTTGATCACCAATTGCATAAGAAGGCCCTGGTATTGGTCCTGATCCAGGAACATGAGTGATGTGGAACTGGTAATGGGCAAAGAAGTAGGCCCAACGCGCCTGATGACTGTTCCTACACTCCAATGACTGTAGAATTTGAAGATTCTGATGGTCCGTGCAGACCTGAACTGGATGTCTAGCACCCAGAAGTAGATGTCACCATTCAGTGAAGGCTTGGCGGATGGCTAACAGTTCCTTTTCCAGGACAAAGTAGTGTGTCTCACTGGGAGTCAGGGTTCGTGAAAGGTAAGCAATGGGGTGTTCCAGTTTATCCTCAAATTCCTGCTTCAACACCGCTCCTATGACGTAGTTAGAGGCATCCCTTTCCACTAGGAATGGTTGATTTGTGTCGGGTTGCGCTAAGATGGGGGCGTGCGTGAACTTTGCCTTTAAACGTTGGAATGCCTTATATTGCGGTGTAGACCAGATAAAGGGGGTGTCTTTCTTCAAGAGAGCAACGATCGGCTGAACGATCTCGGAAAAGGTGGATATGAACTTCCGATAGAAGTTGGCAAGCCCCAGGGAGGATTGAACTTGTTTCACGGACGTGGGAGCGGGCCATGCCAGTATGGCCTTTACCTTTGAAGGGTCCATACCAATTCCTTCTGGGCTAAGGATGAATCCTAGGTAGTGAACAGAAGTAACGTGAAACAAGCATTTTTCGGGTTTGGCTAAAAGTTTGTGTTCACTGAGTCATTGTAATACTGCCTTTACATGTTCTTCATGCTTTAGAAGGTCCTTGGAAAAGATCAATATGTCGTCCAGATAGAGAATGACGAAGAGGAATAACATGTCAAAGAACACCCTATCCATGAAACGTTGAAAAACTGCGGGGGCATTAGCTAGTCCAAAGGGCATGACTAGATATTCATAGTGACCAAAGGGTGTTCTAAAGGCTGTTTTCCATTTGTCTCCTTCCCGGACACGGATCAAATGGTAGGCACCCCGGAGATCCAACTTCGTGAATATTACGGTGCCTCTCACAGCTTCCAGGATATCCGAGATCAAGGGCAATGGGTACCGGTCTTTGAGGGTGCATTGATTTAAGCCACGATAGTCGAGGCAAGGTCTGAGTTCCTTGGTGTCCTTCTTGGGAACAAAGAAGAACGAAGCACCCGCGGGAAATTTTGAAGGTCTTATGGTGCCATTTTCAAGGTTGGTATCCAGGTATTCTCGGAGGGCCTTTTACTCAGGTTCGGAAAGGATGAACATTCTGCCGAAGGGAATCACTGCTGAGGGATCTGTATCTATGGCGCAGTCTTCAGGTCTGTGAGGGGGTAAGGCCTGGACTATGGCAGTTGAAAATGCATCAGCATATCCCTGATAGGCCTCAGGGACTTGTATGATATTGGAAACCATGAGTGGTGTTTGCTGGTTTTTTGGTAGTTCTTTAGGGGGTGTCAAGGAGGGATCCAAGAATAGACAGTGAGACATAAAAAACTCTGAGACTAGGAATAGTGATCCTGCTGTCCAATTGATATACGGATTGTGCTTCTGTAACCAGGGCATACCCAATACCATGGGGTAATGAGCTGACTTAATGTTTGTCAAATCTAATCCACTCTTGGTGATGGTTTATAGAAAGCTGGATCTCTTTAGTCTGCAGGCTTATGGGCCCTGAAGTGAGGAGTCTTCCTTCGATTGCTTCCACTGGCTGCATGGTGCTTCGTATCTCATATGGAATGTGATGACTAACAACCCAATCTTGATCAATGAATATTCCCATAGCTCCGCAGTCTACCAAGGCCAAAATGGAATAGGTCTTATTCTTGGAGGGCGATAGGAAGGCCTGCAGTATCATCAAATTGTTTTGTCCAGGAGAGTTCAAGGATGGAATTGATGTGGAGCAAACATCTCTCTCCCGAAGCTCTGCTCCATCTAGGATCAGGAGCTTGGTTTCCCGAACGGCGAGAAGGGGCTAGAGGACATTCCCTAACCAAGTGTTTATCTGAGGCACAATACATGCACAACCCCGTATGAATCCTTCTCATCCTTTCTTGTGGGGATATAGGTCCAGGGGAGGCTCCTATCTGCATGGGTTCTGGTTCAGTGACTGAGCCTGGGTTTGTGTCCGTCTTGGTGGTACTCTCAAAGGACACTTTCGGAGGATTTCCTCTGGATTTATTTATTTATTTATTTATTTATTTAAATTTATATAGCGCGCAAGTAACCCATGGGCATTGAGGCGCTGTTACTTGCAAGAGCTTAGTTACAGGCAAAGAAGCATTCATCAGTACATTATGTATTCAACAGGCATAGAGCTGCTGTTATGGTTGGTACAGTTGGTCATTACAAACAGTTTATGCACTGGAACATAGGAGATGTATTCAGCTGGTGCGAGGAATCTTATGTGAATAAGATGGTTTTTATGGATTTGCGGAAGGTGCAGAGGGAGGCCTCACCTCGGATTATAGGAGGTAGGGCGTTCCAGTGAGTGGGTGCGAGATATGGGAAGCTGGAGCCGCCAGCTCTGGCTTTTTTTACTAATGGCACAGAAAGCATGTTAGTATATGGTGATCTGGTTGGCCTCGTAGTAGAGACGGGGTGGATCCTTTGGGAGAGGTAGTCGGGGGCATTTCTTCTTCTCTGCCTTCCTTTCCTAGATATGAAAGTCTATCTGCATGGCAAGGTCCATTAGTGCCTGGAATGAGTTTGGGCGAGCTACTCTGGCCAACTCATCCTTAATCTCCTCATTCAGTCCTCTCCTGAAAAGGGTAAAACTCACCTCAGGGGACCAATCAGCTTCCTTGGCTAATTGCTTGAATCGTGTTACAAAGGTAAGCATATCCTGGGATCCCTGCTGAAAGTCTAACAGGTGTTCCTGGGCACTATAGACCTGCTCTGGGCGATCAAACATGGTTTTAAGGGCCTATATGAACCCATCATAGTCATCTAGGAGAGCATCGCAAGAATTAACGAGGGGCGTAGCCCAGGTTAAGGCATTTCCTGAAAGGTGAGAAATTATGAAACCCACCTTAGCCCTAGGAGTCGAAAAGTAGTAGGGCTTAAAAGTAAAGTGGACCAAACATGAATCCAGGAATCCACAAAGGGTTTTTGCCGACCCATCGTATTTGTCAACTATGCCGCCCAGCAACACACTTTCTTTTGTGGCAGAATCACGGGATAGAACTAATTGTTTGAGAGCAGCGTTTTCCGCCTTTAGATTCTGTACCTCGGTTGTTAGTTCTTGCATGCCACGCATCAGGTCCTGAACGGCCGCTTCCATGTCCATATCGAGTTTGGTCGGGTGGCGTCTCAAACTGTCAAGGAGTTCCCCCCTTCTCGCCTGAGTCCGATCTTTGCTGGATTTCTTGGTCGATGCCTTCTTGCGGACGGATCGGGTCTTGAATAAGGCTGCACGAGTCTCTTCAGACTCCAGCGTGCGTTCAAAGTTCCGGGATGTAACGATCCAGGAATCCAGGAATTTAAGAAAGTGCACAACTCAGCACACAAGTCCAGGAAGTAAGAAAGAAAGGAGAGGGACTAGGAATGGAGTTAGAAGGGACAGAATCTGGGAAGCAAGACCACAAGCTACGGAGCACACGTCTAGTCGCTACTTCACAATAGCATTGAGACGCGCAGAGCCGTGGGGGGCGTGGTCTATTAATAGAACACGCCACGTCCAACATGTAGAGCGAGGAAGTTGTTTCACGCTGGATGGCCATGTTGGGAGTACCAGGGAGTGCAAGCCCTGTTGAGACAAGGACCAGGAAGTCCAAAAGGGGCGCGTTCTGTAGGTCATGACAGCTGGCCTATCCACTGGGCAGTATTGAATACCCATCAACGAAAAACACCTCTCTATCATCTAAAGCATAGTCACGCACCTTAGGAATGTCATCCTCAGGGTCCTCATATGTGAAACAGTCCTGCACCTCGTCATCGTCATTAATGGATTCAGTCAAAAAGGTAGCCAGGTTTGCAATGTGAGTAGATGGGCTTGACAGGATCACTTCATATGCTGAAGCCCTTTGCATAGTTAACGTGGACTTGGATCTCTCCAGTATTTCAAATACAGTGTGTTCGACATACAACGTCAATGAGCACTCCATAACAATAGAGGCAGTTTTCTCAATGGCAAAAGCAGCAGAAGCCAAAGCTTGTTCACAAGGAAACTGTCCTTGCATAACAGACTCCAGCATGCCACTGTAATATGTTAGGGGTGTATGGCCCATTGTACTGTGTTGCTTCAAAACTGCAGTCATCATCTGAACATTAGAATGTGAAAAAAGATAAAACTATTTAGTATAGTCATGAGTTGCCAGTATCTGAGCAGTAGAAATGACTTTTTTCAATTCCTGAAAACTAGTGTCCATCTCATCCGGCCAAATAATAGCATTATGTGCTTCCGTAAGGGCTTGTAGCAACAGATGAGTGTAGCATGTGTAATCAGAGATCCATAATCTACATTAATTACATAGGCCCTCATTACGACCCTGGCGGATTTTTTCCGCCATCGGCGGACTTTTCCGCCATGGCGCAAAGTCCCTTTACGCCATGGTGGATGGCGGACTTACCGCCCCATTCCGAGGTCGGCGGGGCGGTAAGTCCCCATTGACCCATTTACCCTTCCCCATTTCGGCCCCATAGGGCTCAATGGGAGTGGGGAAGGTGTTAATTACGCCACCGTACACTACGGTGGCGTAATTAACACCGAGGTCCCATAGCGCCATGGATTTTTACGCCCGCAAAAAGCGGGCGGAAAAATGACCATGGCGCTATGGGAACTCGTAGTTGGCGGTAAGGGGTCGGCGCAGCTAACGCTGGCGCAAACCCCTTAGCGCCAGGGTCCTAATGAGGGCCATAGTCTGAGACATTTCTGTATATCCTTAAGCATCACTAGCTAGGGGGTTGCACGTAATGCTGCTGCACATTCTGGAGTCACTCTTTTAATGTTTACTGAAATCAATTGACCCAAATACAGCACCTCCTGCTGGCTGTACTGCATCTTTGCTCTGTGCACTTTATATCCTTTGTCAGCCAACAAGTGTAACAAGGCAATAGAGTCTTCCCTGTGGTGCTGCACACCAACAAATCATCCACATATTGGATAATGCTACTGGGACATCGATGTTTCCTATATCCTCATGTAATACACTGTTAAAGATACTTGGGGACTCACAGTACCCTTGAGGAAGACTAGCGTGTTGGAATTGGTTCCCGAAGAACGTACATGCTGTGAAATATTGTGAATCTGGATGTAAGGGTACTGAGAAAAATGTATTCTTCAAATCCATCACAGTAAAATGGGTTGCCTCAACAGGTATGTTACATAATATGGTGGCTAGGTTTGGAACCACTGGAAACTCTGCCTGTACAACATCATTAAGGGGGCGTAAATCCTGAATCATCCTCCAACAAGCCCCATTTGATTTTTTTCACTGGGTAAATAGCTGTTACACCGAGATTTAGATGGTACCATGATACCGGGATGCAAAAGGGCCATTATGGTGTCATGAATTCCTTCTTCCGCTGCCTTTGATAAGGGATACTGTTTAACTTGGGCCAACACAGCACCAGGTTTCAAGGTGATACGTATTGGCCCGACACTCCCTAAGCGCCCCACATCATACGGATTACTTGTCCACAACTTGACTGATACCAGGGACAAATCTTCAGAAGCAAAGGAGGGGACATTCCCTGCCAGTAAATTGGAACAGGCCAGGTGTCTGTATTGTATCATAATCTCACAAGGGACACACACTTTCAATATTATTTCCCCCGCATTTTCTTTATTCACAAAGAGGGCCTCATCTGAAAACATTTTTATTGGTCTTGTAGGGTCAATGCACAAAACTGTGCACCACTCCCCTTTATTAGAATCAACAGCTATCAACAATCCTATCCTCTGACACTAGAATCCCTTCTTTGTCAAGTACGAAGATCATTCCTGCAACTACTTTCTGTGGTTGAACAGGCAAGAACAAGAATTCAGAAGGTACTCGCCAGTATTTATTAGCCACCTGGGGCACTGCGCTGAGTAGTATTGTGATACCGGACAAAACCAAATCAGAGTGCACTGGTGTTTCACTTGCTGCAGACACGTTGCCCAAAGCAGGTAAAGTCAACATTACCCTCACGGGACACAAACACGCTGTTGAACATATCACAACCCTTTCAGTGAACAAGATGGTCATGTTGAGCATACTATAAGAAACCTGTAGGTATACTCACTCCTAAACCCCCTGGATCATCTTCTCTGTTTGCCAGGAAAAGGCCATCACTCTTGGATCCCCACCCTCGGGTTAGAGAAGCGAAGGAGGATCACCTGGGTGGAAAGTCCTTGGAGATTGGGAGCGGGGTGCACCCAGGCAAAACATAGTATCCCCCTTTCCCTTTTGACGAGCAACCTAACCTTCCCCAACCTTTTTGGGTTGTTGTAGGCCAGCTCCCCTCCTTTCCCCTCATGTGACACTTGACAGTACTGAGACGAGGAAGAGTCAGCTGAGAGTAATGAACACTATGCCATTTCACCACTTTAGTACTGGGTCAAGGAAGAGGCAACTAGGAGAGATGAACAGTATACTATTTCACCACTTTAGTACTGGACAAGGAAGATTCCTGCAAAGTGTTGTGAAGGTCAGGCATGTCCCTTTAATAATGGTTAGGCAAGATGAATGGCAAGATTAATTTAGAAAGCACACTTGCATCCTGTTAAAGGTTGCAGGTGTATAAAATTGGAGGGAGAGGGCACCACAGGGAGGAGCAGCAATGTGGACTGTGTGAGCAGCAGGGAACCTTATCTGAGGAGAGGTGAGCTGGGAGCAGCACGCCGCAATGTTGGGGACTGCATGGAGAGGTGAACCGATGAAGCATGGCTTTAGAGCTTGGGCTCCATGGGGCAGATTGAAGGCAGAGAAGAGAGCCATGAAGAGAGGCTGTCCCTTTCCCTTTCAACTAAAGTGCTTGTTCCCCTGTGCGGATGAGCAGACAGAGGTGTGTCTGAGGGGCGGGAGTTGGACCTCTGGCAACACAAGCAGATGTGTGTGTGCTCCGCGTTGCTGTGAAAGCTATCTATGAGACCGGGGAGTTTCTGACAGATGAAAAACCCTGTATAACGTGGTACGCGAGTGCATGATCAGGAACATTTGCATTGTTGAAGTTTACTTTGCATCAGAGTGGTCGCATGTCTCAGAGAGAACATTTTCAAAAGTCTATGGTTGATGGAAACTTAAGCTGAAGTAAAATAAATGAATATTGAATATTGAACTGAATGGAAATTACACCTAAAACAAAACCAATGCTCATTGAATAACAAACTGAATAGAAATTTATATTTAAGCAAAACAAAGGCATATCGAAAACCGAACTCAATGGAAGTTTCAAACAACATGAAACAAAATCCTGAATTTAAGAATTAAATGAAATCCTGAAGTTAAGCATATTATATGTGGAATGGGATAAAACTTTATGGGCCAAGCAAATAAAGAGAACAGCCAAGGTGCCCACATGAAAACGGATTTTTGAAAAGGGTGCAAGTGCGGCAAAGAGTCTTAAGAAGGCAATGACTTTGTGGTGGTGAAGTTAAAGTCTTGGGGAATCCTGAGACTTGAGGAACTAAACGTGTGTTCTTGGGGACAGAGCCGCAAGAACTTTCTGTGCTTGAACTGTGTTTCTTGGAACTTGGGGACGGGAACCACGAGGACTGTTTGGAACTGTATCACCCTGAAACCTAAGAAAGGTAATTTGAGACTTTTTATGGAACTGTTTTACACTTGGGGAAGGGAGCTGAAAGATAGCTGCGAGCTGGAAGGAGCTCAGAACTTTGAGTTGAACACTATTTCTTGTATTATTGACATCCCTACACATTCTTTAGCTTCAGTTGTGAGGGCAAGTATAAGTTTTTGTTCACAGACAGACTTTTAAGTTGAACTCTTGGACACCAACTTTCCTTAGTTTCATTTAGGTAGGGAAATCCCACCTTAGCATAGGTCAAGTTCGGCCTTTTACCATCCTGACATTTGATTTAATTAAGTGTTTTATTTTGTCCTTTTGAGTCTGTTTTCTGTGTCTTGATTTATGATGCCTTCACAAATGGTGTCAAAGTGGCATGCGGCTCAAACAATACAAGTTGGGGTCCCTAAGATTTAAAAAGCTAAGTACCAGAGCATCAGACCCCTCAGCAGCCATTAAAGGCTCTTTTGGGTTTGATATCTGTAGCAGTAGGGATGCAACAGTTCCTCCAGGTGAAATAAGATTGATACCCACTGATTTTATACTAATTCCACCCAGTGATACGCACATTAGATTGGCACCCAAATCAGGGCTGGAATGGCAGTTTGGGATTGAGTTCTATCGTGAGTAATATACCCAGACTTTAGAGGTGATGCTAAGGTATTATTACATAATCTTGGAAAAGACCCATTCCAAATACATCAAGGGGATCAAATTGCTCAAAGAGTGCTTGAGAAAGCAGTGTTTCCTAGGCTTACAGAAAACACAGACAGGGGAACTTGAGGCTTTGGGGAGGCTGATGAAACATCTGGCAGCCCTACCAACCCTGAATCTAGAAAGTCTATAGAGGGGGAGCCCGAGATACTTCCAGATTTAGTCTTTTCCAAAGAAACGTCTCATGATTAGATGAAGCATTTGTGCAAGTCTTATCAGAGACTGGGGGTCTAGAGAAAGGGGAGCCTTTTACTTTTTGAGACATGGACTTCTTTGTAGAGGAGACACCACTTCAGGAGGTTTGGTAAAAACCCAAGTGGTAGTATCTACAAATTGCAAGCAGATTGTTTTGGAGATAGCACATTTACATCTGGGGCAATCTCAGACCCATGAAACAGAAACACATGCCTGGCCTGCAATGGACGCTGACATCGAAACTTTCATGCAAGAATGTATAATCTGCCAAAACAAAAGCACTCATATACCACCTACCTGTTCCACCAATAGATTAAAAACCCAAGAGGTTTACAACTAAGTTTCCCCAATGGTATGATATGATTTGATATGATATGATATGGCATTTATAACGCGCCTATACACAAGTGTTTCAAAGTGCGATGAGGCAAGGAAGGGAGTGCAGAAGGAAGACAGAGACAACGATCTTAGTAGGCCCAGTGACATTGAGATCACGCAAATGCAAGGGAGGAGGGAAAGGGATAATGCAGGAGGGATGCGGGAGGGGCAGTGCAATACATAGGATAAACTGTAAAAAATAAATAAAATAAATAAAAGCAATAGGTAAAAGTGCGGCCAGCTTATGGCAAGTGTAGGGGTAAGTGCAGACATCAAGTGTCAAGAGCTGTAGGGGACTGTTGGGATACCGAAGCAGCACCAATTGCAGGGGTTGCAGCCCCCAAGTGCAGGGGTTTACCCGGGAGGCAGTGCAGGTGTGCAGCTGGCAGGGGAGGGGACCTGGGCCTGGGATCAGAGGGTAGCCACGTGACCAGTGCAGTTTCAGTCAGGAGTTCAGCAGGGGAGAGGAAGAGAGAAAACAGAAGCAAAAAGGAAGGTCATGAGGTGCTTCCGGACCAGGAGATGGTTCTCCTCAAGTTTCAGGGAGGCAGGGAGGCTTTTCCAGAGGGAGGCCCCAGGAGAAGAAAGATATCTACCACCAACTCGTTGCTTGGAGAAGCGACTGACCCTGAAGGAGTAGGAGGTGGATGAGCGAAGAGCTTGAGAAGGAAGATATTTAGGAAGAGAGAGTTGGAGGTATTGAGGCCCCAGACCCCAGAAGGCCTTGTGGACAATGCAGAGGGTTTTGAACTTAATCCTCACAGCCACTGGGAGCTAGTACAGAGGTTTCAGTCCTGGAGAGATACGATCCCTGGGCTTGAGGCCAAGGACAAGTCTCGCAGTCCTGTTCTGGATGATTTGTAGAGGGCTGAGAGTAGAAGCAGGCAGATCTAGAAAGAGGCTGTTGCAGTAGTCCAGCCTAGAGAGAACCAGAGCTCTGGAGACAGTGAGCTTCTGGGGGAAGGAGAGTAAAGGAAGAATGCCTCTGAGGGGATGCAGCTAGTAGTGTGACTTCTTAGAGAGGTCAGAGATGTGAGGAGAGAAGGAGAGAGAGGAGTCGAAGATGATCCCGAGGTGTATAGCCTCACAGGTGGGAGCAGCAAGAGGGCCAAGAGAGGCCGGCCAGAGAGCGACAGGAGACTGTGGGCATCTATGGGCTACCCCCTCGAGAAAGAGGATTAAAGGTACTACCTCTACTTTCCTGGGCGATCAATTGAAGTTTGTTCTTTTGATTTGCTCTGAAGACCCCATTGAGATTGAATGGGGACAATTGGTGGGAAGTTTAAGTTATGACAATTCATGGGAACCTCATTCCTATGCACGTTTAGAGAAAATTTACCATGAGAAAACATCTGGCAAAGAGAGGAGTCAGAAATGTGTCCTTAGTCCTTTAGATAAAAAAAGGAAGGACGATTCTCCCTTAAGAAAGATGTTCTAACAGAAGTACCCTCTTCCCCAGAAAGCCTGGAGACCCATAACATCAATGTAAACATTAGGCGGAGAGGGGGTAAGAGTCTTTCTTCTACTCAAGCATCATCAGATGATGGAAACACCTGTTATTCAAGCAGAGAAGTCAGTCACCTAAATAAACATCTCTTCTGAATCTCCAAAGGCCCTTTAAAATATCAAGAACCAGAGACCTTAGAGAGACTAGATTCTGACAATCTCATGATAGGAGCTGGGCATGGAAACCTTCCATCTTCCATAGGCCTTTCGCCTATCCAAGACCAGGAATGTTTATCCTGTAAATTCTTTGGATATGTTTCGAGATATTGCCCATTGAATATAATCGATCTCCCTGAAAAAAGAAGAAAAGAGTTTGGGAAGATGGACTCAAATGCGCTAACCTCTTAAATAAATATATACAGGCGAGTCTTAACAGTCTTGTAAATTTTATTAGTGTTTATTCACACTAATAATTTTTATTTTCCTTTTATGATTTCAAAAAAACATTCCAGATAAAGCTGCACACCAGTATAGAGTAATTCATATGGTTCAATGAATCAAATATTTCTCTTTCTCTTTCAATGAGTCAAATATTTTCATATATTACTCTCTCAAAATGAATCAAATATTTCTCTCTCTCGACACGTGTTTCCCCATTGTTACTCTCAATGGTTCTTCAGGAGAGGAAGTTTTAGTACTGAAAAGAAAAGAAAAAAAGCCAAATTCTTTTTTAGTAATGCTTTGGAATTTTTTTACCCAAATAATAATTGTATTAATTTCTACAAAGACTCACCGTTCTAATTTTCTGTTTGTTAACATATATCCTGTTTGTTTTTCCAAAAAAATATAATGTTCATCGGGCTATTTAGCTTAATTTAGTCTGTAGAATATGGATCCAGATTTAGGCTGTAAAAGGGAGAATGGGGGAAGAAGACAAGGTAATTGCTTCTTGTTTTCAGTCTATAAAGAGCGAAAGGCATGGTCTTTAAGAAAGGTTCTAATCAGATTTAAAGCAGGGAGGGTACAGGCTTCTCATTTGCTTACCTTATTTCCTTGGTATTCTTGATGATATTTTGTGGTCCTGTGCCGTGATAAGCACCCAAATGTAAGGATGTCTAACTGAAATTAATTCCGGCTATTTATTGCCGCGATCGTGACGTGATGATGTCATCACGCCACGCCCACGTGATTCCGTGTGGCGCGATGACGTCATCACGCACGTATTCGTAACCCGGCGGCCATTTTAAAATAGGTTAAGGTACGTTCAAAGATTTTTTACCAGTCTAGTTTTTATGGTAAATCGATCTCCCCACCACCTCATCATTAAGAGAACCCAATCAGATTCAAGAGGACCAGGAGGTAAGAGTTGAGTCATCATACAGTAACATCTTATACACTCAATCTCAGAATATGATGTTAGAAGGAGAGAAAAGCCTAAAGAAGTCTGGTGAAAAAGGAAGAATTTTAGGAACCAAAGAAAACCCCATGTCTTTCTATATACTAGAAATAAAACCACATACCCTGTTACCCTAGAGAACAAAATTCTCTGGGTGAAATTGGATACAGGAAGTATAGAAAGTGCCATAAGAATATAGTTACTTCCCCAGTGATGGAAAGACGGAGGAAAAAGGAGGGAGATCTGTATACATGTCCATACGGAAAGTCACCAGTTAGCCCAGATTTCAATTCCCATCTTGGGAAGACAAATAAATCTAACATTAGCAGTGATTTCCAACTTGCCTACTCAGTTAGTTATATGAACTGTTTTACCATAATTCGATAAATGGGTTTTATCAGGTGGCCCAAGTAAAGTCCAAGACTCTTACAGTTAGGCTTCCTCGCCTAATGAAATTAGAGCCTCTCAAGTCTGAAAAGAGAGAAGAATCCAACCTAAGGGATTTGAGGGGTTTCTTGGACTGTCAACGCTGTTGCTAGACAGCAGAATACCGGAAGAGCCAAGAGCAAGATACTGTTGACTTTCTCTCCCGATTTCCACTGAGGAAACCTGAAGGTATACTCACTCCTAAACCCCCTGGAACCTCTTCTTAGGTGGCCAGGGAAAGTCCATCGCTCTTGGATTCTGACGGTGGTGGTGGGGAAGCAAGGGAGGATCACCTGGGTGGAGACACCTTGGGGATTGAGAGTGGGGTGCAACCAGGCAAGACATGATATCCCCCTTTCCCTATGGATGACCAACCTAACCTTTCCCCAACCTTTGTGGGTTGTTGTAGGCCAGCTCCCATCATTTCCCCTCAAGTGACACTTAACAGTACTTAGACAAAGAAGAGAAAGCTGAGAGTGATGAACACTATGCCATTTCACCACTTTAGTACTGGAACGATGAAGAGGCAACTAGGAGTCATGAACACTATACTATTTCACCACTTTAGTACTGGGACGAGGAAGAATTTTGATGAATTGACTGTATCCAAAATGACCGAATGGTATTTGTTGGAAAATAACATTCAGTATTTCGCCCTGCAGTCATTTCGGATAACCCGATCCCACCCACCCCCTTAAAAACCCATCGGCGGCACACTTCGATGTGTGCCGTTGACTCGCCGTTGCCCTGTGACGCCTTTTCCCATTCACTTGTGTGAATGGGAACCGGCGCTGCAGGGTCCTTTTCTTTTTTTTTTTTTACTTAATGCAAACGGATGCCGTGGACACCCCCGCAACACCTACTGACATAACGAACAAAGGTGCAGGGGACACTCCCACAACCCCTACTCCCCTTGTTCCCTATAACACCATTGAATGGGGCATTTGGATGAATTATTCCACCGTTCAAAATTTAAGTTTGGCTGAAATGTATATTTGGTCTTTTGGGGTCTTTCTCAATGTGTATCAGTTATAATAACAGAATAACTGCAAAATACAAACACACCACCCAGACCTAAGCAGGAGACTCACATCACATACATTTTACAAGGACTAAAAATAATAATGATTTTAAAAAAGAATGTAGTGAAATTATCAAATCAAATCTCTAAGCATAGTATATTCCTGATATGATATGATATGGCATTTATAACGCACCTGTACACAAGTGTTTCTGAAGCAAACAGTCACCAATATGAACTCACTTATTCTCCTCTAGCCAAACAGTGAAGCTCTCCCAAATTTTCCCATTCTTTCTCATAACATTTCCTCACCTCCAGTCATCCCCAGTCTTCAATTTTTGGTGGGGTGGTTCCCTTCCACAACCAGCATTAGTTTCATTCTACAAATGACAGAGCTTATCAGTAATTCTTTCTTCCCCCATGTCCGACACCTATCAGTTCCCTCCCAAAGTTAAGTTACATGTCCACTTGATCTCCATAGAATATTATCCATTGCCTTTATTATTTCATTCCAGAAAGATCTAATGATACCCTATAACTAAAAGATGTGGGTGAGGTTACCTTCCGCCTTATTACACCTTATGTCCCCTCTAGACTCATGTCTAAACGTTTTCTCTAGTGTCCAGAACTTAATAAATTGAGTACACTGTTGGGTAAATACCAGTTCTTGATCCATCCTTGACCCAAAGTTTATTCTCATCATCACATCGATGTCCTCTTTGCCTACTACTCCCCATTCCTTCGCTCACCCCCAAACCATGCTTCATTCATTAATTTGATCTCTTCCTTACCCAGAATGCTATGAAAATGACTCATTCTCATACCATTTTCTTTAAGTATGTGAAGGAGATTTGCACTTCCTAGACTGTGTCTACTATTTCCTGTTAGTAACTCCGACAAGGCCTCCTGAACCACTTTGAACCTTTTTTCTTTTGTTCTTCCCTGTTTTCTTACACATATTTGAATTTTAGAAATGCAAAGTTCCTCACTTCTTCATCACGATTGAGATTATATTGCTAAATTCTCCTCACAAGAACTGTCCCTGATAAAGCCAGATTAACAAGGAACTGTAGCTGTGCGGCTGTGCAGCATTAGCAGATTGCAAATATTATCATGTGTGGTTTGCTTCCTCTGCGTGGCTTTTCTGTACTGCCCACACCATTATAAAGAAATAGCCATACCAGCGGTATCAGGTCCATCCTTGATATTGATATTTTATTTATATTGCGCTCGTACACAAGTGTTTCATGGCACATATGGCTTCTATAGGGGCAGTCAAGGCTTCACATGTTGTATTTGAGGTACGTGGGGATTCATGTGGTGAGGTTTTCAAATATCTATTCCTTAATTCACACCTTAAGGTCCACAGACAGGACCCCTACATCCATGTGTATGTCTTACCTGGGGTACACGTACATGTGAGTGGGGGTGATGAACTGCAAAACACACACTGCGGACTGAACCGCTTGTTGGCACTGTTGTTTCTGTATAATGACAGTGTACAGCGATAGTCTTGCTTGTTTTGCTCCTCCCCTCCCTTTCTGCACCCCTCTCCCTCACCTTTTTGTTTTCCTCCGGCTCTACCAGAAATGTTGTCAGGCCTAGTACGGTAGTCGCCTGTCTGTTTCCATTTCCTTCCCACTCTCCCCCTCCCTTCCTTATCTATAACTTAGCTCTTACCCTATCTGAAATGTCATCAGGCCGAGTACGATAGTTAATTTCACATCCTTACTGTTCATGGCCTGTAAGAATGTTATTGTATTTTCCCTTGTTCCCTCCCTTGCGTTGAAGCGCTTTGAAACACATTGTGTGTAGGCGCTATATCAATAAACTATCATATCATATCATACAGCACACAATAGAAAACAATGATCGAGAACTTAAATCTAAGCAGAGAAAACCTACGTTCAAATGTGTTGTGTGCCTCATCACAACACATGTATCCACAAGTGTCATGGTGTGATTATGCACTTTCCTAGGTGGATGCAAAAATGTGTGTCAATAGTTGTCAAGTGTCACCTTTCCACAGGGGAGGGATTTGAAAGTTATTCAGCCAGGGCTTCAGCCTCGCCATGCAGGCCAGTGAGGGACTCCTTAGAAATGGCCGCCGTCCTGCAAGGGAAGCTGTCAAGGGCACCAGCAGGCAAAGTTGTGTCGATTTTCTGAATGATTGGGCTGGAATCGCAAATCACCTGGACGTTCTCATAAATGGTCGATCACACTTGTGGCTGAGAGTGCTCTGTGGATGTAGTCTATAACTGTTCATTCACAAGGAAGTGAAAGGTGCTTATCATGAAAATCACGCAACAAACTAATGCAATGGCCAATGTCCTTTAGGAAGGCCAGTCCAAAGTGGCTATCATAACCCTTCTCGTTGTGGATACTGGAAGGTATTACCCAAATTGACCTTTTCAAATTGACCTTTTGTCCTAATTGACCTAATAATAGTGGTCCTAATTGACCTTCTGCACTATTGACCTTTACCTGTATCTTAGTTCTTGTGGGGCGGGTTTGGGATAATAAATAATATAAGGGGATTGGGGGGAGGGTTGCGGGGGGTTTCCCTCCGCATATATGTCCTAACTGACCTAATAAAATAGATCAATTTTCCCGCAAGCAATTCTCCCGCGATCAATTGTGATTAGAGCAATTCGTATACATCTGTTTTCACTTCCTGACACAATAGAATCACACCGGTCCCATTCATCGCAATGCAAGGGAAAGACTCACTGTCTAAAAATCCTTGTGTTTTGAGGCCTGCTATTCAGCAATATAAACAAAAGATTATTTATCTTTGTTGGGAGTTATTGTCTAAAGTTTTTTGTTTATGTTCTTTATGTGTGTGTGTGGGATTTAAGGCAGCCAGTACTGGGAAATATAGGCCACAGATCCTGTCCTTAGTACAGAACATCACGCCAGGCCCTTGGATGTCTGCCTTGGTTTTACACAGCACCCCTTCTTATGTGTTATCCATTTTCAAAGTCTTCAATTTTTGGAGCTAGCGCCTCCTAAACATGCACTGGCAAAGCCTACAGTTTGGGCTTTTGTGTAGGCATGGGATAGGCATTTGGCAGGCACTGACATAATGGTTGTACCTGGGCATAAAACGGCACCAGCTGGAAGATAGCCGGTCAAGTGGCACAGCGAGTAGAGCGCCCGCTTTGACACCCGTGCAGAGCCTGTTAACGCAGGTTCGAATCCCGGCGGGGCCAAACTCAGCCTTTCATCCTTCCGAGGTCGATAAATGAGCACCACACACCGTGGGTAATAATAAGCAGCGCTCAGATACCTGAGGGTTTGTAGCGCTATATAAAAGCCTAATTATTATTTTTTTATTAAGATGGTGTGAGTGCTGTGGCATATGATAGCATTGCTTGGAAAATGTCTTTCCAATGCCTATTGACCTTGTCAGTACTTGTTGTTAACAGCAAGACACCGATATATATTAAGAGGCTGAAGTCACACTTGTAAAAGACATATTTTGCACATCATTAGCACATTTACAGTTGCCATTACGCTATTAACCCTCTCCAGACTGCTTACCAATAACGCTTATAGGCCTAAGATTGATGTTGCTGCTTGAAAGAGCTAGCTCAAAGAGATCCCAAGAGGATGTGATTTCGGTGGGGAGTGGCAGGTGGTTGATGGGAAAAGCCACAAGGATTAGCATGGCCATGGTCAGACAACTAGTGTATAAAAAAAAATCAAACCACATCCACATGCTGTGTGTACCTTCTAACATGTCATCTGACCCGAACTCTACTAAAATGAAATAATTTTGGCATACAGGTGCTGCTTAAGTGCAACTTAAAAGCCTGAACTAAAAAAGTTGTTTGATTTCTTTAGTCTAGGGGACATTGGCAAGTTGAATCTGAACACTTGCATCCCTTGCTGGCAGAGAGGTGCTGTGCTTGCCTTCCTGGCCTGCAATTGAACACGCGAAGAAGCCAATAGAAGCATTGATTTGTGGGCTTTGAAGGACAGAGAAGAAAAAGAATGGCATATGTTGAAATAATGAGTTGTTACAAGTGTTTACATACAATAGCAATTTCTAGCATAATGTTGACTGTGTGGGCACAGATTTCCTTACAGACTAACACTTTGAGAGTCTCCAATGAGAAACAACAAGTTGCACTTCTTCCTTGACGTCATTCGTAGGTAGAAGACATCCTATCAAGCTATTTGCAGCGATTTAAAAATGTACTACATAAGTTGAAGTTATGCGCACTTTTGTTGCACAAGGTGCATAAGGGGTTTGCTGCTCAAAACAATTACAGCTCAGTTGCACAATTCCATTAATTTGGATACTGTGGAAGATCGTCAGCCTTTCTCTTAAAACGTTTTCTTCCAACTCCTTGTGTTAAGCAATGACATTCATCAGCTAACAGGGAGTGAAGTGCAAATTACACCTCAGGGCCAGATTACATTTTTTAGCTGGGTGTTATTTAGTTAGAAGGATTTCTAAATGTTTAAGCTTGGAATTGTATGACTTACTCTTAAGAAAGGTTAGCTGGAGCAGTGGTTCATCCTAATCACTGGAACCAGGAGTTAAAATGTGTTTCTGATGCGTTGACACCAAAGATCTGGTGTGGGAGACCCCCATTATTTTGCATTCAGAAAACTTGGTGGATGGGAACGGCATGTGCAAAGTTGAATAATCAGTCGCTTGAGTGTGCATAACAGAAATAAATAGTTCTCTACACACTGATTCCCAGTATTTGCAGATGCGCCCAAACATCTTGTTGTATGCCCACAGGGAAGATGAATCAACCCACCAAAACAAGCAAACGGCACATCGCTCTAACCAAGCTACAATTCCAGTCGCCTCAGACAAAAAACAAGTCAAACTCCAGACACCGCCCCTCTGGGCACAGCATGCTCCAGTGCACAAAACAAAGCACCTCCAGAAAGCTCATACGCACAGACGCCAGTTGCTCCTGGTTCTGCACGCATCAGCAGATAAGCGCAACATTTATCCTAGGCGTCTCCCCCTCACTAACCAACTCAACCACTTTTCCTTACAGAGCCACGTCAGCGCCTGGAGACCATGAGAACTGCAGTGGTGTGCAATATAAATGAACTTATCATAACATAACTTAGAAGCATAGAGAATGCCAACTCTGTCATTAAGCTATGATAATAACAAGCCTGTGAAATAACAAAAGTGCTGTCATTAGTCTACCATAACCAGGTAAAGTTTAGAGAAATCTGTTTCTTTGCAATTGCTGGCACACATCAGAGCAAAAGCAATTACCCTGCTCATAGCAGTCAAGTTTAAGAGCCCAAGCACTGAGACCGCGTCCCTTCAGGTCATGGCTGACATCCTGGCGTTGGCGCCTCCTCTCTTTTTATTTTACTCTCCCCCTCAGTGGCCTTTGATATGGTGCACCATAAAACACACCTTGCTATTCAGTCTGCATTTAAGGGCTTGGTGGAGCGAGTGTTAAACTAGTTTCGATCTTTCCTTTCCTCTCTTCCAGATCTCAAGCTGTCCAGTTGGGATCTTTTCGCTCTAGCCCCTAACCCAGGCAAGGTAGGGTGTCTCAGCTCAGGGGTCAACGCTCTCTCCAAATATATTTAATGTAATTGTAAAATGGAGATGGCGGTCTAATTGCTGAATGTGGGATTGCTATACGCCCATTTGCCAATGACAATCAATTTTAGCTTAAAGTGTCATCCCAAGAGAATGTTTCCTGCCTCAACGGTTGCCTAGATTTGATATAGCCATGGATGTTGGCTGTCAACCTAGAATTAATTTCAGACAAAACTGGGTTTCTTTTATGGTATTTTGAAACACAAAGTGGGGAGCAACAGTCTTGGCTGTCTTATCTTGCGGCTGTGTTAGAAACACAGGCTTTTTCCCTCTCTTTTGGATATTTGAACCTGAGTTTTTTGCATTGCTGCTGTGTTTAAAAAAGGAGGCCCTTTTCCCTCTCTTTAGGAAAGTTGAATCTGAGTGTTTTGCTTTGCTGCTGTGTTTAAAAAACTAGGCCTGTTACCCTCTCTTTAGGAAAGTTGAATCTGGGTGTTTTGCATTGCTGCTGTGTTTAAAGAACAAGGCCATTTCCCTCTCTTTAGGATAGTTGAATCTGGGTGTTTTTCATTGCTGCTGTGTTTAAAAAACAAGGCCTCTTTCCCTCTCTTTAGGGAAGTTAAATCTGGGTGTTTTGCATTGCTGATGTGTTTAAAAAACTAGGCCTCTTTCCCTCTCTTTAGGGAAGTGGAATCTGGGTGTTTTGCATTGCTGCTGTGTTTAAAAAGCTAGACATTTTTCCTCTCTTTAGGAAAGTTTGCAACAGGGTGTTTTGCATTGCTGCTGTGTTTAAGAAATTAGGCCCTTTACCCTCTCTTCAGGATAGCTGAACTTGGGTGTTTTGCGTCGCTGCTGTGTTTAAAAAACAAGACCCTTTTCCCTCTATTTAGGAAAGTTGAATGTGGGTGTTTTGCATTGCTGCTGTGTTTAAAAAACATGTCCCTTTTCCCTCTCATTAGGATAGTTGAATCTGGGTGTTCTGAATTGCTACTGTGTTTAAAAAACTAGGCTTTTTACCCTCTCTTTAGGAAAGTTGAATCTCAGTGTTTTGCATTGCTGCTGTGTTTAAGAAACAAGGCCTCTTTCACTTTCTTTAGGATAGTTGAATCTGGGTGTTTTGCATTGCTGCTGGGTTTTCAAAAATGAGGCCATTTTCCTTCTCTTTAGGAAAGTTGAATTTAAGTATTTTACATTGCTGCTGTGTTTAAAACACTAGGTGTTTACCCCCTCTTTAGGAAAGTCGAATATGGGTGTTTAGCATTGCTGCTGTGTTAGAAACCTAGGTCTTTTCCCTCTCTTTAGGATAGTTGAATCTAGGTGTTTTGCGTTGCTGCTGTGTTTAAAATAAAATAGGCTTTTTTCCTCTCTTTAGAAATGTTGAATCTGGGAGTTTTACATTGCTCCTGTCTTTAAAAAACCAGGCCTTTTTCCCTCTCTTTAGGAAAGGTGAATCTGGGTGTTTTGCATTGCTGCTATGTTTAAAAAACGAGGCTTTTTACCCTCTCTTTAGGAAAGTTGACTCTGGGTGTTTTGCATTGCTGCTGTGTTTAAAAAACAAGGCCTTTTTCCCTCTCTTTAAGAAAGTTGAATATGGGTGTTTTGCATTGCTGCTGTGTTTAAAAAATAAGGCCCTTTTCCCTCTCTTTAGGATAGTTGAATCTGGGTGTTTTGCATTGCTGCTGTGTTTAAAAAACCAGGCCTCTTTCCCTCTCTTTAGGAAAGTTGAATCTGGGTGTTTTGCATTGCTGCTTTGTTTAAAAAACAAGGCCTATTTCCCTCTCTTTAGGGAAGTTGAATCTGGGTGTTTTGCATTGCTGCTGTGTTTAAAAAACATGTCCCTTTTCCCTCTCATTAGGATAGTTGAATCTGGGTGTTCTGAATTGCTACTGTGTTTAAAAAACTAGGCTTTTTACCCTCTCTTTAGGAAAGTTGAATCTCAGTGTTTTGCATTGCTGCTGTGTTTAAGAAACAAGGCCTCTTTCACTTTCTTTAGGATAGTTGAATCTGGGTGTTTTGCATTGCTGCTGGGTTTTCAAAAATGAGGCCATTTTCCTTCTCTTTAGGAAAGTTGAATTTAAGTATTTTACATTGCTGCTGTGTTTAAAACACTAGGCCGTTTCCCTCTTTAGGAAAGTTTGAATCAGGGTGTTTTGCATTGCTGCTGTGTTTAAAAACCTAGGTGTTTACCCCCTCTTTAGGAAAGTCGAATATGGGTGTTTAGCATTGCTGCTGTGTTAGAAACCTAGGTCTTTTCCCTCTCTTTAGGATAGTTGAATCTAGGTGTTTTGCGTTGCTGCTGTGTTTAAAATAAAATAGGCTTTTTTCCTCTCTTTAGAAATGTTGAATCTGGGAGTTTTACATTGCTCCTGTCTTTAAAAAACCAGGCCTTTTTCCCTCTCTTTAGGAAAGGTGAATCTGGGTGTTTTGCATTGCTGCTATGTTTAAAAAACGAGGCTTTTTACCCTCTCTTTAGGAAAGTTGACTCTGGGTGTTTTGCATTGCTGCTGTGTTTAAAAAACAAGGCCTTTTTCCCTCTCTTTAAGAAAGTTGAATATGGGTGTTTTGCATTGCTGCTGTGTTTAAAAAATAAGGCCCTTTTCCCTCTCTTTAGGATAGTTGAATCTGGGTGTTTTGCATTGCTGCTGTGTTTAAAAAACTATGCCTTTTACCCTCTCTTCAGGATAGTTGAACTTGGGTGTTTTGCGTCGCTGCTGTGTTTAAAAAACAAGACCCTTTTCCCTCTATTTAGGAAAGTTGAATATGGGTGTTTTGCATTGCTGCTGTGTTTAAAAAACATGTCCCTTTTCCCTCTCATTAGGATAGTTGAATCTGGGTGTTCTGAATTGCTACTGTGTTTAAAAAACTAGGCATTTTACCCTCTCTTTAGGAAAGTTGAATATGGGTGTTTTGCATTGCTGCTGTGTTTAAAAAAGAAGGCCTCTTTCCCTCTCTTTATGAAAGTTGAATCTGGGTGTTTTGCATTGCTGCTGTGTTTAAAAAAACAAGACCCTTTTCCCTCTCTTTCGGAAAGTTGAATTTCAGTGTTTTGCATTGCTGCTGTGTTTAAGAAACAAGGCCTCTTTCACTTTCTTTAGGATAGTTGAATCTGGGTGTTTTGCATTGCTGCTGGGTTTTCAAAAATGAGGCCCTTTTCCCTCTCTTTAGGAAAGTTGAATCTAAGTATTTTGCATTGCTGCTGTGTTTAAAACACTAGGCCTTTTTCCTCTCTTTAGGAAAGTTTGAATCAGGGTGTTTTGCATTGCTGCTGTGTTTAAAAAACAAGGCCTTTTTCCCTCTCTTTAAGAAAGTTGAATATGGGTGTTTTGCATTGCTGCTGTGTTTAAAAAATAAGGCCCCTTTCCATCTCTTTAGGATAGTTGAATCTGGGTGTTTTGCATTGCTGCTGTGTTTAAAAAACAAGGCCTCTTTCCCTCTCTTTAGGGAAGTTGAATCTGGGTGTTTTGCATTTCTGCTGTGTTTAAAAAACTAGGCTGTTTACCCTCTCTTTAGGAAAGTTGAATCTGGGTGTTTTGCATTGCTGCTTTGTTTAAAAAACAAGGCCTCCTTCCCTCTCTTTAGGGAAGTTGAATCTGGGTGTTTTGCATTGCTGCTGTGTTTAAAAAGGTAGGCATTTTTCCTCTCTTTAGGAAAGTTTGAAACAGGGTGTTTTGCATTGCTGCTGTGTTTAAAAAACTAGGCCTTTTACCCTCTCTTCAGGATAGTTGAACTTGGGTGTTTTGCGTCGCTGCTGTGTTTAAAAAACAAGACCCTTTTCCCTCTATTTAGGAAAGTTGAATCTAAGTATTTTGCATTGCTGCTGTGTTTAAAACACTAGGCCTTTTCCCTCTCTTTATGAAAGTCGAATATGGGTGTTTAGCATTGCTGCTGTGTTAGAAACCTAGGTCTTTTCCCTCTCTTTAGGATAGTTGAATCTGGGTGTTTTGCGTTGCTGCTGTGTTTAAAAAAAACTAGGCATTTTTCCTCTCTTTAGAAATGTTGAATCTGGGAGTTTTACATTGCTCCTGTCTTTAAAAAACCAGGCCTTTTCCCCTCTCTTTAGGAAAGTTGAATCTGGGTGTTTTGCATTGCTGCTATGTTTAAAAAACGAGGCTTTTTACCCTCTCTTTAGGAAAGTTGACTCTGGGTGTTTTGCATTGCTGCTGTGTTTAAAAAACAAGGCCTTTTTCCCTCTCTTTAAGAAAGTTGAATATGGGTGTTTTGCATTGCTGCTGTGTTTAAAAAATAAGGCCCTTTTCCCTCTCTTTAGGATAGTTGAATCTGGGTGTTTTGCATTGCTGCTGTGTTTAAAAAATCAGGCCTTTTCCCCTCTCTTTAGGAAAGTTAAATCTGGGTGTTTTGGATTGCCACTGTATATAAAAACTAGGCCTTTTCCCCTCTCTAGGAAAGTTAAATCTGGGAGTTTTGCATTGCCACTGTCTTTAAAAACCAGGCCTTTTCCCCTCTCTTTAGGAAAGTTGAATCTGGGTGTTTTAAATTGCCACTGTGTTTTAAAACCAGGTCTTTTTTCCCTCTCTTTAGGAAAGTTGAATCTGGGTGTTTTGCATTGCTGCTGTGTTTAAAAAACAAGGCCTTTTTCCCTCTCTTTCGGAGACTTGAATCTGAGTGTTTTGCATTGCTACTCTGTTTAAAAAATCAGGCCTTTTCCCCTCTCTTTAGGAAAGTTAAATCTGGCTGTTGTGCATTGCCACTGTATTTAAAAACCAGGCCTTTTCCCTTCTCTAGGAAAGTTAGGGGGGTAATTCATAGAATTTAGCGCACAAGTGACGCACGCGGCTGGCGCACAGTGTGCGCCTGCGAATCCCTGCGCCAGCCGCGTGCGCTAACATCCATTTCCGCGCACAGGGTTTTCATGGATTCCAGCTACCAAAACCAGCCGTGGCGCACAGTGGCGCAGCGACCCTGCAGCAGCGCCAGTTACGCCCCCATGAACGCCTCTCACGCAGGGAAAAGCCATCAAAATCCCCTATCCAGCGCAAAGGGCTGCGCTAACCCTGTACCAGCACGGCAAGCGGGCTACGTGTATCACTGGGGTGCGCGGGAAGTACCTCACGTCATTTCAGCTGGGTACGTGTATTTCAGGGGTGCGCTGGAAGTTCCACACGCAATTCCATCAGGGTACGTGTACATCAGGGGTGCGCGGGAAGTTTCACACGTGAATTCAGCAGGGTACGTGTATATCAGGGGTGCGCGGGAAGTTCCACACGCGAATGTCCTGGCTACGTGTATTTCGGGGTGCGCGGGAAGTTTCACACGCGATATCAGCAGGGTACGTGTATTCCAGGGGTGCGCTGGAAGGTCCACACGCGAATGTCCTAGCTACGTGTATCTTGGGGTGCGCGGGAAGTTTCACACGCAATATCAGCAGGGTACATGTATATCAGGGGTGCGCGGGAAGTTCCACACGCGAATGTCCTGGCTACGTGTATTTCGGGGTGCGCAGGAAGTTTCACACGTGAATTCAGCAGGGTACGTGTATATCAGGGGTGCGCGGGAAGTTCCACACGCGAATGTCCTGGCTATGTGTATTTCGGGGTGCGCGTGACGTTTCATACGCGATATCAGCAGGGTACGTGTATTCCAGGGGTGCGCTGAAAGTTCCACACGCGAATGTCCTGGCTACGTGTAACTTGGGGTGCGCGGGAAGTTTCACACGCGATATCAGCAGGGTACGTGTATATCAGGGGTGCGCGGGAAGTACCACACGCGAATGTCCTGGCTACGTGTATTTTGGGGTGCGCGGGAAGTTTCACACGTGAATTCAGCAGGGTACGTGTATATCAGGGGTGCGCGGGAAGTTCCACACGCGAATGTCCTGGCTACGTGTATTTCGGGGTGCGCGGGACGTTTCACACGCGATATCAGCAGGGTACGTGTATTTCAGGGGTGCGCGGGGAGCACCACACGTGAATTGCACATGTGGGTCCTCCCAGGTGTTCCCTCTACACCCTCCACGGCCCCTGCAGGTGGCCCACACCACAGGGGCCTACCCTGCACATGTCCTGCAGGCACCCCATCCACCATGGCCATGCCCCCCAGCCAACCCACATGTCACCTTGCACTACTGCCCACCAACGCATGTCCCCCTGCACCTCCAGCCACCAGGGGCAGCCTCCACCAGGCCCCCACCCATGTCTCCCACCACCCCCACCCCCCAGCAGTGCAGGGGCACCCTCCACCAGGCCCCCACCCATGTCTCCCACCACCCCAACCCCCCAGCAGTGCAGGGGCAGCCTCCACCAGGCCCCCACCCATGTCTACACCACCCCCACCCCCCAGCAGTGCAGGGGCAGCCTCCACCAGGCCCCCACTCATGTCCCCTATCACCCCCACCCCCCAGCAGTGCAGGGGCAGCCTCCACCAGGCCCCCACCCATGTCTACCACCACCCCCACCCCCCAGCAGTGCAGGGGCAGCCTCCACCAGGCCCCCACCCATGTCTCCCACCACCCCCACCCCCCAGCAGTGCAGGGGCAGCCTCTACCAGGCCCCCACCCATGTCTCCCACCACCCCCACACCCCAGCCACCAGGGGCAGCCTCCACCAGGCCCCCACTCATGTCCCCTATTACCCCCACCCCCCAGCAGTGCAGGGGCAGCCTCCACCAGGCCCCCACCCATGTCTCCCACCACCCCCACCCACCAGCCACCAGGAGCAGCCTCCACCAGGCCCCCACTCATGTCCCCTATCACCCCCACCCCCCAGCAGTGCAGGGGCAGCCTCCACCAGGCCCCCACCCATGTCTACCACCACCCCCACCCCCCAGCAGTGCAGGGGCAGCCTCCACCAGGCCCCCACTCATGTCCCCTATCACCCCCACCCCTCAGCAGTGCAGGGGCAGCCTCCACCAGGCCCCCACCCATGTCTACCACCACCCCCACCGCCCAGCAGTGCAGGGGCAGCCTCCACCAGGCCCCAACCTATGTCTACCACCACCCCCACCCCCCAGCAGTGCAGGCGCAGCCTCCACCAGGCCCCCACCCATGTCTCCCACCACCCCCACCCCCCAGCAGTGCAGGGGCAGCCTCCACCAGGCCCCCACTCATGTCTCCCATCACCCCCACCCCCCAGCACTGTGGGGCACCTGCCAGCAGGCCCCCACTCATGTCCAACTCATGTTCCCCTGCACCCCCACCCCCCAGCACTGTGGGGCACCTGCCAGCAGGGCCCCACTCATGTCCAACTCATGTTCCCCTGCACCCCCACCCCCCAGCACTGTGGGGCACCTGCCAGCAGGCCCTAACTCATGTTCCCCGGCCAACATGTCATCACAATCTAGATCCCTGGTCCCTATGGTCAGCCTCCAAATGCAAAACACCCACCCGAGTATTGCATCCACCCACTTAGAAATGGCAATAACATGATAGAACACCAATTGTAAGTTTGGAAACAAACACATGTCCCTCACATACACCCAATGGGTGTCAGTGAATCTCAAAACCCATATCATGATATGCATGAAACCAATGAGATGATACTACACATTGAAGTTTGATCAAAAAATATGTATTAAAGGAAACATTAATTGAATCAAAAATAAACAAACAGAAATGGGAATGTAAAAAAATGAAAAGAAGCATGTCCGTGAAAAAAAGCAAAACCAAAAATCAAGGAATGGTGTCCAAAGTCACAGTCCACAAACGAAAATCCAATGGAAAATTATAATTGAAAGCCATTGCTCCATGGGTAAATTGTAAAAGAAAAAGAAAATCCAACAGTGAACTATGTACAGATGAACAAGCCAGGGTCCATTATCCCAACAAAAGAAATGAAACCTATCTAACAACACTAACTAATAAAAAAAACTATATACAAAAATGTGGCCCATTGTCCAAAAGGTCCAAAAAAAATTCAAAAACAAAGGAAACCTAACACTAACTACATAACTATGTACAAGGGCAGCGGGCTAGTCTGACGGCTCACTTTTGGATGTCCCGGGCCAGGGCATCATCAAACTCCTGCTCAATGTCCCGGAGGCGGTCCTCCTCCATGGCCCCGAGGGTCCGCAGGGCCATCGACGTGTCCACCTCCAACCCCCTGCGGATTGCCTCGAGGCACTCGGCCCACCTCAGGGCCCTCCGCATGGAGTTCTCCGCCCTGACCATCGTGAGCCGTGCCTCTTCCACCCGCTGCCGCTCCGCATCTATGGCGTGGCCCAACCGCTGCCACACGGAAGACACTTTCTGTCCTGGGTCCTCCTGCCCTCCGGCCGATGCCTGCCCCTCCGATGTTGAAGGCCCCGAGCCTTCATGGCTCCCACCACGTTGCTGCTGCTGCTGTGCCTCTGCCCGTGCACTGCCTCCTGCTGCCTGCACATCCTCCGCTGGCTGGGGTGCAGTCGTTGATGTGGCCACCCCTGCTGGACGTCCAACTCCCGACTGTGGCAGGGATGCCTCCTCCACCAGCCTGGCCGCACCGTCAGAGGCAGCTCCACAGGGCACCCAGGTGACTGATCGGTGGGAAGATGGCACGGAGGACGACTGGCACATAGGGGGTTCAGTTGAGGAGGGGGTCGCAGCAAGCCCCATCAAACGGAGGAATCCGGCCTGGGTGACCTGTCCCAGTAGGCCGACGCGGTCAACGAGACATTCGAGATGACGTGCAGTCTCCTAATGACTAAAGACTGCAGGTCACCTCGCATGGCCCGTTGACGCAACGCCACACCAGTCAGGACAGGCTCAACCCGGACACAGATAGCCACGTCCGCAGGCAGAGGAAGGCCAGTTGTCGTGAGCTCATCCCCTGCCTGAAAACGGGTCTGGACGTAGGCATCCCTGCTAGTGCAAGATGATGCAGGGACAGGATCAGGGACAGGATTGCACACAGGCACCTCCGCGGCAGCCTGTGCTGCCTCCTGTCCCTGGTCCTGCACTGCACCACTAGCACCAGTGGGATCCCCACCTCCAGACCCCATCTCTGTTGCTTGCACGGCCTCCTCCTCCACCAAACCCCCCACCAACCTGGATGACTCCGTGCCATCTTCCCCCGTTGGGCCCTGTGGGGTCCCAGCTGCCCCTTCTGCTGCCGAGGAGTCCAACTCCAACCTCCACCTCTTGGACCTCCCCCCGGCAGCTGCGGCCTGGGACGCGGCACCGAACTCCTCACTCCCCGACGAGATCACAACATGGGAGGGGAGCCGGGCCTTGCGTCTCCGGCTGGCGGTGGGATCCCCGCCGCTGTGCTCCACAGCACCTTCTCCGCCCTCTTCATCAGTTGACGCTGCAGACAGGGAGAAATAAAACACAGGCATCAGGGCACTGTACAATGGACACATTCACACATGACAGTTGTACATGAGTGGCATTGGCAAACCTCAGACATGCCATCACAATCCCCAACACACATGTCATTTCAACTCGCACACATGAGCCATACCACAGCCATATCGCAACTGCCAGCACCATCCATACACATACAACAGCATGAGCAGGCAAAGCTGAGCCAGACATCACATGCAACACAGGAAGTGCACTACACACCACCACACTTGCATGCATGTGTACACCTCTGCCAAGTGTCGCAGTGTTCAGATGGGCATCCATGTCACATCTGCCAATCAGGCTTCCACATCCCGCTGTCACATGCATCCATGTTGCATCACTGTTGCACCCTTGTCAAATACACACACATGCACATGTACACAGTGCTAATACATGCAGCTGAAAACAACATACATGCGTGACATCACGAACATGTCTACTTACATACACATTCATCCAAACATGTGTGCCCACGCAACTGCATTTGGCATGCAAGCCTACACACACAAACACCATCCATGTCTCACACATTACAGACCTCGCATGTGTTAGCCTCACGGCCCTGTACACCCCCACCCATAATCGACCCCATACAAACAGATGTGCAACCTGCACACTACTGAAACATCACCACACGCACAGCTCACAATCATGATGCATGTACACTTACCGCTCGACTCCAGACGGGTCTGCCTCTCAAGGACCTGGACGTGGAGCGCTGGGGATATGCGTTCCAGGACCCTCATCTGATCTTCCGACAAGTGGCCCCGGCGCCCCTTAGCATCCGCTGCCTTCAAGAGGTGCCTTCAGGGTCCTGGACCTGAAGTCCTCCCAGCGCTTCTTGACATGTTGTAAATCGCGGACTGCCACCCCCTCCGCGTTGATGGCAGTCACGATGTCAGTCCGTCCTTCCTTGTCGGCGTGGGAACTTCCGAAGAGGGCATCATACTGCCCCAGGACTTGCTCCACCAGGACACCAACTTCCCTAGCACTGAAGCTGGTGCCCCTCTGCCTCTCTGGCCGGGGGTTGTCAGTGGTGCCAGATGTTGCAGTGCCCGGCAGGGCACGTGGGCAGCAGGCAGTCAGGCAGCAGCAGATGGCAGGTGGGAGCGTGCTCGGGGTTCTGGGGGGCAGTAATTCGGCCTTCTGGGCAGGAGCGTGGTCTTATGTGTGCTTACGCGTGGCCAGCTTGATACGGAGTGATTTGGCACGTGAAAATTCTGCACGTCAGCGTGTCATTCGAGGAAAGGCCCTTAGCGCGTAAGCGCGTCTGCACACATACGCTATTTCATTGGACAGAAGGCCCCTCAAGCGCAAGTGCCCCTGTGACGTGACGCGCACAGGCGTGCATGGGCATTTCAGCGCGCTTGAAAAACTGCACGTCCGCGTGTAATCCGAGGAAAGGGCCCATGCGCGTAAGTGACGTGACGCGCGCGGGCGTTTCCCTCAGCACGGGTTAAAGGTGAGCGGGCCCAGCAGTTCGCTGTACGTGCCTTTCGTGGAGACCGACGTGTGTTGCTGCTTCCTGTTGTTTCGCGCGCCATCACAACTTCACAGCTATCAAGGACGTATCTCTTCTTTTGGCGGGGGTATTGGCTACGTGTGTTTTTCTGCATCGCGCTAGTCAGACGGTGAGTCGCACACGCTCTTTTTCCCACTGCGGGTGCCCCTGTGTATTGCACCCATTTTTGATGTCATAGTTGCCTGCGTGTCCCACGCGTACGCGTTATTCGTGTTACTGGGGGCCACCGCGTACTGCGGGAGGTTGAATCCACGCACGTAGGCTGCAGGGTTGCGTGCACGGTTTTACTGCAGTTTTGGGGTGTCTGAGCGTTGCGTGACCCGTCACTACATCACCGGGGTCACATACAGCCTTGCAGGTGCAGGGGGGCTGTTAACATCTTGCTTCCCACCCCCTTCACCCCAATTGCCCAGGTCAATTGTGGTGTACACCTCCCATTGGCACCACTCCATCTGTGCCGGCACTACTACATCTGTGTCATGGTTGGGAGGCCACCAAAGGTGAGGGGCGCCTCAGCTGGGCGTCCTCCTCGTGGCGGGCGTGGTCAGGGACGTGGCCGTGGTGACCAGGGAGTTGGGGGACTCCAGGGTGTCCAGGGCGGCCACAGAGGGGGAAGAGGCAGGGGTGCGCCACTTGAGCACAATGTTGTGCCATGTGTCGGTGCAGTCATGCCACCACCCCCTGTGGTTCCGGGGGATGCAGCTTCTGCATCTGGCACTGGCGCCCGTGTGACCCGGCAGTCCGTTCCATCGACTGCCACGGGCCCAAGGGTAGTGGTAGCTGCAGGTGCAGCTGTGGACACCGCCACCCAGGCTCACGGTCTGCCAGCGCAGGCTGCGTTGGCACTTGAGGAGCCCTTGGTAGATCTCCAAAAGGCCAGGAGGGAAACCATAGGGGCAGGCTGGGCTGCTCAGAACAAGACACGTGTCCCTGGGGCAGTCATGTCATCTGCTGCCCCGAACAGCCGGGTGTTGGCAAGTGCAGGGGCAGATGCACCCAACAGCACCCCGGTTGTGAGTCTGCCAACCAGGACCGTTGAGGTCAATGACCCTGCCACAGCTGATGTTGCTGCGCAGGGTCCATTAGTGGGCACCCAGCTGCCACTAACACAAGTCAGGCCTTTGGTCATCCCTCCACCTGCCACTCCCTTGGCTCAATCCACCAAACCCACTGGCCATATTGGTCAGGGCGGCATTAGCCAGCCAGGGTCTGCGCCACAGTCCAAGAGGAGGAAGGTTGCACCTGCAGCACAGGCTGGGACCCCACACACAGCCACGACCTCCTGCACGTCGAGGAAGAAGCCTTTCTGCAAGCAGGAACTGGACTTCCTTGTGGACTACATGCGGGGCCATAGCCGTGACATGCTAGTGGGTGCCAATAGTCAGACTACGGCTGCCCAACGTGAGACCCACTGGAAGCATGTGCGGAACATGTCAGTTCATTCGGCCATGAGGTGTGCACGGCGCAAGAGTGCAAAAAGCATTGGAATGACATCAAACGCAGCACTAAGGCTAAGCGTGCCTCTAATTACAACTTGACTCTGGTGACTGGCGGTGGGCCTGCACCAGAGGAGGAAGAGCTCACTCCGCATGAGGCACTCGTTGCGGAGTTCATACCACCTGAATTGGTTGAAGGAGTGGGAGAGATGCTGGACTTTGATGCCCAGTCCAGTGAGTGTTGATGCGTGTTTGTTGAGGACGTGTGTGTTTCACTTGTGGGATGTGTTGTGCATGATTGCCACTACATGTGACGTGTACATGGTTCTGAGGTGTAAGTAATGCAATGCTTCCGTCATGCATGTCTCCTCTGCCTGCATGCAGGGACTCCATGTAGGCATGCTCCCTTGCCCCTCCTCCACCACTCTGCACCCCAGTTCCACCTTTGCACTGGTGTTCTTCAATCTTGCCAATGTGTACTTTCTTGTTCATGCGTCCTGTGTAGATGCTAACTTCCAGCGTGGAATCTGCCAAACATATGCCGTGTGGTACAGCCTTAGTACTTGATGCAGGGTATCTCACTTGTACTGTGCATAGGTCAGATGTCCCGCAGGGACATGAGTGCCCATTCATGCTCCATGTGCATTGCACGCATGCCCCTATGTGTCCTTGACTGGATGATCACTGTAATACAAGTCCTTGGTTACATACATTGCCTGCCATCTCATCAGCCTTCCCATGTCAACTGTGGCTCAGTCCTGCGTTGCACACATGTTTAGGGTCTGACAATCTGTGTGGCTCACAGGCCTCAGCCTGTTCAATGGGCAATGACTCTGTCCAACTGTTGTTGTGTCTTCTTCACACATGGGCGGAATCCAGAGTTTTCATCATGTGTCCTGCTTACTGTCCCAGCATCATTTGCAGTGTTGTCACTTGAATCACATTAAGCTGTTGATGCCAGTCAACACTGCCTGTTAATACACAGGTGTATGGTCAGCCTTTTGATACCATGCTAGGCATCCCTGCTTTGGTACTAGGGTGGAGGGGTGCTTGGCTTCTAGATATGGTACACATTGAATGCACAATGCACGTGATGTCTGAATTTGACCTTGCACTGCCTTCACATTTCCTGGCACACACCATGGAGTCCTTGTACATGTAGGTAGTGAGTGGCATACACATTTTCTGCACTGCATAGACCCACTTCCATGGAAACTGCCACCTTTCAACAGGTCTGATCACAGAAGCAATTCAAAGTTGACCCCGCATGCATGCCAGGTTATATGTTGTGTGTCACATGTCTGCCTGATGCGTTTGCTGTCGGTGTGTGTGTGTGTTGTGTGCTTCTGACATGTGTAGTGACCTTTTTTCTCTCTATTTTTCAGGTGATGACGCAATGGAGGCGGAGGATGGTGTTGTCATGCCAGACACAGGGTTGTTACCACTACATCAACCCGGCACTAGTGGGGGTCGTGGGGTGGTAGGCCACGAAAACCCCCAAGTGCTACAGTCCATCTTGTCTCTGGCTGCTTATGAGTCCAGCCTTGATGACGACTCTGACGTCCATGTTGAGTTGGGTGAGCATCAAGTCCATGTGTCAGGGGTGAGTGATTCTGATGTGGACAGTCCTCTGTCTGCGACACCTGCACTGAGGGATTAGACAGTCTTGGTTCCCCCGCCCGTGGTGGATCGGGACGCAGGGTCACCCTCCACACCAGTCACTGATGTGCCTGGGAAATCACATCGACGGGGGCATGTAGTCGTGCAGCCGCGGGCGGTGCCAACACAGCGAGGACCCCCGGTCCTTCGGTCCCGCAGGGGTCAAACCTGGCAACGCGGTCGCCGCGCGCAACCGCAGTATACTGAGTGGGAGCAAGACATGACTGCCAATTCAGAATGGCAGGGGGCAGCAATGGAGAACATCGCTGAGAGCATGGAGCGTGTGGCCCGATCTGTGCTCCCCCCTGCTAGGCAGGTGCTTCTCCAGCAGCAGGCGGCACGGTCCACGGCCCGCTCGCTCAGGCTGGGCATGGCGGCCTCAGACAGGGCACGCCAGGCTGAAATGTCGTCTCTGCGTCAAGCAATTGCTGCTCACGCAGAGGCGCACATGGATGCCCTGAGGAAGGAGTATGCTTCCCTCAGATCCACTCTGGGTGTCCTTATGATGTCCCAGAGGCAGCAGGCAGAGGAGAGGTTTGCACAGCTTGAGCGTACCATCTCGGCTGAGCTACAGGCTTGCCGGGAGGTGCAGCGGTTGTCCAGCCAGGCCTTGCAGGAGGAACTCCGTGTTACACGTGCTACCTTGCAAGAGGAAGCACGTGTATCACGTGAGGTTCTGCATGCAGACCTACGTCACATCGCCACACAGAACCAGGCTCACCCATCCGGCAGACTTGCTGCCGACGAGGGGCAAGCTGCGGCTAGGCGTGGCCAGGCTACTGTGCCACGTCCTCCTTTACAGGATGAGCCAGACTCGGACGACCATCTATCTCCCACATAGGTCGGGCTGTGCAGGCGTTGAGCCCATGGAGGTTTTTTTTTTGGCTCAGCATCATCGCATGTGGATGTTGAGCAGCACCCTGTACCTCCCCCCTCCTGGGTGCCTCCTCTCCCCCCCGGGTCGTATGTGGCCATTTTTGATTTTTCTTTTAGTTTAGTTAGTTAAGTTTCTGTTTGATAGTTAGTTTAATTAGATAATGTAGGTTTTCCATAGTTAGTGTAATTAGTTAATATAGTTTAAAATTGCTTGTCTATTGTGCTTTCATGTGACGGTGCGGTGCTTTGTGGCTTTTGAAGGCATCCACTGTCTGTTCCAGCTGGGCCCTTCAGGCTTGTCTTGTGTATGTGTTTGTTGCTTGGGGTCCTTGACTCACATATGCCACTCCTGCCTCCCTTATCCATGGGCTCGCAAGGATGGTTCGGTGTCACAACCTTTTACACAAGGGCTTTGGACTGTCATATCTGTGGCATGTCTGGTGCTGTGTGACTTGTGTTTACACCCCTAGTGGGGATGATTTTGGTGTTATTGTCCACTGTTCAGCTTTTGCTAGATGGGGTGTTTCATGATTAATGTGTACATTCATTGCTATGCATTGTGTAGTATGTTTCTTATCTTTACTGTACACGTGCTTGTTGCAATTCATGCTGTAGATAGTGTTCCACACTTTGGATGTGAAAGACGGACTGATGGTGTGATTTATGATGTGACTCTCTGACATGGTCAAGTAATGAGATGCCTGAAGAGACACACACAGATGACTTTGAAGCATTAATCATGTGTTTCATGCCCTTTCTGCAGGGGGATGAGCCTCCAGAGCACCTTTGCCAGCAGACATGGCCCATTGGACGACGGAATTCTGGACACGTTTGTTGGTGCCCACATGCACATGTGTGCACAAGTAGAGGCACAGGGATTGCAGACCTACATCCTAGAACTGCTGACGTGTTCCAAGGAACTCCAGGCAAGGTAAGCAGCACAGGGGGGCCACAACACAGCAAAGCTTGCACCAGGCGAGTTGCACATGCAGGCTTAGTCACAGCACTGAGGGTGAGCTTGGACGAATATTGGTGTTGAAGCACACAGCGCAGCTCAGATGTGTTGGTGGACTGATGGCTGTTGATTGTAAGGTTGTCTGGGACACCTGCAGGGGCAGTGGCACATACCCTCCGGTCCATCGAGGCACTTGTATCAACCATGTAGCCTTCCGAGACATGGAAAGGGGCAGCTCACAGGGACATACAGCAAGGGACATACTCAGGTACAGTGCATTTCATTTCCATGTACATTATGATAAATGCACTGCCAACTTTGTTTCGGTCATGGTGGTACACAACTTGCTCTGAAGTCATGGCTTGCTATATGGGTATGTCTGCTTACCCAGGGAACATTGCATGTTGTGTGAATTGTGACACATTGGTGTTCCATTTGCCACGCACCCACCGGAGGCTGACTTACTGCATTGACTGTATATGACCCATCACAGGGGTAATGTTATATGTGGGTACGTAGCATCTACACCAGATTGTCTGTTTGTAGAGTAGTTTGTTGCTATGGGGCATGTTTGGTGGTGTGTTTTTGTGTAATTGGCACGTACAGGTTGTTGACTGTGGCTCTCTTTGCAGCATTGCAGTGCTCCTGTAACCAGACCTGAGAGTGCGCAGGCAGGAGGCCAGCACTCAAAACCAGAGCTAAGTGTCTTGTTGTTTTTCTTTCAAACTGCTCTGCATAGGCTTGCTGGGGGGTGCACTAATGCATGGATGTATGTGTAATTCAATTTTGTATGTTTTCTTCCCCCTAATCACCCGGAATCCTATGCAATTTTGAACCCTGTACCCTCTACCCGGTGTTCCTGCTTCCCGTACCTATCCAAGCAATGTTCTCTAACCCTCTTTCCCGCTGGGGTTGCGGATGCCTGTGTAAGCCCCAAACTTGCAGGCGCCAAAACCCTAGAGGGGGTGGTTGGTTCGTGCCACTCCTAAACCTGGGCTACAGAAGACCATGACAATGATGTCCAAGTTTGTTTGGATTGTGTATGTGTTCATGCAGGTAGTACATTTTCGTGCATTCCTTACTTTCATGTGTCATTCCTCCTCCCCTCTCCTGCCACTCATTCCAGTTATCCAGTGTGCCAACACCTCTCCCGACTGCATATCCCTGAACCTCCTTCCCCACCAGGGTCTCAGGGGCCTGTGTGAGTTTGACCTTGCAGGCACCCGGGACACGGTGGGGGTGGTTGTTTCGTGACACTCCCGCGCCTGTAGACGGGACCTGTGACGGTACACATCCGTTCATGGTGCATCATTCTATGTTATGTACCACACATGGTTCACATCCTGTTGTGACATTGTTTTACTGTGCTACCTTGGTTGTTGCATCATTGTGGTAGTACTTGGCCTTTGTGAGGTACTGCTATGTCAAGTCATGTACTGGAGGGTGTTCTGGTTCGTTTTTATGCCTTGGATTTTGTGATTTTGGAAATGAGTGTGGATTCTGAGGGTGCAGGCACCTTTTTACACACAAGGTGGGAGATGGTGACGAAGGGTAAAGGTGATCCTGTGGCCAGGTGGAATTGAGGGTTGAAGGCTCCATGACCCAGGTGCAGTTGTTCAGTGGGTCATGGTCATTTGTGAGGGGGGGGTTGTTGTTGATAGTTGCCTTGCCCTGCAGTGTGATGGGAACCCTGACATTGTAATGGTGGTATCCTATGTACATGTTGTGTTCTGCTGATCAATGCCTGTTCATGTGTTGGGTTTACCTTTCAGGTGCGAGGGGATAGTTGTGGTTTGACATGCTGGGGTGTACACAAGGTGAATGTTCACATGTGATGTGTAGAGAACACTGATGGTCACTTGATTGCACATGCATATGTTGAGTGCATGTCCTTGCTGACCCACACACTTGCACTCTGATGCACTACATGTACTACCACCCTTGCATATCCACGTGTACACTGTTTGCCTTCTGGTGCCCACTGTGTCCCTGCAGCACATGTTCTGTGACCAATTATGGATCCTGTACATGCCTAATTTGCTTTTTGATGTGGTCTGTCGCTTAGATGTGATGCTCAGGGTGTGCATCACACACAATGGCTGTTCACTGTGCTGTGCGCTGAGCAGTGTGTTGCAGGAGTAGGACACAGCACACAGAAGCTGCAGTGTTGATTTTGCAATGCACAATATGCATGTAGACAGGCATTCATTGTTATGTTACGTCTACAACTCTTGTAATGCATTTGGAAATTACTTATTTTGGGTGGAGGTTGTTGGTCAGTCATTTCATCTGATTCCAGGTCAGGCATCATTGTCTCATGCCACTGTACATTTTGGACATGGCAATGTGTACCTTATTGTTACTGTGTTGGTGTATGGGTATTGCTTGCCATGTCATGTTGTGGTTTGGGAGGGTTTGAGTGACATAACAGTGATGGCCATGGCCTGTTTTGCAGGTGTGTGTGATTCACACCTTGCATGTCAGGATCATCCGCTTCTCAAAGCAACTAGCTGGGGGTAGATCTCTCTCTGCGGCAGTGCCCTCCCTCTGGAACAGCCTTCCTGCCTCACTGGAACTTGAGGAGAACCATCTCCGGTTCGGGAAGCACCCCAGGACCTTCCTCTTTGCTTCTGCTTTCTCTCTGCCTCTCCCTTGCAAAATTCTTCACTGGAACTGCACTGGATCTGCAACTGGGCCACTCTCACCGACCTCGGTCCCTGGCCCAGCCACTCTCCACTTGCACTGCCTCCCTGGCAACCCCTGCACTGCGGTACTGTCTCTCTATCCCTACAGCCCCCCCTTCCCAGCACTTGTCTGCACTTACCTTTGCAGTTGCCACCAGCTGGCCTATGTATTTGTTTTTGGGTCTACTTACCCTGTACTGTACTCCCCCCTCCCCTTCCCCTTGCACTTTTCCCTTCCCCCTACCCCTGCACTTGCACAATCTAATGACACCTGGCCTAGTAGTACCGTTGTCTGTCTTCCCTTGTTCCCCCCTCCCTGCCTCAACGCACCTTGAAATACTTGTGTATAGGCCATATCATGTCATGTCATATGTGTGCCTTTTGGTCACACAGGATAGCTTGTGTTTAAGTAGCTAGGGATGCAGACAATGTGGCACTTCCATGGCAACTATCTCAGGGTGGTAGGGTTGTGACAGTTGACTGTCTCTTTTTCATCATCGATTGTCACCTGGTATGTGCCAAGCCTGTGTGCACTCCGCAGGGGTGGGAGTTTATGGGAAAAATGTGGCCACAAGCTGGGTCCGGGCTTCCTCGCCACGTTACCTGTCCCCTCCCATGGGCAGCGCCTGTGCCTGTGGTTGGGGATGTGGGGGCACCACCATGTCCACCGGGACGCCCTGCCGTGTTGCAACATTGTGCAGGACACATGCTGCCACAATGATCCTGCACACTACTGGTGGTGCATAGAGTAGCTGCCCGCCAGAGCGGTCAAGGGAGCGGAAACGTGACTTGAGCACTCCGAATGTGCGCTCCACTATGGCCCTGGTTGCAATATGGGCGGCGTTGTATCTTACCTGGGGCGGTGTGGTGGGGTTCCGGATTGGCGTCATCATGTGGTTGCTCAGAGGGTAGGCACTGTCCCATGGGGAGGTGTAAATGGTTGTGATTATTGGGGTTTGTTTATTTGTGTGTGTGTGTGTGACATGCATGCATGTGCAAGGGCATTTGTACTCACCTAGGAGCCATGTGTCGCCATGCTGCCCAGCTTCCAGGGCCCGGCTCAGGGCGGACATTCTGTATAGGAAACTGTCATGGGTGGAGCCAGGGTAGTTTGCATAGACAGAGGTGATGATTCCCTTTGCATCGCATACCACCTGTACATTGATGGAATGCCAGTGCTTGCGGTTTCGGTAGATGTGCTCAGTGGCCCTAGGTGGACGTAGGGCCACATGGGTGCAATCTATGGCACCAAGCACTTTGGGGAAGTGTGCCACCCTGAAAAAATCCAGGACAACGGCCTGCCTTTCTGCGGGTGTTCTGGGCATGTATATGTGCCTGCGGACTGAGGGGTGCGCTGTCATGATTGCCAGTACCTGGTGTAGGCAGCGTGACTGTGTGGCCTGTGAGACCCCCCCCACTATGGCAGTAGTCCGCTGAAATGACCCAGTGGCCAAAAAATGCAGGACATCGAGCAGATTCTCCAAGGGGCTCAATGCTTGGGAGCAAAGGGTGGGGGATGTAAGGTCATCTTCCCACTCCCTGACCAGGTCTAGGATGATATGGGGTGGAAACCTATACCTGCCATAGACCTGCTTGTTAGGCATCCCAAAAAGGCTTGTCCGTGGTACGAAAATGCGTGCCCTGGCTATTCTCCCCCTCCTGCAGTGTCCCACGATCAGTGCTGCGACAAATGGGGCATTCATCGTAGCTGTATATACGTGTTTGTTGTTTGCGCGCACTTTTATACTGTGCGCGGGGACGCTTCCGCCTGCCTTCGTGTGGCAGACGCGTTGACGCCTGTGTGCGTCTTTTGCCGTGCGCGGGTTTTTTCCCGTATTCGGATCCATGAATACGGGTTGTTCGCGTGCGTGTGGGCGTTCCGTGTAGTTCCCTGCAGTACTTCCCCAGTTACGCCTTCTTTTTCATGCGTTATTCCCCATTCCGCATGTTCCGCCCACTGTTCCGCCCACTTTGGTTCTGTGAGCCGCGCTATGTGCGCTTTTGCTGTGCGCGTAGCACACGCCGTGTATGCCTGCGTGCGCCATGGCTGGATTGGGCGCACGGACAGCGGGAAACACGCGCAGCGTCTTCCTTGAATCGCACACGTGCGCGTGCGCTGCGTTTCTCGCGCTTGCGCTACCTTGCGCCTGCTTGCGCATAGATTTTCGGCGCACGTTTGTTCCATGAATCGGCCCCGAAATCGGGGTGTTTTGCATTGGCACTGTGTTTTAAAACCAGGCCTTTTTCCCTCTCTTTATGAAAGTTGAATCTGGGTGTTTTGCTTTGCTGCTGTGTTTAAAAAAACTAGGCCTATTACCCTCTCTTTAGGATAGTTGAATCTGGGTGTTTTTCATTTCTGCTGTGTTTAAGAAATGAAACTTTTTCCCTCTCTTTAGGAAAAATGAATCTGGGTGTTTTGCATTGCTGCTGTGTTTAAAAAACTAGGCCTTTCTCCCTCTCTTAGGAAAGTTGAATCTGGGTGTTTTGCATTGCTGCTGTGTTTAAAAAACTAGGCTTTTTACCCTCTCATTAGGAAAGCTGACTCTGGGTGTTTTGCGTTGCTGCTGTGTTTAAAAAACAAGGCCTTTTTCCCTCTCTTTAAGAAAGTTGAATCTGGGTGTTTTGCATTGCTGCTGTGTTAGAAATCTAGGTCTTTTCCCTCTCATTAGGATAGTTGAATCTGGGAGTTTTGCATTGCTGCTGTGTTTTAAAAAAACTAAGCCTGTTACCCTCTCTTAAGGATAGTTGAATCTGCGTGTTTTACATTTCTGCTGTGTTTAAGAAATGAGACCTTTTTCCCTCTCTTTAGGAAAAATGAATCTGGGTGTTTTGCATTGCTGCTGTGTTTAAAAAACTAAGCCTTTTTCCCTCTCTTAGGAAAGTTGAATCTCGGTGTTTTGCATTGCTGCTGTGTTTAAAAAACTAGGCTTTTTACCCTCTCTTTAGGAAAGCTGACTCTGGGTGTTTGGCGTTGCTGCTGTGTTTAAAAAACAAGACCCTTTTCCCTCTCTTTAGGAAAGTTGAATCTCAGTGTTTTGCATTGCTGCTGTGTTTAAGAAACAAGGCCTCGTTCACTTTCTTTAGGATAGTTGAATCTGGGTATTTTGCATTGCTGCTGGGTTTTCAAAAATGAGGCCCTTTTCCCTCTCTTTAGGAAAGTTTAATCTCAGTATTTTGCATTGCTGCTGTGTATAAAACACTAGGCCTTTGCCCTCTCTTTAGGAAAGTTTGAATCAGGGTGTTTTGCATTGCTGCTGTGTTTAAAAACCTAGGTGTTTACCCCCTCTTTAGGAAAGTCGAATATGGGTGTTTAGCATTGCTGCTGTGTTAGAAACCTAGGTCTTTTCCCTCTCTTTAGGATAGTTGAATCTGGGAGTTTTCCATTGCTCCTGTGTTTAAAAAAACTAGGCCTTTTTCCCTCTCTTTAGGAAAGTTGAAGTGGGTGTTTTGCATTGTTGCTGTGTTTAAAAAACTAGGCTTTTTACCCTCTCTTTAGGAAAGTTGACTCTGGGTGTTTTGCATTGCTGCTGTGTTTGAAAAACAAGGCCTTTTTCCCTCTGTTTAAGAAAGTTGAATCTGGGTGTTTTGCATTGCTGCTGTGTTTAAAAACAAGGCCCTTTTCCCTCTCTTTAGGATAGTTGTATCTGGGTGTTTTGCATTGCTGCTGTGTTTAAAAAATCAGGCCTTTTGCCCTCTCTTTAGGAAAGTTAAATCTGGATGTTTTGCATTGCCACTGTATTTTAAAACTAGGCCTGTTCCCTTCTCTAGGAAAGTTAAATCTGGGTGTTTTAAATTGCCACTGTGTTTTAAAACCAGACCTTTTTTCCCTCTCTTTAGGACAGTTGAATCTGGGTGTTTTGCATTGCTGCTGTGTTTAAAAAACAAGGCCTTTTTCCCTCTCTTTAAGAAAGTTGAATCTGGGTGTTTTGCATTGCTGCTGCGTTTAAAAAATGAGGCCCTTTTCGCTCTCTTTAGGAAAGTTAAATCTGGGTGTATTGCATTGCTGCTGTGTTTAAATAATCAGGCCTTTTCCTCTCTCTTTAGGAAAGTTAAATCTGGGTGTGTTGCATTGCCACTGTATTTAAAAACCAGGCCTTTTCCCTTCTCTAGGAAAGTTAAATCTGTGTGTTTTAAATTGCCACTGTGTTTTAAAACCAGGTCTTTTTTCCCTCTCTTTAGGAAAGTTGAATCTGGGTGTTTTGCATTGCTGCTGTGTTTAAAAAACAAGGCCTTTTTCCCTCTTCTTCGGAAACTTGAATCTGAGTGTTTTGCATTGCTACTGTGTTTAAAAATCAGGCCTTTTCCCTTCTCTAGGAAAGTTAAATCTGGGTGTTTTGCATTGGCACTGTATTTAAAAACCAGGCCTTTTCCCTTCTCTAGGAAAGTTAAATCTGGGTGTTTTGCATTGGCACTGTGTTTTAAAACCAGGCCTTTTTCCCTCTCTTTATCAAAGTTGAATCTGGGTGTTTTGCATTGCCGCTGTGTTTAAAAAACTAGGCCTGTTACCCTCTCTTTAGGATAGTTGAATCTGGGTGTTTTTCATTGCTGCTGTGTTTAAAAAATGAGACCTTTTTCCCTCTCTTTAGGAAAATTGAATCTGGGTGTTTTGCATTGCTGCTTTGTTTAAAAAACTAGGCCCTTTTCCCTCTCTTTATGAAAGTTGAATCTGGGTGTTTTGCATTGCTGCTGTGTTTAAAAAGCTAAGCTTTTTACCCTCTCTTTAGAAAAGCTGACTCTGGGTGTTTTGCGTTGCTTCTGTATTTAAAAAACAAGGCCTTTTTCCCTCTCTTTAAGAAAGTTGAATCTGGGTGTTTTGCATTGCTGCTGTGTTAGAAACCTAGGTCTTTCCCTCTCTTAAGGATAGTTGAATCTGGGAGTTTTGCATTGCTCCTGTGTTTAAAAAACTAGGCTTTTTTCCCTCTCTTTAGGAAAGTTGAACTGAGTGTTTTGCATTGTTGCTGTGTTTAAAAAACTAGGCTTTTTACCCTCTCTTTAGGAAAGGTGAATCTGGGTGTTTTGCATTGCTACTGTGTTTAAAAAACTAGGCTTTTTACCCTCTCTTTAGAAAAGTTGACTCTGGGTGTTTTGCATTGCTGCTGTGTTTAAAAAACAAGGCCTGTTTCCCTCTCTTTAAGAAAGTTGAATCTGGGTGTTTTGCATTGCTGCTGTGTTTTAAAAATGATACCTTTTCCCCTCTATTTAGGATAGTTGAATCTGGGTGTTTTGCATTAGTGCTGTGTTTAAAAAATCAGGCCTTTTCCCCTCTCTTTAGGATATTTAAATCTGGGTGTTTTGCATTGCCACTGTGTTTTAAAACCAGACCTTTTTCCCTCTCTTTCGGAAAGTTGAATCTGGGTGTTTTGCATTGCTCCTGTGGTTAAAAAACAAGGCATTTTCCCTCTCTTTAGGAAACTTGAATCTTGGTGTTTTGCATTGCTGCTGTGTTTAAAACTCAGGCCTTTTCCCCTTTCTTTAGGAAAGTTAAATCTGGGTGTTTTGCATTGCCACTGTATTTAAAAACCAGGCATTGTCCCTTCTCTAGGAAAGTTAAATCTGGGTGTTTTGCATTGCACTGTGTTTTAAAACCAGGCCTTTTTCCCTCTCTTTAAGAAAGTTGAATCTGGGTGTTTTGCATTGCTGCTGTGTTTTAAAAACAAGGCCTTTTCCCCTCTCTTTAGGAAACTTGAATCTGGGTGTTTTGCATTGCTGCTGTGTTTAAAAAATCAGGCCTTTTCCCGCTCTTTAGGAAAGTTACATCTTGGTGTTTTGCATTGCCACTGTGTTTAAAAACCAGGCCTTTTCCCTTCTCTAGGAAAGTTAAATCTGGGAGTTTTGCATTGCCACTGTCTTTAAAAACCAGGCCTTTTCCCCTCTCTCTAGGAAAGTTAAATCTGGGTGTTTTGCATTGCTCCTGTGTTTAAAAAACAAGGCATTTTCCCTCTCTTTAGGAAACTTGAATCTTGGTGTTTTGCATTGCTGCTGTGTTTAAAAATCAGGCCTTTTCCCCTTTCTTTAGGAAAGTTAAATCTGGGTGTTTTGCATTGCCACTGTATTTAAAAACCAGGCATTGTCCCTTCTCTAGGAAAGTTAAATCTGGGTGTTTTGCATTCACTGTGTTTTAAAACCAGGCCTTTTTCCCTTTCTTTAGGAAAGTTGAATCTGGGTGTTTTGCATTGTTGCTGTGTTTAAAAAACAAGGCCTTTTCCGGCTCTTTAGGAAAGTTAAATCTTGGTGTTTTGCATTGCCACTGTGTTTAAAAACCAGGCCTTTTCCCTTCTTTTTAGGAAAGTTAAATCTGGGAGTTTTGCATTGCCACTGTGTTTAAAAAACAAGGCCTTTTTCTCTCTTTTTAGCAAAGTTGAATGTGAGTGTTTTGCATTGCTGCTGTGTTTAAAAAACGAGGCCTTTTTTCCACTCTTTAGGAAAGTTGAATATGGGTGTTTTGCATTGCCACTGTGTTTAAAAACCAAGCCTTTTCCCCTCTCTAGGAAAGTTAAATCTGGGTGTTTTGCATTGCTCCTGTGTTTAAAAAACAAGGCATTTTCCCTCTCTTTAGGAAACTTGATTCTTGGTGTTTTGCATTGCTGCTGTGTTTAAAAATCAGGCCTTTTCCCCTTTCTTTAGGAAAGTTAAATCTGGGTGTTTTGCATTGCCACTGTATTTAAAAACCAGGCATTGTCCCTTCTCTAGGAAAGTTAACGACTGGGTGTTTTGCATTGCACTGTGTTTTAAAACCAGGCCTTTTACCGTCTCTTTAAGAAAGTTGAATCTGGGTGTTTTGCATTGCTGCTGTGTTTAAAAAACAAGGCCTTTTCCCCTCTCTTTAGGAAACTTGAATCTGGGTGTTTTGCATTGCTGCTGTGTTTACAAAATCAGGCCTTTTTCCGCTCTTTAGGAAAGTTAAATCTTGGTGTTTTGCATTGCCACTGTGTTTAAAAACCAGGCCTTTTCCCCTCTCTAGGAAAGTTAAATCTGGGAGTTTTGCATTGCCACTGTGTTTAAAAACCAGGCCTTTTCCCCACTCTTTAGGAAAGTTGATTCTGGGTGTTTTGCATTGCCGCTGTGTTTATAAAACAAGGCCTTTTTGTCTCTTTTTAGGAAAGTTGAATGTGAGGGTTTTGCATTGCTGCTGTGTTTAAAAAACTAGGCCTTTTTTCCACTCTTTAGGAAAGTTGAATCTGGGTGTTTTGCATTGCCACTGTGTTTAAAAACCAGGCCTTTTCCCCTCTCTAGGAAAGTTAAATCTGGGTGTTTTGCATTGCTCCTGTGGTTAAAAAACAAGGCATTTTCCCTCTCTTTAGGAAACTTGAATCTTGGTGTTTTGCATTGCTGCTGTGTTTAAAAATCAGGCCTTTTCCCCTTTATTTAGGAAAGTTAAATCTGGGTGTTTTGCATTGCTACTGTATTTAAAAACCAGGCATTGTCCCTTCTCTAGGAAAGTTAACGACTGGGTGTTTTGCATTGCACTGTGTTTTAAAAGCAGGCCTTTTTCCCTCTCTTTAAGAAAGTTGAATCTGGGTGTTTTGCATTGCTGCTGTGTTTAAAAAACAAGGCCTTTTCCCCTCTCTTTAGGAAACTTGAATCTGGGTGTTTTGCATTGCTGCTGTGTTTAAAAAATCAGGCCTTTTCCCGCTCTTTAGGAAAGTTAAATCTTGGTGTTTTGCATTGCCACTGTGTTTAAAAACCAGGCCTTTTCCCCTCTCTAGGAAAGTTAAATCTGGGAGTTTTGCATTGCCACTGTGTTTAAAAACCAGGCCTTTTCCCCTCTCTTTAGGAAAGTTGATTCTGGGTGTTTTGCATTGCCGCTGTGTTTATAAAACAAGGCCTTTTTCTCTCTTTTTAGGAAAGTTGAATGTGAGTGTTTTGCATTGCTGCTGTGTTTAAAAAACTAGGCCTTTTTTCCACTCTTTAGGAAAGTTGAATCTGGGTGTTTTGCATTGCTGCTGTGTTTAAAAAACAAGGCCTTTTCCCCTCTCTTTAGGAAACTTGAATCTGGGTGTTTTGCATTGCTGCTGTTTTTACAAAATCAGGCCTTTTCCCGCTCTTTAGGAAAGTTAAATCTTGGTGTTTTGCATTGCCACTGTGTTTAAAAACCAGGCCTTTTCCCCTCTCTAGGAAAGTTAAATCTGGGAGTTTTGCATTGCCACTGTGTTTAAAAACCAGGCCTTTTCCCCTCTCTTTAGGAAAGTTGATTCTGTGTGTTTTGCTTTGCCGCTGTGTTTATAAAACAAGGCCTTTTTCTCTCTTTTTAGGAAAGTTGAATGTGAGTGTTTTGCTTTGCTGCTGTGTTTAAAAAACTAGGCCTTTTTTCCACTCTTTAGGAAAGTTGAATCTGGGTGTTTTGCATTGCCACTGTGTTTAAAAACCAGGCCTTTTCCCCTCTCTAGGAAAGTTAAATCTGGGTGTTTTGCATTGCTCCTGTGTTTAAAAAACAAGGCATTTTCCCTCTCTTTAGGAAACTTGAATCTTGGTGTTTTGCATTGCTGCTGTGTTTAAAAATCAGGCCTTTTCCCCTTTATTTAGGAAAGTTAAATCTGGGTGTTTTGCATTGCTGCTGTGTTTAAAAAACAAGGCCTTTTCCCCTCTCTTTAGGAAACTTGAATCTGGGTGTTTTGCATTGCGGCTGTGTTTACAAAATCAGGCCTTTTTCCGCTCTTTAGGAAAGTTAAATCTTGGTGTTTTGCATTGCCACTGTGTTTAAAAACCAGGCCTTTTCCCCTCTCTAGGAAAGTTAAATCTGGGAGTTTTGCATTGCCACTGTGTTTAAAAACCAGGCCTTTTCCCCACTCTTTAGGAAAGTTGATTCTGGGTGTTTTGCATTGCCGCTGTGTTTATAAAACAAGGCCTTTTTGTCTCTTTTTAGGAAAGTTGAATGTGAGGGTTTTGCATTGCTGCTGTGTTTAAAAAACTAGGCCTTTTTTCCACTCTTTAGGAAAGTTGAATCTGGGTGTTTTGCATTGCCACTGTGTTTAAAAACCAGGCCTTTTCCCCTCTCTAGGAAAGTTAAATCTGGGTGTTTTGCATTGCTCCTGTGGTTAAAAAACAAGGCATTTTCCCTCTCTTTAGGAAACTTGAATCTTGGTGTTTTGCATTGCTGCTGTGTTTAAAAATCAGGCCTTTTCCCCTTTATTTAGGAAAGTTAAATCTGGGTGTTTTGCATTGCTACTGTATTTAAAAACCAGGCATTGTCCCTTCTCTAGGAAAGTTAACGACTGGGTGTTTTGCATTGCACTGTGTTTTAAAAGCAGGCCTTTTTCCCTCTCTTTAAGAAAGTTGAATCTGGGTGTTTTGCATTGCTGCTGTGTTTAAAAAACAAGGCCTTTTCCCCTCTCTTTAGGAAACTTGAATCTGGGTGTTTTGCATTGCTGCTGTGTTTAAAAAATCAGGCCTTTTCCCGCTCTTTAGGAAAGTTAAATCTTGGTGTTTTGCATTGCCACTGTGTTTAAAAACCAGGCCTTTTCCCCTCTCTAGGAAAGTTAAATCTGGGAGTTTTGCATTGCCACTGTGTTTAAAAACCAGGCCTTTTCCCCTCTCTTTAGGAAAGTTGATTCTGGGTGTTTTGCATTGCTGCTGTGTTTATAAAACAAGGCCCTTTTCTCTCTTTTTAGGAAAGTTGAATGTGAGTGTTTTGCATTGCTGCTGTGTTTAAAAAACTAGGCCTTTTTCCACTCTTTAGGAAAGTTGAATCTGGGTGTTTTGCATTGCTGCTGTGTTTAAAAAACAAGGCCTTTTCCCCTCTCTTTAGGAAACTTGAATCTGGGTGTTTTGCATTGCTGCTGTTTTTACAAAATCAGGCCTTTTCCCGCTCTTTAGGAAAGTTAAATCTTGGTGTTTTGCATTGCCATTGTGTTTAAAAACCAGGCCTTTTCCCCTCTCTAGGAAAGTTAAATCTGGGAGTTTTGCATTGCCACTGTGTTTAAAAACCAGGCCTTTTCCCCTCTCTTTAGGAAAGTTGATTCTGTGTGTTTTGCTTTGCCGCTGTGTTTATAAAACAAGGCCTTTTTCTCTCTTTTTAGGAAAGTTGAATGTGAGTGTTTTGCTTTGCTGCTGTGTTTAAAAAACTAGGCCTTTTTTCCACTCTTTAGGAAAGTTGAATCTGGGTGTTTTGCATTGCCACTGTGTTTAAAAACCAGGCCTTTTCCCCTCTCTAGGAAAGTTAAATCTGGGTGTTTTGCATTGCTCCTGTGTTTAAAAAACAAGGCATTTTCCCTCTCTTTAGGAAACTTGAATCTTGGTGTTTTGCATTGCTGCTGTGTTTAAAAATCAGGCCTTTTCCCCTTTATTTAGGAAAGTTAAATCTGGGTGTTTTGCATTGCTACTGTATTTAAAAACCAGGCATTGTCCCTTCTCTAGGAAAGTTAAATCTGGGTGTTTTGCATTGCACTGTGTTTTAAAACCAGGCCTTTTTCCCTCTCTTTAAGAAAGTTGAATCTGGGTGTTTTGCATTGCTGCTGTGTTTTAAAAACAAGGCCTTTTCCCCTCTCTTTAGGAAACTTGAATCTGGGTGTTTTGCATTGCTGCTGTGTTTAAAAAATCAGGCCTTTTCCCGCTCTTTAGAAAGTTACATCTTGGTGTTTTGCATTGCCACTGTGTTTAAAAACCAGGCCTTTTCCCCTCTCTAGGAAAGTTAAATCTGGGAGTTTTGCATTGCCACTGTCTTTAAAAACCAGGCCTTTTCCCCTCTCTTTAGGAAAGTTGAATCTGGGTGTTTTGCATTGCCGCTGTGTTTATAAAACAAGGCCTTTTTTCCACTCTTTAAGAAAGTTGAATCTGGGTGTTTTGCATTGCCACTGTGTTTAAAAACCAGGCCTTTTCCCCTCTCTAGGAAAGTTAAATCTGGGTGTTTTGCATTGCTCCTGTGTTTAAAAAACAAGGCATTTCCCTCTCTTTGGGAAACTTGAATCTTGGTGTTTTGCATTGCTGCTGTGTTTAAAAATCAGGCCTTTTCCCCTTTCTTTAGGAAAGTTAAATCTGGGTGTTTTGCATTGCCACTGTATTTAAAAACCAGGCATTGTCCCTTCTCTAGGAAAGTTAAATCTGGGTGTTTTGCATTCACTGTGTTTTAAAACCAGGCCTTTTTCCCTTTCTTTAGGAAAGTTGAATCTGGGTGTTTTGCATTGCTGCTGTGTTTAAAAAACAAGGCCTTTTCCCCTCTCTTTAGGAAACTTGAATCTGGCTGTTTTGCATTGTTACTGTGTTTAAAAAATCAGGCCTTTTCCGGCTCTTTAGGAAAGTTAAATCTTGGTGTTTTGCATTGCCACTGTGTTTAAAAACCAGGCCTTTTCCCTTCTCTTTAGGAAAGTTAAATCTGGGAGTTTTGCATTGCCACTGTGTTTAAAAAACAAGGCCTTTTTCTCTCTTTTTAGCAAAGTTGAATGTGAGTGTTTTGCATTGCTGCTGTGTTTAAAAAACGAGGCCTTTTTTCCACTCTTTAGGAAAGTTGAATATGGGTGTTTTGCATTGCCACTGTGTTTAAAAACCAAGCCTTTTCCCCTCTCTAGGAAAGTTAAATCTGGGTGTTTTGCATTGCTCCTGTGTTTAAAAAACAAGGCATTTTCCCTCTCTTTAGGAAACTTGATTCTTGGTGTTTTGTATTGCTGCTGTGTTTAAAAATCAGGCCTTTTCCCCTTTCTTTAGGAAAGTTAAATCTGGGTGTTTTGCATTGCCACTGTATTTAAAAACCAGGCATTGTCCCTTCTCTAGGAAAGTTAACGACTGGGTGTTTTGCATTGCACTGTGTTTTAAAACCAGGCCTTTTCCCCTCTCTTTAAGAAAGTTGAATCTGGGTGTTTTGCATTGCTGCTGTGTTTAAAAAACAAGGCCTTTTCCCCTCTCTTTAGGAAACTTGAATCTGGGTGTTTTGCATTGCTGCTGTGTTTACAAAATCAGGCCTTTTCCCGCTCTTTAGGAAAGTTAAATCTTGGTGTTTTGCATTGCCACTGTGTTTAAAAACCAGGCCTTTTCCCCTCTCTAGGAAAGTTAAATCTGGGAGTTTTGCATTGCCACTGTGTTTAAAAACCAGGCCTTTTCCCCACTCTTTAGGAAAGTTGATTCTGGGTGTTTTGCATTGACGCTGTGTTTATAAAACAAGGCCTTTTTGTCTCTTTTTAGGAAAGTTGAATGTGAGGGTTTTGCATTGCTGCTGTGTTTAAAAAACTAGGCCTTTTTTCCACTCTTTAGGAAAGTTGAATCTGGGTGTTTTGCATTGCCACTGTGTTTGAAAACCAGGCCTTTTCCCCTCTCTAGGAAAGTTAAATCTGGGTGTTTTGCATTGCTCCTGTGGTTAAAAAACAAGGCATTTTCCCTCTCTTTAGGAAACTTGAATCTTGGTGTTTTGCATTGCTGCTGTGTTTAAAAATCAGGCCTTTTCCCCTTTATTTAGGAAAGTTAAATCTGGGTGTTTTGCATTGCTACTGTATTTAAAAACCAGGCATTGTCCCTTCTCTAGGAAAGTTAACGACTGGGTGTTTTGCATTGCACTGTGTTTTAAAAGCAGGCCTTTTTCCCTCTCTTTAAGAAAGTTGAATCTGGGTGTTTTGCATTGCTGCTGTGTTTAAAAAACAAGGCCTTTTCCCCTCTCTTTAGGAAACTTGAATCTGGGTGTTTTGCATTGCTGCTGTGTTTAAAAAATCAGGCCTTTTCCCCTCTCTAGGAAAGTTAAATCTGGGAGTTTTGCATTGCCACTGTGTTTAAAAACCAGGCCTTTTCCCCTCTCTTTAGGAAAGTTGATTCTGGGTGTTTTGCATTGCCGCCGTGTTTATAAAACAAGGCCTTTTTCTCTCTTTTTAGGAAAGTTGAATGTGAGTGTTTTGCATTGCTGCTGTGTTTAAAAAACTAGGCCTTTTTTCCACTCTTTAGGAAAGTTGAATCTGGGTGTTTTGCATTGCTGCTGTGTTTAAAAAACAAGGCCTTTTCCCCTCTCTTTAGGAAACTTGAATCTGGGTGTTTTGCATTGCTGCTGTGTTTACAAAATCAGGCCTTTTCCCGCTCTTTAGGAAAGTTAAATCTTGGTGTTTTGCATTGCCACTGTGTTTAAAAACCAGGCCTTTTCCCCTCTCTAGGAAAGTTAAATCTGGGAGTTTTGCATTGCCACTGTGTTTAAAAACCAGGCCTTTTCCCCTCTCTTTAGGAAAGTTGATTCTGGGTGTTTTGCATTGCCGCTGTGTTTATAAAACAAGGCCTTTTTCTCTCTTTTTAGGAAAGTTGAATGGAGTGTTTTGCTTTGCTGCTGTGTTTAAAAAACTAGGCCTTTTTTCCACTCTTTAGGAAAGTTGAATCTGGGTGTTTTGCATTGCCACTGTGTTTAAAAACCAGGCCTTTTCCCCTCTCTAGGAAAGTTAAATCTGGGTGTTTTGCATTGCTCCTGTGTTTAAAAAACAAGGCATTTTCCCTCTCTTTAGGAAACTTGAATCTTGGTGTTTTGCATTGCTGCTGTGTTTAAAAATCAGGCCTTTTCCCCTTTATTTAGGAAAGTTAAATCTGGGTGTTTTGCATTGCTACTGTATTTAAAAACCAGGCATTGTCCCTTCTCTAGGAAAGTTAACGACTGGGTGTTTTGCATTGCACTGTGTTTTAAAACCAGGCCTTTTTCCCTCTCTTTAAGAAAGTTGAATCTGGGTGTTTTGCATTGCTGCTGTGTTTAAAAAACAAGGCCTTTTCCCCTCTCTTTAGGAAACTTGAATCTGGGTGTTTTGCATTGCTGCTGTGTTTAAAAAATCAGGCCTTTTCCCGCTCTTTAGGAAAGTTAAATCTTGGTGTTTTGCATTGCCACTGTGTTTAAAAACCAGGCCTTTTCCCCTCTCTAGGAAAGTTAAATCTGGGAGTTTTGCATTGCCACTGTGTTTAAAAACCAGGCCTTTTCCCCTCTCTTTAGGAAAGTTGATTCTGGGTGTTTTGCATTGCCGCTGTGTTTATAAAACAAGGCCTTTTTCTCTCTTTTTAGGAAAGTTGAATGTGAGTGTTTTGCATTGCTGCTGTGTTTAAAAAACTAGGCCTTTTTTCCACTCTTTAGGAAAGTTGAATCTGGGTGTTTTGCATTGCCACTGGGCCTCATTCCGAGTATGGCGTTAAGGGATAGCGGCCACCGGTAACGAGACCGGTGGCGGTAATCCCTTACCGCCATACTCCGAGTTCCCTTTGCGCCCTCGTCCTTAACGCCTGCTTTGAGCAGGTGTTAAAGTCGAGGGCGCAAAGGGGCCTCCGAGCCAATAACGGTGACCGTAATGAACGGTCACCGTTATTTGCATCTTCCCTATTCCCATTGAGCCCTATGGGGGCTCATTTGGGAATGGGGAAGTGCCTTGGTGAATGGGGAATTACCGCCCCGCCGACCTTGGAATGGGGCGGTAATTCCGCCATCCACCAAGGCGCTGCCGGTCCGGGTACGGCGTCAACCAAGGCGTTAATAGCGCCATTGGTTAGCGCCGTACTCGGAATGAGGCCCACTGTGTTTAAAAACCAGGCCTTTTCCCCTCTCTAGGAAAGTTAAATCTGGGTGTTTTGCATTGTCGCTGTGTTTGAAAATCAGGCATTTTCACCTCTCTAGGAAAGTAATTAAATCTGGGAGGTTTGCATTGCTGCTGTTTTTAGAAATCAGGCCTTTTCCCTCTCTTTAGGAAAGTTGAATCTGGGTTTTTTGCATTGCCACTGTGTTTAAAAAACAAGGCCGTTTTCCCGCTCTTTAGGAAAGTTAAATCTTGGTGTTTTGCATTGCCACTGTGTTTAAAAACCAGGCCTTTTCCCCTCTCTAGGAAAGTTAAATCTGGGTGTCTTGCATTGCCGCTGTGTTTAAAAAACAGGCATTTTCGCCTCTTTACGAAAGTAGTTAAATCTGGGTGTTTTGAATTGCCGCTATGTTTAAAAATCAGGCCTTTTCCCTCTCTTTAGGAAAGTTGAATCTGGGTTTTTTGCATTGCTGCTGTGTTTAAAAAACAAGGCCTTTTTCTCTCTTTTTAGCAAAGTTGAATGTGAGTGTTTTGCATTGCTGCTGTGTTTAAAAAACGAGGCCTTTTTTCCACTCTTTAGGAAAGTTGAATATGGGTGTTTTGCATTGCCACTGTGTTTAAAAACCAAGCCTTTTCCCCTCTCTAGGAAAGTTAAATCTGGGTGTTTTGCATTGCTCCTGTGTTTAAAAAACAAGGCATTTTCCCTCTCTTTAGGAAACTTGATTCTTGGTGTTTTGTATTGCTGCTGTGTTTAAAAATCAGGCCTTTTCCCCTTTCTTTAGGAAAGTTAAATCTGGGTGTTTTGCATTGCCACTGTATTTAAAAACCAGGCATTGTCCCTTCTCTAGGAAAGTTAACGACTGGGTGTTTTGCATTGCACTGTGTTTTAAAACCAGGCCTTTTCCCCTCTCTTTAAGAAAGTTGAATCTGGGTGTTTTGCATTGCTGCTGTGTTTAAAAAACAAGGCCTTTTCCCCTCTCTTTAGGAAACTTGAATCTGGGTGTTTTGCATTGCTGCTGTGTTTACAAAATCAGGCCTTTTCCCGCTCTTTAGGAAAGTTAAATCTTGGTGTTTTGCATTGCCACTGTGTTTAAAAACCAGGCCTTTTCCCCTCTCTAGGAAAGTTAAATCTGGGAGTTTTGCATTGCCACTGTGTTTAAAAACCAGGCCTTTTCCCCACTCTTTAGGAAAGTTGATTCTGGGTGTTTTGCATTGACGCTGTGTTTATAAAACAAGGCCTTTTTGTCTCTTTTTAGGAAAGTTGAATGTGAGGGTTTTGCATTGCTGCTGTGTTTAAAAAACTAGGCCTTTTTTCCACTCTCTAGGAAAGTTAAATCTGGGTGTTTTGCATTGCTCCTGTGGTTAAAAAACAAGGCATTTTCCCTCTCTTTAGGAAACTTGAATCTTGGTGTTTTGCATTGCTGCTGTGTTTAAAAATCAGGCCTTTTCCCCTTTATTTAGGAAAGTTAAATCTGGGTGTTTTGCATTGCTACTGTATTTAAAAACCAGGCATTGTCCCTTCTCTAGGAAAGTTAACGACTGGGTGTTTTGCATTGCACTGTGTTTTAAAAGCAGGCCTTTTTCCCTCTCTTTAAGAAAGTTGAATCTGGGTGTTTTGCATTGCTGCTGTGTTTAAAAAACAAGGCCTTTTCCCCTCTCTTTAGGAAACTTGAATCTGGGTGTTTTGCATTGCTGCTGTGTTTAAAAAATCAGGCCTTTTCCCCTCTCTAGGAAAGTTAAATCTGGGAGTTTTGCATTGCCACTGTGTTTAAAAACCAGGCCTTTTCCCCTCTCTTTAGGAAAGTTGATTCTGGGTGTTTTGCATTGCCGCCGTGTTTATAAAACAAGGCCTTTTTCTCTCTTTTTAGGAAAGTTGAATGTGAGTGTTTTGCATTGCTGCTGTGTTTAAAAAACTAGGCCTTTTTTCCACTCTTTAGGAAAGTTGAATCTGGGTGTTTTGCATTGCTGCTGTGTTTAAAAAACAAGGCCTTTTCCCCTCTCTTTAGGAAACTTGAATCTGGGTGTTTTGCATTGCTGCTGTGTTTACAAAATCAGGCCTTTTCCCGCTCTTTAGGAAAGTTAAATCTTGGTGTTTTGCATTGCCACTGTGTTTAAAAACCAGGCCTTTTCCCCTCTCTAGGAAAGTTAAATCTGGGAGTTTTGCATTGCCACTGTGTTTAAAAACCAGGCCTTTTCCCCTCTCTTTAGGAAAGTTGATTCTGGGTGTTTTGCATTGCCGCTGTGTTTATAAAACAAGGCCTTTTTCTCTCTTTTTAGGAAAGTTGAATGTGAGTGTTTTGCTTTGCTGCTGTGTTTAAAAAACTAGGCCTTTTTTCCACTCTTTAGGAAAGTTGAATCTGGGTGTTTTGCATTGCCACTGTGTTTAAAAACCAGGCCTTTTCCCCTCTCTAGGAAAGTTAAATCTGGGTGTTTTGCATTGCTCCTGTGTTTAAAAAACAAGGCATTTTCCCTCTCTTTAGGAAACTTGAATCTTGGTGTTTTGCATTGCTGCTGTGTTTAAAAATCAGGCCTTTTCCCCTTTATTTAGGAAAGTTAAATCTGGGTGTTTTGCATTGCTACTGTATTTAAAAACCAGGCATTGTCCCTTCTCTAGGAAAGTTAACGACTGGGTGTTTTGCATTGCACTGTGTTTTAAAACCAGGCCTTTTTCCCTCTCTTTAAGAAAGTTGAATCTGGGTGTTTTGCATTGCTGCTGTGTTTAAAAAACAAGGCCTTTTCCCCTCTCTTTAGGAAACTTGAATCTGGGTGTTTTGCATTGCTGCTGTGTTTAAAAAATCAGGCCTTTTCCCGCTCTTTAGGAAAGTTAAATCTTGGTGTTTTGCATTGCCACTGTGTTTAAAAACCAGGCCTTTTCCCCTCTCTAGGAAAGTTAAATCTGGGAGTTTTGCATTGCCACTGTGTTTAAAAACCAGGCCTTTTCCCCTCTCTTTAGGAAAGTTGATTCTGGGTGTTTTGCATTGCCGCTGTGTTTATAAAACAAGGCCTTTTTCTCTCTTTTTAGGAAAGTTGAATGTGAGTGTTTTGCATTGCTGCTGTGTTTAAAAAACTAGGCCTTTTTTCCACTCTTTAGGAAAGTTGAATCTGGGTGTTTTGCATTGCCAATGGGCCTCATTCCGAGTATGGCGTTAAGGGATAGCGGCCACCGGTAACGAGACCGGTGGCGGTAATCCCTTACCGCCATACTCCGAGTTCCCTTTGCGCCCTCGTCCTTAACGCCTGCTTTGAGCAGGTGTTAAAGTCGAGGGCGCAAAGGGGCCTCCGAGCCAATAACGGTGACCGTAATGAACGGTCACCGTTATTTGCATCTTCCCTATTCCCATTGAGCCCTATGGGGGCTCATTTGGGAATGGGGAAGTGCCTTGGTGAATGGGGAATTACCGCCCCGCCGACCTTGGAATGGGGCGGTAATTCCGCCATCCACCAAGGCGCTGCCGGTCCGGGTACGGCGTCAACCAAGGCGTTAATAGCGCCATTGGTTAGCGCCGTACTCGGAATGAGGCCCACTGTGTTTAAAAACCAGGCCTTTTCCCCTCTCTAGGAAAGTTAAATCTGGGTGTTTTGCATTGTCGCTGTGTTTGAAAATCAGGCATTTTCACCTCTCTAGGAAAGTAATTAAATCTGGGAGGTTTGCATTGCTGCTGTATTTAGAAATCAGGCCTTTTCCCTCTCTTTAGGAAAGTTGAATCTGGGTTTTTTGCATTGCCACTGTGTTTAAAAAACAAGGCCGTTTTCCCGCTCTTTAGGAAAGTTAAATCTTGGTGTTTTGCATTGCCACTGTGTTTAAAAACCAGGCCTTTTCCCCTCTCTAGGAAAGTTAAATCTGGGTGTCTTGCATTGCCGCTGTGTTTAAAAAACAGGCATTTTCGCCTCTTTACGAAAGTAGTTAAATCTGGGTGTTTTGAATTGCCGCTATGTTTAAAAATCAGGCCTTTTCCCTCTCTTTAGGAAAGTTGAATCTGGGTTTTTTGCATTGCTGCTGTGTTTAAAACACAAGGCCATTTTCCCTCTCTTTAGGAAAGTTGAACCTGGGTTTTTTGCATTGCTGCTGTGTTTAAAAATCGAGGCCCTTTTCCCTCTCTTTAGGAAAGTTGAACCTGGGTGTTTTACATTGCTGCTGTGTTTAAAAAAACTAGGCTTTTTGCCCTCTCTTTAGGAAAGTTGAATCTGGGTGTTTTGCATTGCCACTGTGTTTAAAAACCAGGCCTTTTCCCCTCTCTTGAGGATATTTAAATCTGGCTGTTTTGCATTGCCACTGTGCTTAAAAACCAGGCCTTTTCCCCTCTCTTTAGGAAAGTTGAATCTGGGTGTTTTGCATTGCTGCTGTGTTTAAAAAGCAAGGCCCTTTTCCCTTTCTTTAGGATTGTTTAAACTGGGTGTTTTCATTGCCACCACATTAAGAACCTAGGGCTTTCCGCTCTTGAAAGCTGCATCGGTTTTGCACTGAGGTACAGTTAACTGTTTACCATTAGGCTCCCCCTCTCCCCTCTGGTAGTACCCTGTATTGTTGAGTATTCCGTTAGCTCCTTCTTTGTATTCCCTATTGTATAGGGACATGCACCCCCTCCCCCTCAAACTGAATGTAATGGAGCTAGACCCACTCCCTCTCAAACCGAATGTATATAACTTGTTAGGGTGATCAATGACTCTAAATATTGTTGAAATCAGAAATGTACTGCCTTAGAGGAAAGCGCTTTAAAGTACGATCTAATGCGGGGTCAGAATGTCATGAACAGTAGAGAATATGTCAGGTAGTACATGTTATGATACATTATCAAAGAATCTAGGTTTAAAACTAAGCAGACCTGACGTTAAGGGTAAAAATAGGTTGATCAGGCATTTCGTAATTGGTCAGCCATTTTGGGTTTGGGACAAAGTCAGGCACTCTAAGATGGATGCTGGGCATACAAATAAGTGAATTTCTGTAAAACCATGCTGAAACGATGAAAGAATTACCTCATGATAGTTCAGTGAGAGTTCAGTAGTCAAGGACATGGGGCCTCATTACAAGTACTCCGGTCCGGAATTAACACTGCCGGTAAAACCATAACGGCACCGTTTCCATGTCCGCCCAATCATGACCCGCGGCCCCGGTAATAGCACCACCCTAAACCGCCACCGCGGAAATAGGGTTCCCGTTAAGTCCGTCTGCACGGAAACCCCTCTGTTACCGTCAACATGAAACACCGTGAGCATCACAACTAGCGCGGACACGGAAATACCGGCAAAAAAATGGCGGAAATACCGTGATCACGGTGGCGGAACCGCCGCCACCGCGAACATGGCGTTATACACTGCCTGCTGAACTGAATCAGGGCACAGGTGCACCAAATCAGCCCAGCTGGACCTAGCAGGCCACTGGGAGCCTACAAAAGGGCCACACCCAGCCCAACACAACACAGAACCATGCAGGCAGCAGGTCTAGTAGCACTGGGACTGGGCCTACTCAACCAACAGGCAGCACTGCACATGGTGGCAGTAATGGCGCAGAGGAGGAGGCGTAGGCGGAGGAGGCGCAGGCGGCAACCAGCCAACCCTGCAGCTATGGCAAACCCCATTGCCCAGCCAGCCCGACCCCGCCGCCAGCCAGCAATACCACTCATCAGGGCCTCACCCTGGAACCTCACCCCAGGACAGATCCACACCCTATACTGGCTGGACCGTGCAACAATCCTGCACATCACCGCCATGATTGAGGACAACATCAGCAGCCTAATTGACACCCCCACCGCCACCCCCCCCCTCTTGAAGGTTGTCTCAGTACTGCATTTCCTTGGCACTGGCACCTATCAACACACGGTTGGTGAGCTGCACGGCATATCACAACCGTGTTTCTCCAAAATCCTGGTACAGGTACTGGATGCCCTGTTGCGCCATGTGTCGGAACACATAGCCCTACCCCACACCCTCCCCAAGGTCATTGCCACCAAGTTGGCCTTCCATGCCATAGCAGGCATGCCAAATTGCATAGGCGCAGTTGACTGCACCCACGTCGAGCTGACAGTACCACATGCAATTGAGGCGGTGTTCTGCAATAGGAAACAGTATCAATCTTTGAATGTCCAGATGGTTTGTGATGCCATGCAACTGATTACACACTGCTGCGCACGTTTCCCAGGCTCATCACATGCCATCGCTGCCACAGCCAATCCCGTCACTGTCCCATGAACCCTGTGCCACTGCAGACACCCACCCTCAATTGAAACACTGCCTCAAAAAGCACGAGAGGCGTGTAAATGAGACGACGTGTATTTACTACTTCCGTACAGTGGAGTCACTCTGCCATGTGTGGACAGCACTGCACCATGACATGCACACAATCAAATGTCACCCGCAGGGCACAGTAAACATGCAAGTTAATGTGTAGGCCCATATGCAGTCAGCGACATACCTCGTGATGCCCAAAACATACCTCCATACACTGCATGGTACATATGCATGAATGAATGATGATACAAGAATGCACAGCAGCAGATGAGGACATGATGCCACAAACACTGACATGTTCCCCCATCTACATCCCATGTAGGTGATGCGGGATATGCACTCACGCCATGGATGATGACACCTGTACGGAGACCAAGGAACAGGCATGAAGAGGCATACAATAGGGCACATATCCGCACACGTGGAATGATTGAGAGAACATTTGGACTGCTGAAGGCCCGTTTCCGCTGTCTGAGCAGATCTGGCGGATCACTGCTGTACAGCCCAGTGAAGACGGGTAAAATCACGCTCGTATGTGCCATGCTGCACAATATATGCCCGCGCAGGAACATCCCAATGCCACCAGACGCAGATGAGGAAGATGGGGATGGAGATGGAGATGGGGATGGGGATGGAGATGGGATGGCACCGCCTCCCCCTGGGGGTCCACATGATGGCCAGAGAGCACGGGATGCCCTGATTCGCATTTACTTTAGAGTCACACCACATTCACAGAAATGCACAAACATGGTGACGACAATGAATTAATAGTTGCACTGCAAAATAAATGATCAATGTCCACACATGTATGTCTTGATTTGAAATGGTGATGTATTGATGTAATAACAACAGGGAAGAAGGTGCATTGGTTAGGGAAGCTGTACACCCGGGGCCACCCACCACCCAAACGTGCCCACCCCCACCCAGAGCCCATTGTTCAATCCCCAAAACTACCTACCCCACCACCCAAACGTGCCCACCCCTCTCACACCTTTGTAGTCCACATGTGTCCTGCACTGCCCCACACACATGCCATCACTTCCGTGTGCGCTTCTGTGCCTGTGCAACCTTGCCCGAGGGACCCGTTAGCCTACTCGAGCGCCTCCTTGGACTGGCAGTAGTGGAGCTGGATGGGGTGGTTGTGTTTGATTGGCCCGAATCTGGGATTGAGGGCATCCGTGCCAGATTTGCCTGTTGGCCAACCAACATGGCCTCTACAAGCCTGGAGGTGTGGTCATTGCCCTCCCACACATGGCGTGCAAGGGTTACTATGGTGCTCGCAAAGCGTCCAATGGACCTCGACAGGCGACGCTCTGAGGCGCTGTAGCTCTCCCTCTGCAGCCTGGATTCCTCTAGCTGCCTCTCCACCAGCTGGGTGAGGGTAGCCTGCTGGTCCTCCATCCGCTGCATGCGGGCATTCAGTTCGGCCATGGATGGGGTGGGCGACCTCATGGGACTCCCCAGTGAAGTGGGGCTGAACCCCAGCTCATGGAAGGAGCCCAGGTCTTCCAATGTGGGCATCTCCCCCTGTGGCCCCGTTTCCGAGTGCTCTTGCGGGGCACTGTTATCACTGCAGGCCGCCCCCTCTGCATGCTGCTGCCTTCGGTGTTGTGTTGGGTGGCCATGATAGGTTCCCGTGGCACCTGTCTAGACTCAGCCAGTGTGGAGACGGTGGGGATGTCGGTGGTGGTGGTGTGCCGCACATCTGTAGTGGCTGGTAATGTGGCCAGAGGTGCAGAACTGCCGGCAGCATCCTCCTGTGTGGTGGCGGTGGCTAGTGTACTTGCCGGTGCAGATTGGCTGGCCTGTTGTGCAGTATCACTGTCACTTGAAACGGCTGTGGGGACACAAAGGGCATGCAATTAGTGTTGTTGTGGTGGCAGATGGGTGCATCACATGCGTCATTGAGATTGTACATTGAATAGTGTTAGTCACATGCATCTGATTGCTGGTGTCTGCATTCAGTGATATTGGTTGCCATACGGATCATGATGGGTCCTTTGGCCCACACATGCACTGCCTGGGGGGGGGGGGTTGTAAATGGGTCCTTTGGCCCACACATGCACTGCCTGGGGGGGGGATGTTAATGGGTTATTTGGCCCACACATGCACTGCCTGGGGGGGAGGGGAGTGTTGTTAATGGGTCCTTTGGCCCAGTACTCACAACTGCATATTTACATGTGGCATTCATGTTTGGGCACTTACCGGCATCTGCAGGTGGGCTCACTCCTGCCTCAGCCTGCCCGATCCCATGGATTCCCTCTAGGTGGAGGACGCTGCTGCAACGCTCCTCCCATGCTTGCAGCCTCAGTGGGGAAGGGGGTCCTCCGCCTGTCCCACTGCTGCGTTGGCGGTGCGTGGAAATGAGGTTGCGTACCCTCAGCCTCAGGTCGTCCCACCGCTTGTGGCAGTCCTTCACGCTCCTCACTGCCACGCCCACAGCGGTGCACTTGCGTGCAGCTCCGGCCCACACCTCCTTCCTCTGCTGCTGTGTGGCACGCTGTTGGTCCGCGCTGAACAGCATCTCAGCATTGTCCACAATGTGCTCCACCAAGACGGTTAGCTCCGCCTCGCTGAAGCGCTGTTTGCGCTGCCTCTGAGCAGGAATCCTGGCAGACATGCTGGTGGTCCCTTTTGGCTTCTCAGAGTTAGGATTGTGCTTGTGCTGGCTCTGGATGGCAATGGATTGTGCTTTTATATGATGGCCGCCTCTCTGTTTCCTGTTTTGGCGATCATGGTATTTCCGGTTCTGTGTCCGTGGCGGCGGAGGCGGAAACGGGTTTTGCGCCACTTGTGGCTGCGTTATTTCCATTTCCGTGGGGTTTTCCGTGATGGCGGTAACAACGTTTCTGAGTCCGTGTGGTGCGCGCGACCGACAGCGTGTAATCGGACGGTTTTTCCGCAACCTTGCGGACACGGAAACGTTTTTACCGCTGTCACGGATTTTGCACGGTCCCGGACTGGCAGGTTGTAATGAGGCCCCATGGTGTTTTGATTTTTAAGCTCTAATCTTGACAGTGATGAGCCGGGGGAGTGAGGTAGTAGTCAAGGGTAGATAGTAATGGTTGTAAGTAGCTTTTTCAATTAGCAGAGAGAACACAGCTGATGCCCATATTTGGGCATCTGGGACAGGAAGGCATGATGCTGTTGCTGAAATTATCTCAGGATTGACAACAGTAGTGTTCCTTTTTTAAAGGTCAGTTACAGATGTAGGTATGACATGGGAGCTTTGTGAAGTGACAGTTCAGTCAACCAGTCCTAGAAGGGTAAGGGGCTTGTCCTGGAGTGCCTGAACCAATGAGAGTGTTCTGCATCAGATAGAGGGAGCTGAGCCAACGAAGAGGTGTATAAAAGGGAGGATGAGCTCAGAGATTGTAGGAGAGTTCCAGAGATCTATTTGATGCTGTATGGTGTGTCCTGCCTGCTGGAAGAAAATAAACTGATGTCTTTGAAAATTCTGCTTCAGCCTCCTGATTTTCTTCAGAGTGCCTTCCTTACCCAGAGAAACTAATGTCCAAAGAGAGAGGGTGATGGGACCCTGATTTACACTTGGCGAGCCATGCCAGGAGTCTTAGGATGATGGGCCTCATTACGAATCAGGCGTTAAGGGATTAACGGCGCCGTAAACGGCGCCGACCCTTAACGCCTGATTACACGGTCCGTTAGCGCCATGGTGATATTAACGCCTGCTTTTTGCAGGCGTTAAAATCCATGGCGCTAAGGGACCATGGTGCTAATTATGCCACCGTAATTTACGGTGGCGTAATTAGCGCCTTCCCCACTCCCATTATGCCCTATGGGGCAAAAATGGGAATGGGGAAGGGTAAAATGGGAAATGGGGATTTACCGCCCCACTCACCTTGGAATGGGGCGGTAAATCCGCCATCCACCATGGTGTAAACGTAGTTTCCATGGTGGTAAGGGTACGACCCAGGCGGTAACTTACCGCCTGGGTCGTAATGAGGCCCGATATCTTTCTTCGAGACAAAAAGACCCTGGGAGACAATGTAAAGCATGCTATAGGGCCTGAAAGAGGGGGAGAGAGAAAGAGAGAGAGGGGGGCAAACTGCAGTTGCCCGCACATCCCTAAAACAAAAGGGTTTTGCAGGCCTGATAGCATGGGAGAGGGCATTGGCACCTGGGGGTTGGAGAGGGCAATTTTTTGGCAGTCTTCCAAGAAAAATAATTTCAGTTATTTTTGGAAATCTTCAAAAAATATTGAAATTGGGGCTTTTTCAGGGGTTCTCAGAAAAATTATTTAATTATTTATTTATCCTCTTTAGGGAGACCCATTTTAGAAAAGAAATATTCTTGATCATTTTTAAAGTTTTTTTTAAAAAAATCTTTGAAAACACTTATGGGAGACCCCTCTTAGAATAAATAGTTTGAGATTCTTTTAAGGGGCTTTCAGAAGCAAATTGAATCACTTGTGGGGAACCCCCCTTAGAATTTCTTGTTTAAGAAGAACAATGTTTTTAAAGTGTAATATAAGTAGTTAAGAAGAAGTAACGGAGAATGGAAATAAACTCAAGACGTTGCGCGTTATGGAGTTATTATGCAATTGGCTTGAGGAGATGCAAAGCAATTGAAAAGGCTGTGAGATGAGAATTGTCACAGTAGGATACGCCCTGTGCCTACATTTTAAAGAACGTAACAGATGAAATCCCGTAGTGGAAGCCATAAGAGACGAGTTTGGTTAAAGACGTAACTTAAAGACGTTGGTTGAACTCTGTAAGAGTATTCATTAAGAGGGCAAGACTGGTCTTAGAGAAAAGACAGTAGAGAAAATATATGTGACTGGTCGAGTCTGTTTGTTTGTCTGTTTTGTTTTATGTGTTGTATTCTGTGTTGTATGTTGTGCACTTTGCATTTGTGTATACATATTTAAGTATTACAGAGAATGCATTTTACTGAGTTTAAAATGAGAATGCATTTGATTGAGTTTAAGGAAAATTTGGCAACGAGCCAGAAATTAAAATGTTCAATTATGGAAAAAATAGGATGAAAAATATGAGCTAGAGATAAGGATGTATAGTTGGCCGCTGTTTAAATTATGGTAAAAACAATATTCAGTAATGCAGAAATATTCTGAAAAAGTGGTTGCTTTGAACCCGTGTAAAAAATTAAATCCAGTAAGTACTGGGTTAATTCTTGCATTTGCCAAAAATAGCCAGGTTAAGCTGTTTAAATAACTATAGACGATAACATTTCGCACTTGGCTTGTCGGAAACAAAGGACAGAGAAAAATATGCTTTTTGAGGAAAGAATGATTTGTGCTTTCCAAAATGCGCATGCACTTTGAGATCTCTGCAGTAGAAAAACACAAGGATACAGAAGGTTAAATCTTTTATATTTATGGAGTCAACACCTTCAAGAACTTAAAAGGCTCTGAACGGCAGGAAACCACGCTAGGTTTGTTAAGAGATGAGTAGTGAATAAGGCCTGACAAAGATTTGAAAACATTGTGTTTTCCTTTGCAGCTAACTGCGTAGCCAGAAAGCTGTATTTCTGCCAACACAGGCCTTCCTAGTTTAATAACTACAGATAAGGAAAACAGCAGCACATGAGAAATGTGAAGACTAAAAAATATTCTTTTGAAAGGAAAATGATGTGTGTTACTTGACATAGTGCCAAGATCGCCGCACACTACTGGAGAATGAATAATGTTTTGCTTAAAGGATTAAGAAGATGACCTAAGCAATTAAAATCAAATAATTTAAGATCGCAGTGAACAGTCTCTTGAGCAGAATGTGATTTAGACTGTGTGCACGACAGGCATGACAGTAGATAAATGATGCAAAAACAGATGTCAGGAAGGTTTTTGTTTAAGGACGGAGCAATTTAACTCTTTAAGTTATTGAGATGTTGAAAAAACTGATGTTTTAAATTGAAGAGCTGGACAGCTTGGTTTGCTTTGTATTGTTGGAGCTCTTTTTCAAGAAGTATTTGGGCTGAGTCTCAAATATGAGAAAAGTGCTTTGGTCATGTTAGCTAGCTGACAATGGATGCTTTTTGATAAATGCATTTTGAGGAATATCCATAGGTTATTTGGTTTTATGTGTAGCAAATAATGTTTGCACATAAGAAGAAAATTAGGCATTTTATTTGTTTAAATGAAATGGGTTTTCTTCTGCGCCATGACTAGGATTTGAGAATAAATGGATCAATAGGCAATTTTTGCTAGTTGACAAAATGTGATAAATATATGTCATAAGGGAAGCAATAAATATTGAGAGAAAGCATGCAGAAGCATGCACCTGAGAAGGTATGCATACAGATGCATACAAATGGAAAGGCATGTATGCAGATGCATGTAATAGGAGGCATTTATGTAGATTCACTGACATGAGAAAGGGCACACACACATGCAGACACATATAGAGAGGTGTACATGAGTTTATGGAGGTGTAAGTAATCTGTGCATCATGGACAATGCATTTTAAGAATGTGCATGCACACTTGCAAGAACACACCAACGAACACACAGAATATTTTTCATAAGTAAAAATGAGGCTGACATAGAGAACAGCTGACTTTTTTGGGAAAAACTAGGAAGGGCAGAGATTTGCATATTTATATTTAGAAATACTGAGATTCTTGCAGATGGCAAGTGAGAATGAAGACCAACAATTATACTTTAACTTCTGTCGTAAGCAAAGGCTGTTTAAAGTAGATAAGAAAGCAGGTTGGGAAAACGTTGGAGTAGCATTGAGGTTGCAGGAAAAGAATGTGGCAGATATCAGCACATTCTGTGCTGGCTCGAGGAAAAAGCTTGCGAAGGTCAAAGCTGATCAAACAGAGAAAATATTCAGGAGTAATGGGAAAAAAATAGAAATCACAGACAAGTGTGTGCATTGCTGGCAGGCTTTGGAATCAACAGCTAGCACCAATGCAGGCTAAAATAAAAAATTAGAGGCTTGTTCTGCCTCAAGCATGAGAGCCTTGTCTATGGATAGGTTGATTTAAAATAGAAATTGAAATGGGAAGAATCACACGAGTTAGGGACAGGCTATGTCAGACCAGGACAGAGCAACCTTCCGTGGAGAAGAGGAAGGTAATTCATGAAGACCTGTGGGATGTTTGCAGTTCCATGATCAGAGAGGGAACTCGTCACCTTATGTGAACAGGCTCAGGTCACAGCCAGGAAGAAGGTGGTGCAGAGCCATTGCCCTTGCTATAAACAGACGATGGGAGATGAGGTAAATGTGAGTTTGGGATTCCACAAGTTTCTTTTGTTAAGAAAAGGGAAGAGCCAGGCCATATTATATGCCTTGACCCCAGATGGGTAAGAATCATTTAAGGTGCAAAACTCAGAGTCCAATTTTGGCATTGGGAAATTGATACATGAATTAGACAAAATAACAGAAAGAGGCACATTAGCTATAGGGGACGTTAAGGGTCTCCTGATTGCCATCCTTGGAGACAGGGCTGATGACATTTGGTCGGCATTTGAGAATTACCGCGTTGAACAACGCACATGATGTAGCACCGATCAATAATTGCAGAGCAGCAGTCTGGAAAGCGCTTAGAGTGCTGTATCGGGATGTCACACTCACCTGTATCTCTGTGGAGCGATGGATGAGCCTCTCTCGACCCGAGTCTTTACTTCCCCTGTTTCACCCTGAGGAATACCTGTCAAATACAAGGTGTACACTCAGACCTGAATTCACCCGATTCCCCTGGGCCCTTCCCTTCTCTTTACTGTGTGCTGTGATGTCCCCCTATGGGCTTACCTTGATCTTTAGTAGGGTGTGCACTCCATCCTGCATTTGCAGGGGTGCAATTCACTCATGTGATTGGTGCCAATGTCTGTAGGCTGAGTTCAGATGCCAAACGCTGTTTTATGCCTTCACAGCGAGGCCGAGAGTTCAAGGCGCCAGTTTCTTCACTGGCTAGAAAGTCCTTCCCACAAGTGAACATTACGCGAAGAATGTTGAGTGTCAAAAATTGTCCCTATTGTCTTTGGTTGCCGGTATGTTTGTGGGTGAGTAGCGCTGCGTGTAGAAGCTAGCTGCTGGTAGGTTTGCGCAGCACCTTCAATTCGAGCGTGCCTGGTAATGTCTCTCCCTTTTCCTTGCAGGAGAAATTATGTGGTATTATCGCCTCGAGTCCGATTTCAGCGCTACTGGAGACTTGGTGGTTAGGTAAGTTTGCACGGAGGCTTTTGGTAAGTATGCACCACGTAGAGAGAGAGAGCGCAGTGAAATAAGTGTCTGCGTTATTGGAGCGAGCGCAATGGATAATGTCTCTTCTTTCTTACAGGAGTTTGTGCGCTCGTGCAACTAACCTGGATTCTAGCATCGCGGGAAGATTCAGTGAGTATGCGCAGCGTTACTGATGTGCGTGTGTTAACGCTGTTCTTCTTTGTTCTTAAAGGTGCCAGTGTAGAAGTCACCTCTTGACTGGAGATAGCTGCAGCGTGGAGTAAGAACCAGGTAAGCTGAAGCAGGATGATCCGGAGCAGGTAAGCAGAAGCAGGATGATCCGGAGCAGGTAAGCAGAAACAGGATGATCCAGAACACGGCAAGTGTGTTCCTGATACAGTTCACAGTAAGCAACACGAAGCACTGGAAGAATCTTGGGCTTATATAGCCAGCCACACCCAAACACTAGAGAGCTCATGAGTTATCATGCACTTCCCGTTTGGCAACAGGAAGTAGTAACCAGGAAGTTACTACAAACACTAGGAAGAAATGAAAGGAGGGATTTGTTATCGGTTCGTTGTGTGCCTATTCCAGGCCTGCCAAGCCTCCACCCAGCTTGCCCCAACTACCTGCCTGATACACATGACACCCAATGGTGTGTGTGAGGGCTTTGGTTTCTCAGGATGGTCCAGATGGAATTTCCGCACCAATCGGGGGCATGCACATGATCTTTCCTGGGGTCCGCACCCCTTCCAGTCAATCAAATAATACAGGGTCTTTCATACTTGTTTTGAATCTAATATGTTCTTTACTTCTTATTCTGGTGCTTCTTCACCCACTTGTATGGGTGCGGAAGGTGTGGAAGATTGGGTTCCTGGGTGTGCGGGTTTTAATAGTGACACGTGAAATACGGGATGTATATGCATAAGTTGAGGTAACGCCAGTCTCATGGCTGCTAGATTAATTACTTTTTATGTATCTAGACAGAAATTTCTTGGGACCCTTTAAAGTAATGTGTCTAGTTGACAGCCAGACCGAGTCTCCCGCTTGATAATCTGGGCCTTTTTATCGAAGGCGATCAATGTTTCTTTTCTGTGTTTCTTTGGCTTACTGTAGGTTCCTGCTGGCTTCTCTGGCTGCTTTCATGATGCTGGCATGTAGATTCTTTACTGCGGCATTTCAATATTTTCTGGTGATCGTAGACCGACGTTCTGGGGTTTCGACCATATATAGTAAAGAAGGGTGTTGCTTGGGTTGATGAATGTGTTGAGTTGTTGTAGGCATACTTTGCCATCCATAGAATTTCTGTCCAGCTTTGGCTTGTTTGGTGTAATAGACAGCGCAAATACTGTTCCACGGTCTGGTTCATGCGCTCGGTTTGGTTGTCCGTTTGAGGGTGGTGACTAGAAGACAGACGGACTTCTACTCTTGCCAGGGCACAACATATTTTCCAAAAACGAGATACAAATCGGCTGCCTCTGTCAGAAACGATTATGGTAGGGAATCCATGTAACTTGACGATTCGGTCTAGAAAAACCTGGGTCTGAGCTGAGGGAATACCTTTTAGAGTTATGAAATGGGCCATTTTGGAGAAGAGGTCCACTACTACGAGGATGGAATTATAACTTGAGTTAGGAGGTAGATCAGTGACGAAGTCCATTGATACTGTGTGCCAGGGCGCTGGCGGAATGGTGATTGGCTAAAGGAGGCCAGCTAGTTTTTGCCTGGATGTTTTGTATTGTGCACACACCTCACAGGTGCCTATGTAGGTGGCAATATCTTCTCGCCAAGTTGGCCACCAATAAGATTTGCTTACTTTCTTCATAGTTTTGGCTATACCCGGATGGGCTTCTAACAGGGAGTCGTGGTAGTCTTTTATGATTGCTAGTTGCAGATCCTTAGTTGGAATGTAGAGGCGTTTTTGTTGTATGGTAGTTTGTCTTGAATGGTGAACTGATCTCCCTTCGTGTCCCAAGCCAGTAGGTCTTCTTCAGACATATTTTCTTTTATTGTTCCCTGCAGAGTATTTAACAGAGATGGGCCAATGCAGAGGCCAAGAATTTTATGGCTGGGTATGATCTCCACCGGGTTAGGGGCATTGTAGACTTCCTCTCCTGTGCCAATGCGGGATAAGACCTCAGCTTTCGCGTTCTTAACTCCGGGCAGGTAGGTGATTACAAAGTCATATTTCATTAAGGATAGGATCCAACTGAGCTGCCTAGAAGACTGAGATTTTGCTGAGCGTAAGTATTGCAAGTTACGATGATCTGTTATTATTGTGATGGTGTGTTTTGATCCTAGTAAGTAATGTCGTCATTCACACAGTGCACTTTTGATTGCTAAGAGTTCTTTCTCAGAAATTGCATAGTTTAATTCTGCTGTGGAAAATTTCCTTGACCAAAAGGCAATGGGGTGAAGGCATCCGGTTTCAGGATTTTGTTGAGACAATACGGCCCCCATGGCAATGCTTGAAGCGTCCGTTTCCACGATGTACGGTAAATCGGGGTGTGGGTGTTAAAGAATTGGGGATGAGGTGAATTTTGCCTTGAGAGCTCGGAAAGCTTCTTCCGCCGCTGATGTCCATTCAAACTTTCGGTGTTTGCGCAGCAGGGACGTTATTGGGTGTACAATATGTGAGAAGCGTCGATAAAAGTTTGCAAACCCAATGAAACTCTGTACTCCCTTTACAGACGTGGGTGAGGACCAAGTGATGATTGCCTCCACTTTTCAGTCCCACAGGGCATACCTCAAACCTGTACACCTCCACATAAGTCTTTCAAATGTGGCAGCCTCCTCCACATCGCTTCTCTCAACGTTTGCTCTGCTGTATAACACTCCTCTGTCATCTGCCACCTCCTTGAATAACTTAACCTGGATGTCCTCTCTCTCACCGAGACATAGATCACAACCAGCACTGTCACAATGATTGATGCTCTCCTCCATGTCGGCTACAAGATCCTCTCCGACCCCAGAACCAACCATCCCAGAGGTAGAGTAGCTCTGATCTTTCCTGAGTGAGTCCCTGCTTATGTCATTCCTATGCAGGTCTATTCCTTCTTTGAATGCCTGGGCTGCAGCCCCTCTATCTCTCCTGGCCTCTCCCTGACTGTGGCCACCATCTACAGGCCACCTGGCCAGGTTGTCCTCTTCCTTTCAGAGTGGGCTGACCTCTCCTCTTCTCTCCTTGCCTCTACCTCTCAACTTCTCCTCCACGGAGAAGTCAACATCCACCTGGATGCTTCTAATCCCTCCTCGGGGTTCTTCCGCAACCACTACGACACCCTCTCTCTTTCCATTCTACCCACTGGTCTGACACAGTCTGTCGGGCATAACTTGGATCTTCTCATCTCCTCAGGCATCCCCCTCTCTAACCCTCTCACTTGGAGTGACCACCGTCTGCTCTCCTCTCACCTGATGCTCCCTTTTCCCCAGGCTAAACCCAACCCAGCACTGCCACCCACCTTCTGGGTCATTCGGTCCATGAAATGTGTGTCAGTGGATGCCTTTGCCTCTACTTTCTCTGCTTCTCCTACACCTGTGGCTGACACACACACTGATACAGCCCTCTCTAACCTGCATCTTTCTATCTCCAACACTCTGGACGTCCTTGCCCCGTCATGAGAATCCATCTGAAGCCTACCTCCAAGTGCAACCCTTGGTATGACTCCCACCTCTCCACCCTGAAAGCAAGTATTGGGTGGCTGAAAGGAAGTGGTGGGCATCAGGCGCATCCTCAGACAAACAGACTAACTGGCCTGCTGCCTGCTCCAAAGGCAATGCAGACTGTTTGTCCTGTCCAAGTAGAGAGCCCACATCCAAGCCTGCAACTCTGCAGCCTCCAACTACACGGCCAAACTCTTTGAAATCCGCAAGGAGCCGGCCAATCGTTCTGTAGTCTCCACCTCTCCTGTTCCCTCCCATGCCCATGTATGGCTCTGGATTCTCACTTCACCACTAAAACTCTGGCCATCCTGTCCTTTCTCTCCTCTTCCTCTCCCTCTACCTGTCTCGACGCCCATTGAGCCATGTTGCCCTCTCCTCTTCCCTTCTCCTCTTTCTCTCCTACTACACCTGACAATGTTTCTAGACGAGTCCGATCTATGAAAGTGTTCTCCACACAGGTGCTTCCCTGCTCCTCCAAAATCTTCAAGGACCACATTGACACCCTCACTCCAGCCTTGGCCGATGTCTGCAATAACTCTTTTGCCACTTGAACTTTCCCCTCTCTCCTCAAGCACTCCCTTGTGCACACCCTTCTTAAAAAGCCTTCTGACGATCCTACCTGTCCAGCAAACTATTTCCGGATCTCTATCACTCCTTTCCTGGGAAAACTCCTGGAAAAGCTGGCCATCTCCCAGCTTACTCTCCACACTGAATCTGTTGGTTGCCTCCATGACCATCAGTCTGGCTTCAGAGCAGCTTGAGGCATAGAAACTGCTCTCCTGAACACCTGTGAAGATCTGCTCACTAATCTTGATTCTAGCCTTCCTTATGTCCTCATCCTCCTTGACCTTTCTTCTGCTTTTGACATGGTCAATCACGCCATCCTGATCAATCGACTCTGTGAGAGCCTGGGCATCATGGATCAGACCCTGGAGTGGTTGTCCTCCTTCCTCCTGGACCGACCATGCCACTTGGGTCTTTTCTCTCCACCATCTCTCTCTTCACATGTGGTGTACCCCAATGCCCTATCCTCTCACCCTGGCTCTTCAATGTCTACTCATCCCCTTTGGCCCACCTTATCTCTACCTTCTCCTCTAACTTTTAGTGTTATGCGGATGACACTCAGCTCTATTTCAGGCTCCCCTCCGCCACCTCTTCTCTCTCGCTCATTCCTGAATGTCTATCTGCGATTCAGGATTGATGCACCTCCAACAATCTCAGCCTTAATGCAAGTAAGACTTCGATCCTTCTCATTGGAACCCCTGCTCCCGCTTTCCTTCTCTCATTCTTGCCGCCATCCTTGGGCCCTCTCCCTTGCCTTCCTGTGAGGCAAAAATCCTTGGTGTCATCTTCAACTCCACTCTCTCCTTCTCTCCTCACATCACGGACCTTGCCAAGATAGCCCACTACCAGCTGCACCTCCTCAGAGGTATTCTTCCTTTTCCCACTTTGCCCCAGAAGCTCACTTTCTCCAGAGCCCTGGTTCTCTCTAGGCTGGACTACTGCAACAGCCTCTTTCTCAATCTGCCTTCCTCTACTCTCCACCCTCTGCAACTAATCCAGAACAGGGCTGCGAGACTTGACCTTGGCCTCAAGCTCAAGGACCGCATCTCTCCAGCCCTGAACTCTCTCCACTGGCTCCCAGTGACTGCAAGGATCAAGTTCAAGACCCTCTGCATCATCCACAAGGCTTTCTGGGGCCGGGGGCCGCACTACATCCAAATCTCTCTTTCTAAACACCTTCCTTCTCAAGCCCTTTGCTCTGCCTCCTCCACCTCTCTAAGGGTCAGACGCTTCTCCAGGCAGAGTTGGGGTAGATCGCTCTCCTCTGCAGGTGCCTCCCTCTGGAATGGCCTCCCTGCCCCACTCAAACTTGAGCCGGACTACCTGAAGTTCCTGGAAGCAGCTCAAGACCTTCCATTTCGCCTCTGCTTTCTCTCTCTCTCTCCCCTGCTGACCTTCCTGTCTGCTGCTCTGACTGGTGGTATGGCTACCCTCAGAGTCTCACTGGGTACCAGGCTCCCTCATGACCAATCGCCCCTCCACTGCCTCTGGGCCCACCGCGCACTTAGGGGCTCTAATTGTAACCTACGGCCCATTGCCTTCTTGACCTTTCCTAGAGCCGTGCTGCCCTGGCTGCACTTACTCAGAGCAATGCTGCCCATATTACACTTCCCCTTTCCCTCTCCCTGACACCCCCCCTGCACTTTGCGTTATTGCACATGCACAATCTGAATGACACATGGCCTAGTAAGCTCGTTTGTTTTGCCCTCCCTCTGTCTTCCCTCCCTTGTCACACCTAGAAACACTTGTGTAGAGGCGCGTTATAAATGACTTATCATATCTGTCTTGAGCAAGGGTGGTATTGCACTTGAAATCCATCTGTCGCCTCCTTGGCCTTCTGTTCGACTGTACACTATCTAATAATATTCATGTAGATTAAAAGACCCGGATAGCACGCTACTACGTCAGCTTTTAAGGGGATGCTACCCCATACAGCAGTACGTTTTATTCCTTCCAACTTTTTTCAGTCGGCGGTAGTCCTCTCCCATAGCAATAGGCGTAGTGTGCCTCTTTTAGGGGTTTCAAACTGTGATTGGAGACGGCAGAGATTAGCTCTCCATGCCGCTGCCCGTTTGGTATTGAATGCTAGAAAATATGGCCATACTTCTCCCATCCTCATTTCTTTATATTGGCTCCTATTCCGCAGGGGAGTTGCTAGGTCTGGAAAAGACCCGGGGCTACGCTGATGTCGGAACTGTTGGGACTGGGGGCTAGCTAGTCTTTTGGCTGTAGCTCCTGAGATTCTATCTGGGGCTACAACCAAAAGATCAGGGGCTATAGCCCCCTTAACCCCCCCTAGCAACGCCCCTGCTATTCCGTAACCTTATCTTGCTGCAAAATGCGTATTTTCGTGAGACTCACAAACATATTTGCCATTTGGTATCCTCCAAATGAGGAAGGTTTGTACACCAACAAACTACATCCTGTACCACCAATGTATATAGAATGACTTTGATTGTTTATTTGGTATTAGGTTAAAAGACTTCTTTTTTTTAAAACAAATACAACAAAATACGATTTAGGAAGACCGCTCTGTGACCGCACAGAGCGGTCTTTCTAAATCGACTGTCAACCCCTGCAACGCACAAGAGTGACAGGCACGCCAGGACCCGGAAGTGGCTGCTATGGAGAACGGGTCAGTGTGTGGGTTGCGTGCGTGTTTGTGTGTGTGTTTTTTTATTTTCGGGGAGTGTGGGGGTTGAGGGTGCTGAGGGGAGAGGGAGGGTTCGGATGGAGGAGGAGGGCGAGGCAATGCGGATTTTAGCTTTTTGTAAGCTGCCCAAAATCAGCGGGGGAAAAAAACGGTCTTCTTGTTGTGTAACCTACAAAAAATTAAATTATCACATAGAACCGTTTGCGTTTTGCACCTGCAAGCTTTACTTTTCATACTGAATTTACATTTTTTTTTCTCGGTTGTTCTGGATCTTTCTGATGATTGCTTATGGGGTTCATGCTGTTATAATTGTATTATCTGTATTTCCATTTTACTGCGGTTCTTATTTTGTATCATTTGTAGTAGACAGCTTTTATTAACATATGTTTGAACAGCACTATCTTAAGTGTGTTAAATCAAATTTAAATTGATAAATACATGTGTCATAAATGGCATTGATGAGTCATTTTGGTGATGGCCCATTGTCAAGTGCCTGGTTGCGTTGTATTTGGGTTCACAGGTGTGGTGGTTCGATCCTGGACCTTCTTACATTCGCCAGTGTTCCGGCAAGTGGTCGGTATGGCATAGGGACCGACCTCTGGGGTCCCTTCCATGAGGAGCAAAGCAGAACAGGCACTCTGGGCCGCTCCCCACGCGACAGGGCTGCTGTTCCTGGATTTACGTGGCGTAGAGACAGAGCGAGGCGCTGGCAAGGAAAGCTGGATGGTAGGTTGGGTAACAACCTCAGTGGAACAGCAGGCAAAATCCAGAGTCAACCAAATGAGGCCAGGCAAATAAGGAGGTAGCCTCACCGACCAAGACAAGTCAGCCCAGGGGCAGGTCAGGCCAAGGCCAGGCAGGCAGAAGACAACAGGGAATTGAGGTAAAGGGGAATTAAGGAGTAACAAGAACAGAGCAAGAGGCTAGAACAGGATTGAAAGGCAGGATGAAGAAAAGAAACCGGTGAGCAAGCAGACAGGTTTAAATAGCCCACTGCTCCCACGGAGCGTTCATCATGAGTGACACCATGCGCTAAAGCTCATGTGTAGGTAAGCAGTGTCTTGGCCCCGTGCATGTGCACTTGACAGAAACTTGCCACTGCCAGCAACGGGATTGCCACCTTGACGCCCGTCCCTGCTTTGGTGCCCTCTAACACGACCTCGCCCACCAGCCTTTCCCGTTCCACATCCTCCAACGTGGGTACAGCCACCGGGTAATGTGTCGCAGGTCGCACTGATGACAGGCCTGGGGCATGACACCCAAACACTTTTTTAACTTGTCATTGAATACCTCTTGTCAAAGACTACAACACTTTCAAGCCCACCTCAGTCATATGTGGAGCCCTGCCTAGAGCCGCCAAATCTGCCCTATTCCTAAACATACAACATACTTGCATTTTGGTGTACATTTTCATATCTGTGACTAAACCATCTGCTATTCTTGACAAGCTCATTTACAACTGTCCCGCAACTGAAATATACTGAGACCCTCCCCCTCCAATGCATCTTTACAGGTGTTCCAGTGGATGTCATCTTGAAGAAAAAGATCTCAACTGTTCCAAAACAGATTTCATGGGGGGCAAGTTCAAGCATGAGAATAGAGATTCCATGCCCTATGCCAATTACCATGACCATTTATCTTCCATCCGGAAGAACCAAAACCCATAACTGGCACTTAAAATAATGAAAACCACATCAGTGAGATGGTATGTCTAGAACAGGTATCTACAAGCTGTGGCTCGCCATATAGTTTGGACTAGGACTCCCACGATGCCACTCAATTGACTATGCTGGCTAGGGATGATGGGAGTTGTAGTCCAAAACATCGAGAGACCCGATGGCTACAGATCCCTGGTCCAGGACACCTCAAAACGCATACCCACTCAGCTATCACCAGACACAAGTCTGACCGGCGTGATACCCTATATCTAGGTACCTATGGCTTTGCAGGACCAGCTAGACTGTATAGAAATGTTGCACCAAGGTATTATTCAAAGCAAGCATGAAACACACCACATCAATTCCAATAGCTTTCAGTATCATTTATGCTTGCATTTATGCTAATCAAAACACTGAAGAGGAAGCTCGCCTACAAACGAAAGACGAGCTCCCGCACCACAAGCTGGTAAGACAACTGTGATCTGTGACCAAACTGAAACCCATTGCCTTAAGATGTGATTGGCAGCCTTAAGGGACAATTGTTGTCAGACCTTGGAACACCAACCTAAGCGGATGCTTCCCCTATACTAACAACGGAAACAGCATCAGAAAAAGCATCACAGAACTGCTATCCACTGGTAAATGACCACAGATGATTGTCCAGAAATCACCATAAAGGGGAATGTATTGACACTGTAAGTGCTGTATATTCATATCTGTGTATGTCTAGGTATTTCTAAAGAGAAAAAAAACAGCTGGAAAGCATTGGCGAGGAGTACAGAATTCAACTGAAGAGGGAGGAGAGCGGGGTGGAATAGTAGTGGGAAGGGAGCAGTTTTTGGGGGAGAGCAAGACGTACATGATTCAAAATATGAGGTGAAGATTAAAGGCCATAGTCACCAGGGTCCTCCAGCACTGCAGAAGGCAAGGGAATCACCTCACTACAGCCAAAATTCGTCGTTGCTCCCACCGCTTATAGCGGCCTATTGCACTTCATGCTATACTCTGATTCTTTGCGACAAGACCCTCGACCTACGGCTCACTGTGACGCTACGCCACACATTGCTCCTCCACTGCCGACAATACCGAATCAACTGACACTGGCGGCACGTCCACTTTGGCATAATCCTATTTACTGGCATTTTATACCAGATCATAACACTTCACCTCTTGTTTTCATAAGTGATATTGTACTATTGTGCTTGCTGCATGCCTCACATGACCAAAATGCCCACCTTGCTTCACTATTGCCCGTTGTAATGAGCTGATTGTTATTGTTACTGCACCTACTAGTGCGTAGACCCTTTGATGTACTAGTGTCACACTACGCCAGGTTACATTGTATTACCTGTATCCCTAACTCCTGATTACTGTATTGCCCCTCTCTCGTAACTTACTGTGAGGTTTGTACCCTACCCATGCATTTCATTGCTTTGTTATGACTAGGATTTGCCTCGCCTATTGATACAAACTGATCCTCATTACTTTCAGAGTAACCCACTTACATTGTGCCACCTCTGTGTTGCGCCCAAATTACTGACCACAATAAGCCAGCATAGCCATGAAAGAACTCAACCTAACTCCAATTAGCCAGCATAGCCATGAAAAAACTCAACCTAACTCCAATTAGCCAGCATAGCCATGAAATAACTCAACCTAACTCCAATTAGCCAGCATAGCCATGAAAGAACTCAACCTAACTCCAATTAACCAGCATAGCCATGAAAGAACTCAACCTAACTCCAATTAGCATATTTAGCTCTCTGATTTACTGGATCCTGCCAATAAAAGTGATCATCCCAACTTGCCATCACGTGAGACACATGAATCCCTCTACTGACCACAGGGCGCCTACCGTCCGTCTGACACTGTCACCTAACCTACCACTATCAGCTTTGATACCACCATCTAGCTTCTTACCACCTTGTGTTGACTATGCATCTATTCGGCCCTACTAGACAATGCCATCAGGTTATGTCACTGTACCAAAAGTACCACACCCACCAAAATCACTTCCCAGCTACAATATAACAACTCTACACTCCCACCCATCCTGATACCACGAATGATATTCCACACCAAGCAAGCATATTAATTACTCCATTTACCCGGTGTTGCTGCACAATCCATAGAAGCCATAGACTTAACGCTAGATTCACACACCATCGCCCTAGACTAAATGCACAAGACACTACCTCAGGAATCACTACAGTTGCTGCCTCACATGCCTTGGAAACTAGCCTAGTACCACCCAATGTTCTACACAACACCTTATATAAATTATAGAGAACAACAAAGTACAAATCCCCACTCACACAGACAGACCCATGTTACTCAGCGGATTTCCAAGAATGATATCAAAGTTTTCTTCAATGTTGTAAAAAATTATCTAAAAAGTACAAACATATTTGTTAAAAAACAAGTACAAAGTGCACGTGACAGTACTTAATTATACCATATTCATTGACAGTTATTCAAAAAAACGATGTCAAAATGACTTCGGGCAACAACACCTGGAAAATTACAATAACATATACAGGTGAGACAATAATCCCTTGCCGGGTTTCAAAAGAAATAGTAATGAGAAAAAGACACATATGACTAGTATTATTCATTACTAGTCTTTTTGCCTCGACATGTTTCAGTTCTACAGAATTAATAAAGAACTTTCTTCAGGAAGAACACTACTTTACATGTCACTTTGGCCTTGACAAAACTTCTAAGAACACTTAAGAGTGTAATCTCGATCCTGATTTTCACGGAGGGGTATGCTGGTAGGGGGGAGATAAAAAAACAAGCAAGGAGCGAGATTAGCCCATTGTCTATGTTTACAATCAAATTTAAAAAGACAGTTAGAGTTCCGTCTACCAGGAGGTAAAAAAATCAATGATTTACCTCAAGGCTGGGTGGTTAAGTCCTCAAGCATGTACTGGAATTTCAAAGTATGCCAGTCCCACTTTTCCCGAGGACGGGGACGGGGACGAGGCAACATGAACCATAAACGAGGCAGAGGCAATCAGAACCACAATAGAGGGCGTTTTTTTTTATATCAGGGCCCCCCCAGAGGGACATGGGGCGACAATTTGAAACAGACCCAAAGCGGGAGTCGCTTCTAGTTAATCTATCTGACTACGCTCTAAACGCCATCGAACAAAGGGTACTTAATAAAGGACTTGGCGTTGTTATCACTAAGACGCACAATCCTTTTCAGTTCCGTGTTGAATTTCAGAAATTGCTGCACAAAATCCACCTCAAAGAATTTTTTGCCATCGAGAGCTATTCTGCCCCCAATGTAATTAATTGCATGGGTCTTCGCCCCCCCGTCTACTTTTTGTCCTCCTGGACATGCCTTTTCTCCAGAATCTCTGGTGTTCGAAAAACGAGTGTTAGCAGAGGTTGAAAAATTAGAACAGTCCAAAAAGACTACGTTCTTCAATCTAACTAGAGCTGAAAAATCTGCTCTTACAAATCTAGCTCAGAATCAACAGATTATCATTAAGAAGGCTGACAAGGGAGGTGGAATAGTGATTCTCAATCGCACCAAGTATGTTGAAGAATGTCATCAGCAATTGTTAAATGAAACTTACTACAAAAAATTGAGCTATGACCCCACCCAAGAGCTAATGCTAGCCATTGAGCTTAAAGTAACCAAAGCGAAAGATCGTGAGTGGATTAGCCCGCAAGAGAGTGCATTTCTCATTAATAAAGATCCTTCAACCCCTAATTTCTATTGCCTCCCGAAGATCCACAAAACTCTTGTGGACCCCCTGGGTAGACCCATTGTGCCAGGGATAAATTTGATATTAGAACCTCTGTCAGTTTTTGCAGACCACTACCTAAAGAGCCATGTGCAAAAAATGAGATCATATCTTAAAGATACGAAAGACGTGATCAACAAAATCGAAAACATGGAATTTGACCCTCAAACCCAGTTACTGTTGGGTTTGGATATAGTATCTTTGTATATGAATATCCCCCAACAGGAAACTATCGAGAAAATCGAAGAGATTCTCCTTACTCGCACAGACCAGGATCCAATGCCTACTTCATTCATCATGTGGTGCATTACCATTGCACTTACAAAAAACTTTTTTCAATTTGATGGAGATTTTTATCAACAGATAGAGGGTACCGCCATGGGGGCCACGATGGCCCCCAGTTTGGCAAACGTATACGTAGAGTTTTTTGAAAAACAGTATTTGTATGTACCGAACCCGTTTACACAGAATATCAAAACGTGGTTACGGTACATTGATGTTGTTCTGGTGGTATGGCAAGGCTCCCGAGAAATGGCACACGCTTTTCTTACATGGTTGAACAGTCTCAAAAGACATTTGCAGTTCACCATGACCCTGGAACAAGATAAGATTAATTTCTTAGATCTAACACTCTACCATGTTAATGGTACTATTCTTGTTAAGCCTTTCCACAAAAGTACGGAGAAAAATTCCCTTTTACATTACCAGTCCCATCACATTAAGCACTTGAGGGACAACCTGCCTTATGGACAGTTTCTTCGACTTAAACGCAATAGTTCCACCGGAGAAGCCTACGAGGAAGAAGCTCAACATCTAAAAGTTAAACTCAGAAACAGGGGGTACCCTAGAAAATTAATAAAAAGGGCAGCGAAACATGCTTTTAATAACAACAGAGAAGCCCTTTTAGATGAAAACCCCAAAAAACAGATGGAAAACAAAATGGTTTGTGTGAATACTTTCACCCACCACAGTCTAGCCATTCGAAATATTATCTCCAAACATTGGAAACTGTTAAGGACAACTAAATCGAATCCAGAATTGCCACTTTTTGCCTACACTAAGTCTATGTCAATAGGCAATAGGGTGAGCTCTAGTCGATACCAAGGATCCACGACAACCACGAGTAACATCAGAACCCAATGGGGCCTCCCCCCAGTTTTGGGCCATTATCCATGCGGGAATTGTGCTGTCTGCAAGTTGACGTTGTAATATATATCTGATTACATGCCCATGCGGTCTACACTATATCGGGAAAACTAATCGGAAGATAAAAATTTGCATTACAGAACACAAGAGCTGTTTAAGAAATAAGGTGATGCAAGCACCCCTGGTAAAGCATTTTGTAGAGAACAATCATGGTGTAGAAAGTTTTACTTGGACTGTTCTCCTTGTGATTACAGGCGACAATCCAGGTCTTAAGAAGAAAATCCTGATCTATAAAGAACACAATCTTATTTTCCAAACACAAAGTGACCGTGTTGGCCTCAATGAGTCTATCGAATGGCACAAGATTAAATAAACTGTCTCCCCTTCATGAGTATTTTGCAGTAGTATGCATGTTAAGCATTGTGCCCACCATTGGGAGTAAAGTTGTGTACCTCCGTTGTTGCTACTTATATGATGGTATCTGCTACATTTAAGCTTTCCAGGGGTTTGTCGTTCGATGTAATCCGCATCAATGTGAACTGTCCTAATGAGTGGACTGTCAGGGAGGCGTGCTCTGTATTAAATATTAGGATACCCCTTTCATTATATCTCCTATCGGGGCACCGCCTGCTTCATTGGTATAGCATTTGGCTTTTGATCGGACCACGATGCAAAGCAAACAACATAAACAACGGACTACATGTTTTTAGCTATTTTCTTATTTGTCTATATTAGCAATAGCAAGATGGCGCTGTTTACAGTCTCCACGGCGTCCACCGCGTATTGTTGCAACCGCAAGTTTAGATTGGTTTTCTAAACGGACTGAGAGCGACACACCGTGTCCATCTTTTGAGGGTTTATTTGAACACAACCCCGTTCACGGTAAGCATCTTTAATGAAGTGCTGCACGAACTACGATGCAAATGACCTTCGGGTGAAATGTTGCTTTTAGGAAAGTGAAACACACGCCAGAAACTAACAGCCTTTTTTGTATGTTTGGTCCCCTAGGGTATCACTACCAAATTGCCCGTTAGAGGCTCTGTGCCTACCTTGATTTCATCCACTTAGGAAGAAACTCTAAAGACACTATGAGTTGACAGCCAGTGGTTTGAAGGTAAGCGAGGGTGCTGTGCGGGAAACTAACGGGACCTATGTAGTTTCTCTTGAACTGTGCTATTAGGGCCCGCACCTATGTATTGGGAGCGCCTGGTAGTTCTCCAGGGTCAGTTCCCTTTTCCTTCCTTTTCTTTGAGGGTTTTAATGATATGAAGCATTCTAGATGCTCACAGCAGCTCTGTATTTTTTTCGGGGCTCTCCATTAAGTCTGACACTCATTTTCTGCATTATTACAGATTACCTTCCCTGATAAACTTCGGGAAAAGTGGGACTGGCATACTTTGAAATTCCAGTGCATGTTTGAGGACTTAACCACCCAGCCTTGAGGTAAATCATTGATTTTTTTACCTCCTGGTAGACGGAATCTAACTGACTTTTTAAATTTGATTGTAAACATAGACACTGGGCTAATTTCGCTCCTTGCTTGTTCTTTTATCTCCCCCCTACCAGCATACCCCTCTGTGAAAATCAGGATCCAGATTACACTCTTTTAAGTGTTCTTACAAGTTTTGTCAAGGCCAAAGTGACATGTAAAGTAGTGTTTTTCCTGAAGAAAGTTCTTTATTAATACTGTAGAACTAAAACATGTCGAGGCAAAAAGACTATTAACGAATAATACTAGTCATACGTGTCTTTTTCTCATTACTATTTCTTTTGAAACCCGGCAAGGGATTATTGTCTCACCTGTATATGTTATTGTAATTTTTCAGGTGTTGTTGCCCGAAGTCATTTTGACATCATTTTTTTGAATAACTGTCAATGAATATGGTATAATTAAATACTGTCACGTGCACTTTGTCCTTGTTGTTTAACAAATATGTTTGTACTTTTTAGATATTTTTTTACAACATTGAATAAAACTTTGATATAATTCTTGGAAATCCACTGAGTAACATGGGTCTGTCTGTGTGAGTGGGGATTTGTACTTTGTTGTTCTCTATAATTTACTCTTGATATACCCCCATATATACAAAGTACCAAATAAGGGGGTTTCCCTTTTATATATGGTTCTACACAACACCTTATCACCTATAAAAGCTACCCTCATAAATGCCAGATCCCTTCAGGCACACGCCCTAGATATCACAGATATCATAACCTCACACGATCTTGACTTCATTGCTATTACTGAGACCTGGCTGCATGCAGCCTCAGGCCCCGCACTTGCCCTTGCCATCCCGGACAATTACTCAATTATCTGTGAAGATAGAGATGCTAGCATCTCGAAAGGAGGAGGCGTTGCATTCATACACAAGACTTCATTAGGCTTGAGAAAAATTACCAATCTTCCCATGCCCTCAGCTGAACTTTTATCCGCCAAACTATCTACATCACCCACCTCTACCATTACTCTGCATCTCGTTTATCGTCCGCTGGGCCCAACCTCCTCATTTGAAAATTACATCTCACACCTGTTATCCTCCAATACTATCCTTGGTGATCTCAACTTAGGTCTACATGACCCTAATGACAAGAAAGCCTGCACCCTGAAGGATACCTTTTCCGAATTAGGCTTCTACCACCGGATCTCGACTCCTACCCACAGTAAAGGCAGAAGCCTTGATTTGTTAGCTGACCTGTAAAGTCGACCCCCCTCTCTATTACCCCCTGCGCCTGGACCGACTATCATCTCATCCAGTTTAACATTAATGAAACTGCCCCATCTACCTCACAAACTACTCATGTACCAGCCATGATGACCAGGAATAAACAAGATCTAACCCTTGATAAACTCAGCCCACTTCTGGAGCCAATCACTAACCCCACCACATCCTCATCAGACCCTACAGTACTAGTCGATTTGTACAATCACACTATTCTCAAAGCGATCAATACACTAGCGCCAATGAAACTATGAAAATCCAAACCACGCACCCACCTCAATACCTGGTACACTCCCCATCTTATATCCCTCAGGAAAATTAAAAGAACATCTGAGTCACTATGGAAAAGGAAAAACACTCCCACTGCAGTAAACAAAGCCAGCTTTGCCGCAGCCTCATTCAACTATAAAATAGCTATAATTCAAGCCAAGAAAGACAACTATAATTACCGTATTTCTAGAGCGGAGTCCAAAACCAAGGAATTTTTCAATATCCTGAAGGAGCTAGAATTGCCTGCTCTGCCTCCAGACACCTGTATTAAAGACACCCAATGGTGCACTAACATACAGAATGCTCTCCAAGACAAATTACCATGTTACATAACAAAATAGAAATGAAGAAATCCCTCATCTCCAACAGTGACCATATTCCGAACTGTCATACTCCGATCAAGGGCACACAACCCCAATTTAATTTCTCCCCACTATCCATCAAAGAGGTCAAAACTATTATTCAGAAACTTAAACCTTCTAACTGTCAAGGTGATGCTTGCCCTGCCCCCATTGTCTAGGATGCTGCCAAAGAACTAGCCCCCTTCATCACATCCGTCATCAACACCTCATTCAAATCTAGCGTAGTACCCAACAACTTGAAAGATGCGTGTGTTAGACCTAGACATGGAACTGAAACTGCTCTCATTGACCTTAAGACCCTCTACTCGACCGATCAGCAGCTTTTGACTTGGTAGATCATAAAATCTTGTGCAAACACCTCTCATCAGCTGCAAACTTCTCAGACCAAGCCAATGCTTGGATTAAGTTGTTCCTGAACAATAGATCCATGAGGGTCTTTGCACCATCTGCCTCACCAACCCCTGTCACTTGTGCGGTGCCCCAAGGTTCATGCGTGTCCCCCACTCTTTACAATGTTTTCAACAAACCTCTTTTTGATGAGCTTGATTATCTGGGTGTCATCTACACTAATTACGTGGATGACACACAGATACTCATCCTCATTACTGGTGACTACACCGTAGACAGTGAGACTCTCAACAATATTTACACCATCATACAAGCCTGAATAGCGAAATATGGACTCTGTCTTAATGATGACAAGACAGAATTGCTCCTTCTGGGCTCGCCAGCCAAACTGAATAACCTGGGTGCATCATTCTCCTCCTTTAACATAGAAGGCAACTTAATTAAAGTCGCCAAGGTGGTGATAACACTAGGGATTTATATAGGTTCGGCATTAACATTGACCAGACAAACCAATGCCCTAGCTTCTTCATCAGCCTACACTTGCAAGCTTATTACAGCTTGCTGACCGTACCTCTCCCCAGCCAATTGCATCACACTATCTAGAGCCCTAGTGCTTTCAAAGCTAGATTATTGTAATGCACTTTACCTCGGCACATCTCAACAAAACCTTAACAAAATGCAGGTCCTGCAAAATAATGCCATTCAAGCAGACTCTCGCTAAAATGGCTTAATATCAACCAAAGAATAGCTTACAAAACCCTGTCTCTCACTCATAAGTGCTTGTCTAACCAAGCACCCATTTATCTGTCCAATACTATTTCTCGCCACACATCTTCACAACATATTAGATCTACCATGAGGCACTGTGTCAATATACCTCGATTCAGACAACAACGTGCAGACGGAGCCAGCTTCCCTGTCCTAGCGGACAGAAAATGGAATGACCTCCCACTCTCCATAACGGAAGAACAGTCTTACCACGCATTTAGGAATAAGACCAAAGCCTGGCTCTATGAGCAAGATAGGCGACCAATTGCTTGAGTTTATCTCCTACTTTGCAAATCTGATATATATATATTTTAATGTGCTCCTCTCATTGACCATTCGCTATTCAGTGTACATTCCTGTATATTGTGTATCATTATAATTGTCTGTATATCGCAATATGTAAGTTAAGCGCCCAGTTGCCTAAGGGCTCGGTGCACTCTATAAATAAATAAACTAAACTAAACTAATCATCTGACATGCCTTGGTAATAAAGTCCAGGTGCATACTAGAAGAATGCACGTGTACTGCTTTCTCATTCTTACACTTCTCGGTTTGCAGGCCGTCAATGTTGTGCCATCTGGTGCACGTTGACCTCTAAATATGTTGATATTTTTACAAATATGATCTAGTGGGCCAGCCAATGTAATTGTTCGAGGATGAAGATAGCGCAGTCAAATTTCTACCAGATTGTGAGGAAACAGGCTTTGGCATAGGGGGTGCACTTTGGAAGGTCCAGGGAGGAGCCTGAAAACACCTGTGAGAAAATCTTGTTGCAAGAGGAGTGAGAGTAGGGACCACAAAATTTGAGGAATGAGGATAGGTTGCAGTCCATGGTGAATCCAGAAGAATTCATGCTAGCGGGCAGATAGGATCCTCACAAGTTTTAATTCCTTAAGCTAGTTGTGAACTTGCGTGCGCTTGGTGGTGCACACAGGGAGGATGAGCACGGTCTTTGTGGGATTCGGTTTGGTTTAGGTGCTTGGCATCTAAGCCTGGATGAGGAGAGAGGATATTTTTCAGTCGATGAATGTCACGCAATTTACTATTATGTAAAACCGTAGTACGTTCGTGTATGAGTCAATGTTGACATTGATGTTGGCACGTTCTCCCAGTGGTTTCAAAACCAGGTTGGCGATATTGGGGAGAACATGAACCCTTGCATAAAATCAACCGGCTAAAGCACGGTGTTGTGGTATCCATCTGGACAAACTGGTAGGAAGTGAAAAAAAGCAGGAAAGAATTGTCAGACCTCATGGGAGTGACACACTTTAAATCCTAAATCCTTCTAGCAAGCGGCCGACAGTTTGTCTGATATTCCATGCCCTGATTCATCCTAGTGTTTCTGATGAGCCCTCCTGTGAGGCCTCATCAGAGATAAGACAACGATTGCGACCCACGAGAAACCATCATTGTCCTATTTTCCTGTGGGAGGCACCCCTCGGAGATTGCTGTATAAGGGCTCGACTGGTTGGTAGCAGGCTTTGTTTGATTCTGGTGGGGTTACACTTCGTGTTCCCCTACAGGTAAGCTGTGTGTACATTTAGTACGGAGTCCAAAGGGCAAACATTGTTCCTACGAGAGAGTGACTGGTATACGGATGTTGCAATGTATGGTCACGGCTACAGTGTTCTTTGAAGAGTGGGGGCTACAATACATCAAATTAGGTATGATCTGTTTGTGAATGGCATCTAGAGTCACACCTGAATCCACCCCGGAATGGAAGCCTGGGAAGACGCGCATGAAAGTCAAATGTAGCAGCCTGAGTGATTGGCTGGATCCATATACTTTGAATGAATGCAACCCATGTGACTGAGAGCTTAGTTACTCATTCAAACCCTCATTTCTCTGAGGAGGGTTTGCATCCTTACCTTGTGAAAGCTAGGATGGGTCTCAAAGCCCTGAAGATGATGCTGGTCCAAAGAGGAATCTTGTAGGTGCTCAGCTGGACAGCGCTCTAGTTTAGGAACTGCTGAGACATCAAAGGACTGCCCGATTATCTCCATACTCAGACTTCTAACGAACGGAGGGCATCAAGAAACGAGCAATAACTCAGCTTAACCGAGCAAGCATAATTGAGTCGCAAGTCCTCAATAATCCCAAGACCCCAAGAAATCCTTGCTGCTCAGGTCCTATTCTGATCAGCCGCGAATAGGTGGAAGAAATAGTCAATGGGTGCACCAGAAACTGACACAGCTGGAGACCAAAGTTTGTTATTCAAGACAGAAAACTATGCTAGGACTCAAAAGCATATAAATATGTCTTAGGAAGTTGTGCTTGACCTGGTCACTCGGCTGACTCTGGCAGTCAACCCACCTTGAACTCTAAATATGCCGAAGTTGTTTCCAGATATGGGCAATGTAATTGTTCGAGGATGAAGATAACGCAGTCACATTTTTACCAGACTTTGAGGGGGCAGGCTTTGGCGTAGTGGATGACATTTGGAAGATCCAGGTATGAGCCTGAAACACCTGTGAGAAATTCTTGTTGCAAGAGGAGTGACAGCAGGGACCACATAACCTACCTACCTTGAAAACACTCCAACACTGTACTGAAGCATTGGAGCCTGCACCCACAGGTTCTATTGTGTGGTGTAAGTGACAGCCATCCAAGTTGGTTTGTGGATGACAGCCATGCAAGTTGGTTTGTGGATGACTGCCATCCAAGTTGGTTTGGTGGAGACAGCCATCCAAGTTGGTTTGTTGGTGACAGCCGTCCAAGTTCGTGGTCATCTTGAGGGCCCAGCAGTTTGTCTATGTCTCCTTGACTAGTGCCTGGTGTGAACACATTATAAATGGACGGTTGAAATGACACATTTAAAGGTGCTTATAACTTCCATTAAAATCTTGCTATTGGTTAGAGAGATAGAATCTGTGAGAACAATAAATGAGCAGTATGGAATGCAGGCTTCTACTGTATATGATATGATATGACATGGCATTTGTAATGCGCCTATACACAAGTGTTTCAAGGCTCAACTGTAGGTAGCCTAAAGAGCAAAGAAAATGCTCTAATTTCCTTTAACACAATAAAGTATGTTTTCATAATATTTCTGTGGTGACCTTAATGTGTTATCCTGTATTCTTGTCTACCATGTTACTCAGGAATGTCAGATTCCTAATTTAGAGCAATGATGTTGATGAGAGACTTATGATCAATGATGTCAAAGAGGATATCCATGTCGTGGATGCTGTCATCGTTGAACCAGAGATCACTTCTCAGGGTTCTTGCTAGGTCCGAAAAAGATCAGGGGCTAAGCTAATGTCGGGACTGGCAGGACGCGGGGATAGCTAGCATTTTGGTTGCAGCACCTGAGCTTCTATCCGGGGCTAAAACCAAAAGACGAGGGGCTACAGCCCCTTTAGCCCCCCCCCCAGCAACGCCTCTATCACTTCTCAACCATTTGTTTGCCTGCATCCAGTTGTGCAAGCATGTGCTGTACTTGCACGTGCCTTTTTGGTAATATTTTGAGGAACAGCGTCCCTATTTCCTAGATTTCAAATGTTCACTGCCCATCACACACACACACACACCCCTAATCCCCCCATCCCCCTCCGCCCCCCCGCGGGTTAAGCCTAAACCCATGATAATGCATGAGGATCCACCCTTGTTGATCAAGTCGTTGATGATGGATTCTATAATCTTTCCTTGAAGAGAAGTTACACTTACCTGTCTACAGCTGACATGTTTCCATTGCGTTTCTTTGTTATATGTTGGCAGAACCTCTGCATTGCATAACTCATTTAGTTTCTGATTTTTTTAAGCAATCCCTATGGTACAGACCAAAAGCGGGTATATTAGAATGATGTTATAAAATATACTTTAGCCGTAAAATGGATCCTATTTTTCAGATTGAGTGACTACAGCTATTGGTTTAAACAATCCAACCCCTTTGATGAAATGTTCTTTGACGACAGCCCACCTTGGCCGAACGGCGGACTATCAGGGATCGGCGTATGTGCTTACCACAGATATGGGAGGAGGGGACCAGGAAGTGACAGCTGTTGGGGTATAAGGTCAGTAGGGGGACCAGGGGTAGGTACGGGTGTGGGGAAAGGTCAAGGAGGCGGGGCAGTGGGTAAATGGAATGGGAATGATGCAAATAAGTCACTCATGTGATACACGGACCGAAGATGAAGTGCATACAATATCAGGCTCTTCCTGATGAAGTGCATAAAATCTTAGACGCTTCCTGTTGAAGTGCAGAAAATCTTAGACTTTTCTTGATGAAGTTCATAAAACTTAGACTTTTCCTGCTTGGAACAGTTCTTATGAATCCGTGAAGTAAGCTTTTATTGTAATAAGGATTGCACCAGGTTTGGCCAAGCCCCCACCTGTTTCTGAGAATGCATGAAGATATAAACTGAGTACTGGTCTATAAACAGTAAAACACTAAGGGCCACAAAACTACCATTAAGAGTGGAATAGGTCATGCGACACAAGTAGGATGTGAAGTAGTTTCATTCACATATGTAGGGGGTTGCAGAATACCCAGATAGGGTTACACAAGTCATATAGACATGAGTAGGTAGGGGGAGGGTGCATGTTGCTGCATACACGGGCACGGAATTATGAATGGCAGCAAGCATGGAAGACACGAAGAACAGGACATGGCGGAGAATGAACAGAAGTAGCACCATTATTTAGTCCAAACTCTGCAAAGCCTCAATTCTGAAACACTGCAGCCTGACATAAAACTGCTTAACACAAGATTCAAGGCCTCACGATGCTCAGATGAGCCCCAAACACCAAGGTCAGTGAGCCGAAGGGAGTTCTGCTTAGCAAATCGAAACCACACCAGGTAACGTTTCCCAGGGCAAGAAGCTACCGTGCCAATTGATCTCATAATGAATGAATACACAGTGCCCCAATTGGTTGCCGAAGGAAAGCACACACAGAAAATCCAATAAATAGATGAAATTGAGCTCTGAACAGTGGTCCTCTACCACGTGATCCAAACAATGGGAATTTATTCCATGGCCAATTAGATAGTGCACCTGCTATTTTCTTAGTACATTCAGACATAGGGCCTGATCACGACCTCGGCGGTAACCCTTAAATCTGGCGGTAGCGCTATTACCGCCGGATTTAAGGGTCCGCCGAATCAGGGCTTTGGCGGATTTCGCCCCAGCTCTTGGCTGGGGGGAAATCCGCCAAAAATGTGCGCTATTACCGCCGACGGGAAATCCGCCGGCGATAAGAGCGTGAATTTTCCCCATTGAGCCCACTGGGGAATGGGGCATTCCCGAATGGGCTCAATGGGGAATGGGGACTTCCAAGTCCGCCCAACTCGTGATCCTGCGCTATTAGCGCCGGGGGCTATGGCGGTCGCGCTAATAGCCCCCGCGCTAATAGCGTTAGCGTTACCACCGAGGTCGTGATCAGGCCCATAGAGCCGACAGGCCAATGCCACAAACAGACTAGCAGAAAAGACCTCAGGTCTGGGAGCAGTAAGAGAGAAACTTCTTTAAACTGGATCATAACAGTTCACCCATATTTCCTTCCTCACCACGTATCTTGGCACCTTATAAAATTGTAGAGGCTAGATGAGCACATAACTGGCCAATCATACCCTGTTGTTCATATTGACTTGTGTAGTAGAATGTCAACCAATATAATTTGTAGAAGGTTGAACCTAGGAGGAGTGTAGAAAGACCAATAATAACAGATAAATATATGTTCTATACTTGCAAAAAAGACTGTTCTTCGTTGTTCATGCGCTAAGGATGACAAGGTATTCAGATTAACATTTTTGTATTTTTCTATATATTGTGATCAGCACCTCTGTTGTGAAAAAAACCTCAACACGTGTTTCATCACTTAACATGTGGATCTTGAGGAGGTAAGTCATATTTTTATGTAAGAAATTGTTCCTTCCGGTGTTGTGACTTTATTTATCTTGTTTTGCACTTCAGCGTAAATTCTTTTAATTTTGATTCTTATTTGAAGTGCAATCTACTTCAAATGTTTTGAAAGTTGTTTTAGGCAAGAGGACGTCGAGAAAGAGAATGCTTCCTTTTCTCCTGGGCTCTGAGCTACTCTACTAACAAATCAAGTGCGAGAGTAGATGTTTTTGTGATAGCGGTTACTAGCTACGACGAGAGTGATGGTGATTTCTTTGTTTAAAAACGTGTTCTTCCTGACACCATTTTGAGATTGTGTTTCGTATGCTCGGCCAGTGGCCATCTCTATCAGGATGAAGCTGGGTTTTCTCGTGCACTTGGAGTTACTCCGCTAAGTGGTGACTATGAGCGATTCTAGCTGAGGGAGGCACAGCAATAAGCACATGGACCTCTCAATTCATATCTTTCGAGACTCCGACAGCTAGCACTCTCATCCACACTGTGTGATGACACAGATGCAGTGCATGCAGGATATGCAGGGGTGTTTCCTGCTAGGCTACACCCCCAAATCCTCAGTCACCCGGCATAACATTCCGGTGCATTTTGGAGACAGGGCGGCTACAAGAACTCACAGATGCAATGGTGGAGCATATGGAAGAGGCTATAAAAGCCCTAAAGGTTGAGCACCTTAAGGCAGTGTATGTTCGCCCACCACCATGCGGAAAGGGCACCAACAGAGATTTGACGTGCCAGGAACAGGCCTAACCTTTGAATTGCACACCCAAACTTTGTGATTATAGTGGTGGTCTTCTGCCAGATGCCGGGAATAATCCTGTCTCAGATCAGATATGCGGGTGTTGTAAATGATCTCATCACGTTGCAAAGTGGCAGATTCCCATGAGAAGGACCATGTAAGGCCAAAGTGGCCAATGTCTAACTCCCCGCAGAGGAATGGTCAATCACATCCAGTGACAGAGACATGGTCGAAGAAGTCTTCTTCATTCCAAAAGACTTTGGGGCCACGTTGAGCAAAAATGGTAGTTTCGGGGCAAGGTAAGAACTGACGCAAAGCACATTCTCTTTGATACAGATGGGCCGCTCATGGTGACGATGAAGACCGATTCCTCATGATCCATCCATTCCTGCATTCTGTAAAGCCAAAGGTGACCTTTTATACCTATTAAGGTTCTTTACCCCTGACAGAGCACGGAACCCGCACAACAAAGCACATCCAGTTGCGAACGCTTGTGCTTTAATCGATAGCCCACTACTTGCCCCACTGGGCGGCTTTCTTCAGGTGGGACTCTGTGTGGAGGAAGATTCAATTTTTAACAGAAGCTCCCACACAGAATGCAGGTGTTGTCTGCGCTTGAGTGTGTGTGCGTGTAGGGCATACCTCATTTTTGAAAGTTAGAGCCTATATCGCGAGGTGAACTCCCTGATTTATTCAACATTCCATTTTATTCGACCGTTCTCTACATGCCCTCAATGTACCTTACCGCTCTGGCTCCTTGAAGCGAATGAAGAGCCTCAGTCTCGGGAGGATAGCTCAGCAGCAACGTGCTCGCCTTGGAAGCAAAACAACGCAGGTTTGATCCCAGGGTCTGCGCTTAGAAACCTCTGGGTATTAAGCGCATTATAAATAACCTATCATATCATACAGCATTGTAATAGAACGGCATTACGTGTTGCCCCCTATAGACATTAGTTGTCTTAGGTTTATTGGGCAGTGTGGTTAGGCCGCACAAGCGGCTGGGGGAGGGGTATCGATGTGCTGCCAGTGCCCCCAGCCGGCATTGCCAGCAGCATAGGGGCAGAGCCAAACTCCCTTCTGTTGCAAACCTTTCTCAAATCACAGCTGGCGAGGGTTCAGTTCCGCACAACTGACACATCAAGTTCTGCATCTGTACTCGTACTCCTGGTGTGAATCAGCAGAAAAGCCCTCCACACCCAGCAGATGGGCGACCTTTGCTACTGCAGTTCAGTCTTGAGTGCAGACTGCACGCGCCCTAAGCCCAGTGACTGGATGTTTTAAGAAATTCCGATTCTGGACAGGCACGAGTGCCCAGTAGAAGTTATCCTTCCTTCGTATTTTCAAACGTAAACACCTTCTCCTTTCTTTGAATCAAATAATCAGAAAAACCGCAGCGGCGTCATAGAAACTTCTAACTCGCTCGTGTGTAACCGCTGCACAGAGATTCCCATCAGCCTTTAGGGCAGTAGTGTGCTACAAATAACGTGCTGCGTCATCAGCCTTCTCGATCTTTCTTTGAATGCGTAAATTCATAAACTCTTTGCCCCATGAAGAGGTCAGGGTTGTCACACTCTGGGTCATGCTGCATCGGCTTCTCTGTAGTTTCTCCCTAAGGTGCCCCCAACGGCACATGGCCACACTCTGCCCACCCTATGTTCCATGCCACCAGGGGTACAACTCTGCTGAAGGGAACATCTGCTCTGTCCCCATTAAACCTTTTATCGGTTCTTATTTGTCATGGGGGTTTGTGTTACACAATTGGCAGGGGATAGCTCAAGCACAATGCGCTCTCCTCCATGACAGGACTACGCTGCAAAGGACTCTGCCGTGGGTCATGGGTTCAATACCCCAGTTGGCCCTACTCTTCCCTTCGCCCCCGTCCCTCCGCCCCGTCAAGGCCCAGCTCGAAGAAGGAAGGGATTGACGGAGGGAGGAGGGGTGGGAGGTATACCAGGCAATGGAAAACAAGGAAAGGGGTCTGAGTGAAGGCAGGCATGACTGATTATGAGCTTTGGAACCCCAAATGTCTCTTGTGCACCAAGTGCAAGAGCATGGGGGCTTTCCAATGGTCTGGCCAGGACACATATAAAGGGCACCATGGAAGGAACCATCTATTCCCTTAATCTGGGGGATTAGAGTAAATCCCTGAATTACCTTGGTTTACGGAGCGCGAACCTTTGGGGCAAGTATTGAAAAAAGAGTTTTCTGAGACGAGTCCAAAATAGGCATGGTTTCACCAAGTTCCTTTTCATTCATTAAGAGTACAGTGATATTGGTTTCAAATCTCCCTAAATGTCTGTTAAGGAATTACCTAATCTTCTGTTTCTACTCAGCCTGACCCCCACATTTAAAATATCACAGATATAGGTGCCATCATGGCAGTGGACTTTTTCTTGTACAAAAACAGTGCTTGAAGCACCCCCTTTATAACCAAAATAGTGGAATCTTTTGGAAGAGCAAAGTAAATAGGTATTGGGTAATAAGATCGCAGCAAAAATGTTCCCGGCAAAAAAAATCACGGCAAAAATGCTGTGGTTTGACCCGGTAAAGGTGTAGCCCCTTATACCATTTAAGGGGAGTGGGGGTCGTGGGGGTGTCCCCCACCCCCTTTAAATGGTATAATGGGTCCGGGGAAGGCGGGGTGTCCCCCCGCATCCTTTACATGATTGTGGCGTAAATATTTAGTGGCAGGTGTTAATGAATCCTTATCAATCTCTATGGTTGGCCCCGCCTCCTACTCTTGTATAGGAAGGTCCTGTTTCCCGTGCACTCTGCTTGGCATTCTCAATGTGCCTTTAATGCTCCCAAACAAAGCCCCAGCGCTCACCAGGCTCAGCCCTCCATCCAATGGACCCTCCCTATGTGGCAGCCACACAAGCATCAAGGGTTAGGGGGACTGTGTAGCCTTGGCCGGGCCACTCTGGGCAGGTGAACGTTGTAGCCTGTCCCTTGTGACTTTGCCCGAGCCTGTGATGTCCAGTATCGTTTTGTTATATTTATTATTAATATTATTATGGTATTTAGTGAGCACATACGTCGCTTCGAGAAGCAACCGAGTGCTTTACAACAACAGTACAAATGCATAACGCAGCACTTTACAGCGGTAACAACAGAACGTATATACAGCGGGTGGATACAGAGGGACGCAGAGGACGGGTGCAGTTCTACTGAGTGGTTGGAGGAGTGAGGCAGGCGGTGTCTAGCAAGACAGGGGGTGCGAGGGGCAGCGTGAGGGCCTAGGTGTTGAGAAGTGGAAACTCCTTGAAGTGGTGGGTCTTGAGTTCTTTTCTGAATTGTAGGAGCGTGGGGGCAAGTCTGATGCTGACGTGGAGGAGGTTCCATAGTCTTGGGGCATAGGCAGAGATGGCTTGTTTTCTGGTCCTTTTTGAAGCAGTGTATTTTAAGTCTGCATGTGTCCTGGCTCCTGGTGGGGCCCTGTCCACCGGAGATGCTTAGTTTCTCTGTGTGGTAGCTGGGTGACTTGAGGGCGACTGCTTTATAGACGATGCAGCAAGACTTGAAGGTGATGCAGGCGTGCAGTGGGAGCCAGTGAAGGTCGTTGCCACTAGGAGCGAATCCACCAATTCCTCTTCCAACCTTACCCCTTCTTTATCCCCTCCTTCCTTATAGCTCCCACTCCCTTTCTCCATGTCCCATATGTCTGCAACGTGTCTTTTGGACTTCGACTCTCGTGATCCCTCACAGCAGACTATTGTGGTTTGGGCTGATGGGAGTTGTAGTCAAAAACATGTGAAGAGCCAAATGTTGAAAACCACTGTCATAGTCCTTTGAAATGGCCTGATAGAGGTATTCAAATCTACATAGGAAACCTTCATGCACAGGCTTAAGTCAGAATAGAAAACGCACACCTGTTGTAGCCAAAAATGTGAATACAGAATAAGGCTTGTCAAAAAAAACAAAATCGTGATGCCCAAGTCCAGGACTGCCTTTGAATAAAGCAAATACCATTAATTTAGATTTTTTAATAATTAGAAGCTCTGTTCTATTTGAACACCGCAGGGCAGTCGAAGACACAGAGGTTATAATAAAAGGAATTGAAAACACCTGCGATCCACTGGACCTGAGGGGTCCAGAAGAAATAGGCAATTTCCTTATAACATGAAGGAGTTTAGGCAGGGTTTACTGAGGAATGTTTTCCATCGCAAAAATGCAATTTCATATCACCAAAGCCCCATCCGGCATGCCTTTCTGAGCCTTGCCTTGTTATCTGCTGTTGCCGGAATTGGACTACGTGGCATCATGGAACTTTCCAGAAGCCGTCCACACAAAATGATCCTTCTCTTCCCTCAGCGATACGTTGAGTAATCAGTGATCCCCGGGTAGATGCTGGCAGCTTAACAGATATTGGCAGGACCGCTCCTGCTCGCGATGGCGTAAAGGATCTTTACACAACGTGCTTGGGAGCGGAAATTACTCCGCTTAACAAAAAAAAGTATGCATGATGTTTTGGCCCGAGGCGTGCGCTGAGTGCGCGCGATTTAATTGCTGAGTTTGTTGGGTAATGCACAGTGTGCATCTGGTTAATGACAATAGCAAGGAGGCGTAGAGCAACTGCCTGTTGTGTAAGGAACAACTTTGATTTCCATGTATGTAACCCAACCAGTTTGATCAACAAACTTATGAAACACTTTCCCTGCAGTTGTCCATGAGATCCTGTTACAGTGGCAGTGCTCACCATTGTAAAAACTTCTGAAGGGGTTCTGCTTGTAATGCATATTAACATCCCAGCGAATAAATACATAACCTTAATTAAATCAATTGCTCTGTGCCCTGCACTTCGGGCTGCCCTGGCATTGTTATAACATGTCTGCCTGCTCCCCTCTGTCCATAACCTTTAAATCCTGCGTTGCACCCGTGTGTTTCCAATTTAACTTTGCAATGCTGGATTCTGTTCAGTTTCCTCTTGTGCTGCTGAAAAAATGCTCAATCCAGATTCATCGGCCAGTCTTATGCGCCTATGCACAAGTGTTTCAAGGCGCGACGAGGCGAGGGAGGGGGAACAGGGGGAGGACAGTGACAACCATTTTACTAAGCCAGGTGGCATTGAGATCCCGCAAGTGCAGGGGAGAGGGGAGGGGGAAAAGTGCCTGGGGAGGGGGGCAGTGCTGTACCAGGGATCACAATCGCAAGAAGTGCGGCCAGCAGGTGGCAGGTGCAAGTGTAAGGGCAGACAGCGGGTGTCATACTCTAAAGGTGTCGCATCCTTTCCCCTGAGAGCTGCAGGAGCAGCCAGAAGGATGTGACGTCACATCTAGGGAGTTCTATAGGTCAATGAGTTGAAGAATAGTTCTTTTGTTGGGTTTCCGGGTCATCTCCTCCAAAGACATTAATCCGCCCAACATGAGATGCTGTCGGACTAGAATTAGGACAGCAAATTCCAAGGCATGGCATAGAGGCGAGTATTATGCAATCTCTTTTCATCTTTATACAGCAGCAAGAAAAATAAATGTTATAGAAATCTTTTAAAACAACTACTGGTCCCAGCATCTTCTCCACTCCGTGATAGTATTGTATCCCACACCAGGAGATGAGTATTGTTGCTTTCTCATTTTAAAAATAGGGTTGGTGAGGTGTCTTTGGTGAAAGACTGTGTCAGTATTGTGTATTGTTGAACTGAATTTCCTGCGGCTGGTCAGGCATGCGCGAAAGCCGCATTAAAGATACCTAACTGGGCAGAAACAAGGGAGACATTCAGGGCTCTGCGCGGCACCGGCATAGGTTCCACCAGAGACAGCCATGGCTCCAGATATAGAGGGATGGTAGTGGGGCGCAACTGCCCTGGGATGAACCAGCGGGAGACCAAAGCTCACTCGGTGTTACAACAGTGTTGCAGCTGTTGGTCCACATCCAGGTTAAAGGAAAGAACCTGGTGATGGAACTGACAGTGACAGCAACATAAATGAGGGGCTTGTTGCTGGGGAGTGAGACTGCAGATTATATGGGAAGGTTACAGGTCCAGGCAGAGACCACAGATACCAATGAATGGGCACCATGGCAACAAGGAGGCCTCAAAAGGGCCAGCTCAATCCAAGGCTCCTTTTGGGTCTGGGGAATGGCAAACACTTTTTTCTCTAGCACAGTGGCACAGGCATGTGAGCGCTCGGTGAGGCCGGCAGCTAGCAATATCAGCCAGGACGTCATGGCAGAGCTGGATTTGAGTTTTGGCAAATCTTTGGCAACAGCGGTGAGGCAAGGCCTTGCTGAAGGAGGCATACGGCAGGACGATGTGGGGATTGATGCTTAATGACATAAAAGGGCACATAGTCACCGTTTTGTCCAGGACAGCCAGTCTGCTGAGCTGGCAGATGAAGAACAGTCCAGTATCCCCATGGCTTTGTCGTTTTCGGGCATGTCAATGGGTGGTGACTTGAAAACCCTAGTTGGGGCCCTGGGCGGAGGGGAGAGAATATCGCCACAAAAGAAGTTGATATTGGACACCCTAGACTCGTTGTTTGGAGAAGACTGGTGGAACTCATCCTGGGGCGATCCAGATTCCCTTCCTCTGGTTCTTTGTCTTGATGAACGCACCCAGTGATGAAAGGGTGAACATTACTGGAGAAGAACCGTGCACCTCCGGAATGGCAGCCCATTTGGGGGGCACATGGTAATCCTTTTGGAATTGACTCATCCGATCTCTTTAGACACACTTTGTTCTCCCACATGTGGGGAGGTTTGCACAGTTTTTTTGAGCAGAAAGCTGGACAGTGATTTCAGAAAGAAGATGCGGGATGAATGCCTGAAGCCCTCCTTGAAAAGAAAATCACACTGTCCTGAATATTGATCTGAAATTGACTGCTTTGTTTTCTCAGTATCGGAAAGACGTCTCCATGGGTGCTGACAGGGCATGGACTACTTGCCAAGACCATCTGTTGAATGTGGTGGGCCCAGTCCTCAAAATACCGGACATGATATGATATGATATGTTATTTATAACGTGCTTAATACATAGAGGTTTCTAAGTGCGGACCCGGGGATCGAACCTGTGTTGCTCCGTGTTATCTTGCTTCCAAGGTGAGCACATTGCCCCTGAGCTATCCTCCCGAGACCGGGACAGAAGAGGTCCGGGTTACTGAGGAACCCTTGGATACAGTGGTTGTTTCCAGTTGGGTCCAACTGGCCATTTGTATTATGGGTGAGACTAACGCCTCTGTGAAACAAGTACAGGTGAAAGGCATGTTGATGAAGATTAATCTGAAACTGTTATGCCTGGTGGATGCCCGACCCAGGGTGGGGCAGAGGAGGAGCTTTTTGGAGAGGTGTCTGTGAAGGATATTGATACATTTTGTCTCAGCTTTACCACTCTGGATAAAGCACAGTCATCTTTGAAGAAGCTTTATCAGCTTTGGGTTTCCGCTCCAGCTGGTCGAGCTATGGATCAATCTGCCCACCATGCCCACGCCATCTCCAGGCAATAAAAGACCCTTTCCATAGAATGCTCCAGGTTATCAGGGGTTCTGACAACAGCCTAGAGGCATAGTCGTGTTCTACTCCCAGAGAGGGCATCGTGGCAGAGGCACAAGAGGAGGTAACAATCAACCTAGTAACGCATTCCAACATTTCTGGGGAGACATATGATGGTTGGGGCAATTCAGTATTTCTTCAAAAATGTGATGGTGCTCTCAAGAGATCCTTGGGATCTAGATACCATCAAGTGTTATCAAAGAGGATGTTTGAGAATGTCTCAGCAATCACAGCAGCCCCTCTACTTCGGTGAGGGCAGATTTAGGAGAAGGTGTAGGCAGGGAAATCTCTCAGTTGTTGGCAAAAATAGCCATTACAAATGTGTCTCCTCGGTCCATCCAATTTCATCAGAAACATCTTTTTGGTACAACAGAAGGACCAGGCATTTCGACCAGTGTTCAATCTTCTGTCCCTCAATCAGTACATGGTGTATCAAGATGGACACAATTGCATTGTTGAGAGTAATGATGAGGCCTGCGATTGGCTGGCGCTTTTTGACCTTAAGGATTCGTATCTTACTGACCCAAAAGCCCCAGAGCACAGTAATTTGTTTTGCTTTCAGAGGAAGCAGAGTCCATTTCGGTTTTCGTCTCTACCCTTCAGCCTATCATCTGCCCCCCTGTTGTTTTACAAAACGATTGCGTCTAGTAGTAGGTTAATTACACCTAAGGGGGATTAAGTTGTTCTTTTATTTGGACAACATTCTTATCATGGTCCCTTCCTCAGAAGCGCTCAAGTGGCATTCATGGCAGATGGTCAATTTACTGATGGTGTTAGGATTTCTCATCGATTGGGGCAAATCAGAAACATGGCCAGACCACAGCTTGCACTTTCTCCGTCTCAGGATAGACTGTGTCTCCTCCAGCCTCTGTTTGCCAATGACATGGGTACGCAATATCAACACAGAGTTGATGATTGCATTGCGGGTACTGTTTCTGGCTCTCTGGCAGCTGGCCAGAATTGTAGTGCTGATCACAGCGTCGATACAGGCGATATTCCCTGCCCCCCTTTCATTACAGAGTGCTTCAGAAAATGAAGAACCAGGGGCTCCAAGATGGCACATAGTATTCCACCTGACAAATACACCCTCAAATTAATGGGGGAGGGGGGATATGTACTCTGCTGTGCACACCACTACACATAGATTCCTGGTTGATTTTCTTAGCAAATACACGCCATTAAACCTCCTAGCTGCAAGGATTACCAATCTAGACTCATGGTCCCCTTGTGAGTCCACACCAAAGCTATACAATAAGCGATGTGTTGGTTTATCCACTGAGCATAGTCCATCAATTTAGCTGCATGAGCTAGTAAGCATCGTTCATATTCCTTATTAGGAGTTCATACAATATGTAACATGAATTTCTTTCTTTTTCCAACACTTTTTTAATGTTCTAGTGGTGACTCGACCCCTTCTACCACAAGTCTTCCTCGGGGCCTACAAATCACCTTTCTATAACGTTATAGTAGACCTCTTATGAAAGGAATGTTGTCCAGGTATGGAGGACAATCTTCCTTAAATGCGTGTGTCCATACTGAGGACAATTAGGACACATAGCTTATTGTAGTCCACCAGGCTTGGACTTTCTTCAGAAGCGTGAAACGAGCTGCGCTGACGGCTGCACCGGGTCGTTTTCTGTACCTCGACAAGTCTAGTGTTGGAATCAAAT